>NC_089319.1:19960217-20271050 GCF_036669915.1 Pocillopora verrucosa | reverse complement strand
CAGAGTGAATATATAATTCATCGCAAACTGCCCGCTTTATTGGAGACTGAGTTTACTTTAAGACAGCAGGAATATACACAAAGTGCTGTTTAACCATTTTAACCCTAAAACCAGCAGTTTGCGTATTCTCCTAATTGTTGATTCAGGGGCGAGATTGTAAGGAGAAATTAGATGTTAGTCACTCGCAGGGGTCAAAACTGATGTGATGTTTTAAGTGCATGAAGATCAACCTATGGGTTAATAATTTACCTACAGCTGAAAATGTTTTTATTTCTAATAGTCTGTTTTCTTTCTCAACTTAGAAACCTTTACATGAAGGCACTCTTACGGTGCCTGCTGGTGACTATCCACGCACGGGGCAGTGTGTTAAGATATATCCAATGGCATGTAAATACTTTAATCCGTTGTTATTGTTTATTTATATTTTTAAAGTGGGATATCGCACAAAAAAGGCCCCCAAAAAGGTATTTTTGGCTGCATTGTACTATGATCTAAAAACTCTTACGCAGCTCTGCCGTTCACATCAACCCAAGTTCCATTCTTGCATTTATAAATAGGCTCAAGGAAATCGTCAGTATTGAAGTAGATTCGTGAAATTTCCCAAGGGTTGTGTGGACACGACGCTTCAAAACCCATGAAGTTACACGGCTCAAAGGGATAAAAATCCTTCTTAGGGTACTGCTTGAGTTTATCGTCGCTTGGATCGTCTACAAAGAGCACTCTATCGTAAAAGTGATAAAAGTCAATGTGTAAGTTTCCCTTGAAGAGTCTTCCAAGTGGCTCCTGGAAAGAACATTCGTCTGTAAGCTTTGGCGCCACCTGTAATAGGAAGACAAAGCAACCAAAATGTTTTTGTGTTCCTACAGATGAAATTACTATCTAAATACATGTCTTTTGACAAGCTAACTGATAGGATCGGGCATCGCCAGGTTGGAATTATTCGTCCTGAGGAGTTGTGCTCCACTCAGTCCTTATGACATGAGGATGATCAGGTAAATGTTTGTGTGGGGGACTTAAGTGAAACAAAATAAAGCAAATGCTTTTCAAAATTTCTCAGCGCCATTACAAAGTTTTAAAATCTGACTGTCTGAAACGAACAATGTACTATGTCAGCATCTTTCAAAAACCGAAAAGTTGAAAATGGACGTGATTGTCACATAGCCTACAGGCCAGACTTATTGAATTAAAAGGGCCGCTAGATGTCAGAATAAATGAATGAGTAAACAAATAGATAAACGATTGATCATTTATCGACTGTTTTTAAAAGGACATCTACCGATGACATACCTTGCCTTGACAATCATAACGTTTCCTCTCTTCAACTGGAATGTTCAATGTGAATTCTGGTTGCAGCACCAAATGGATCTTCCTGTCTGACCGTGAAAAATTTCGTCTCTCAGCCAGCCTTCTCATAGTCGTAAAGTAATTGATATCAATCAAGACGTCTATGTCAGAATCGTACGGGATTATATCGTTATTTCGCATCGCCCCTAAGAGACTACCTCCGCACAGAACGTATTCAATGTTGTATTGTTTGGAAATATTAATCCACTTTTGGAAGAGCTCTGTCAAACCGGCATCCCGCCAGGGGTTATCGGGACATCCCGGTTCGCCGTAGACATGGTTTTTTTCTCGTTGTGAGGGTAGATTTGACCTTTCTTTCAACGTAGGGTATTTTTCCGCTGTTGACCTCTCCGTTGTCGCTTGAGCCTTCACGGTGCTAACACTTGACGAAGTCGATATACTTTCCGTTTGAAGTGGACGGTGTTTTAACGTACCTGGGCTTAAATTCGTGGTTTTAGTGTAAGGATAAATCATTCCTGGTTTCCCAATTTTAGAATCTTGATGTTCCTCTTTGGTAGCCCTCGCCATATGAGCAGATCCACCTAATTTACTGAATTGGAGCTTTGTAGGTAATCCTGTCCTTACCTCTCTTTCTCTTAAAGCTTTGTACACCATTTTCCCTTGACTATTCGGCAAAGCGATCTTTTGCATTACATTGTGCAGATTAACCACGCCGGTTGAAGTTCTTTCAAACTCATAATTAGCTCCTATATGTTTCGTCGAGGAAAATTTAGCTCGCAAAAGAAAGAGCAGGCCGGAAAATAAGAAACTGAACACAAAATACAAAAACAGTCTCAGCCAAGCGCGTGTTAAAACAAAACTTAGCATTCTCTCGACTGAGTTAAAGATCGACGGTAGTTTCATTGCTTTGTTTGTTCACCTGACTCGGAGTAATAGATACCGTATTAGCAAGTCTAATACCATTCACGTTGGAAAAAATCATCGAATAGGAAGAGGTTACGTGAAGAGATAATAGGACAAGAGATAAAATAAACAAGTAGAGCACTATCGGTTTCTTAACCTTTCTGAAAGGTAGACTACGGAAATTCTCAACTTTTCCCCTCTGTTTGAAGAAAATGGAAGAACTGCAATCAGTTTTGATGAAATAATTTTACTGTACGCATTACTCTCTGTTCAAAACAGACATATGATCTTCGCTCGTCGGGCCAATCCAGAAAAACAAAAATCCTGTATCAAAATCTAATCCTGGAAATTGACTTTACAGGACATATTCTGGAGCAGAGAAAGTTTCCCCTGAAAAGAAGTGTCCCTTCAATAAAAGTGACCGATGAACTGGCTATGGAAAAATTTTGAATCGGGAACAAATTTTGTTTCCCTAGGATGGATGTGTCCTGTGAATTGAGAGGTTGCGTATGCGACTGGTTCGACAGTATAAAGATATTAATTAATAGATTCCGAACCTCTCGCAGCCAGCGAGTGTTCCCTCAGAAGGAACCCTTCCGAAAGAAGAGATTGCTGAGTTTTTCTATGTCCGTACCAATATATATGTGAAGGAAAAAAAAAGGATTGTCTGATATAATTTTTTTTTTAAGAAATAGGGCTACTCCCTCATAAAGAGACTGCATCGATAGATCAACTACAGGTAACGGAAACCGTTCGTTTCGCTAACGAGTCTTTGCCTTCACAAATGACGTCGGGGACGGACAGGGGACAAACTAAAATAAAATCTCTGTCAAAGGGCTCTTCCTGGAAAACTATCGTTGGCAGCACGAAGGTTGAGATCTGTTACGATGGTTGACTATCGATGAGACAAAAACTTTCAGCAAACTTGACCTCAACACACGTTTTAATCTGCAGTTCTGGCAAATTTCTGACCAAAGAATTGACCAAAATACTGACCAAAGAAAGCTTTACAACACAGTTCTATTTAAGCCTAAAAGACAAAGAGTCAGGTAAGGTTATGAATTATCTAAAGGATTTGGTCGTGCTTTAAACTATCTAATACATTTTAATAAGAGCGATTGGCTGGGGAGGAATTTCGCCTTTAATTAGATCTTAAAATTACTTTCAAAACAGCACAGGTAGATAAAAACTAAACGAAGGACTTACACAGGTAACGTTTACAGTTTAAAAATAATTACAGTTCCGAACAAAAGACTACTGTTTACGGCTGGCTGAATAACAACTGGTGGCAGAGCTTAGCAAAAGTTCCGCAGTTTCCATATGTTGAACTTCATATATTACATCAGCATTAGCACAGTAGACTTAAAAACTAGAAATCCTCTTGCTACACTAGACCTTAGGCAGATATCTAGCCGGCTGGCCTCGCTCCAGGCCCTACACTTTCCGTGGGCGAAGAAACCTTCGTACCGCATCGCCTATACAATGAGGGCTTGCCCGCAGTTAAGCCAAAATAAAGTCAAACTGACGCAAGCTTTCTAGGTGAGATGTAGTTCATGATTAATGGGAAATGATAAGATTTTTTTCTCCTGATGGGGATTAGTGCATAAAACACAAAGGTGACTAAGTATCGAAAATAAGTCTCCATGTATGAATAAAAATTTCTTAGGGCCTATTGTAATTAACAATAGGAACATGGTCTTGGGTATCCGCGACAATACTCGGGAGGGCGAGTTGTCTCGCTTCGGCAGGTAGGGTAACCCTGCTAAGCGGGAGAACTTTTTCTCATATAGACACTTCAGCTCGCCTGCTCGAGACGAGACGGTTCAAATTGTTTCCGGAGCTTTAGTGTATTAGGTCAGCGGAGACCATTTTGTCCAACATGTAACCTGCCTGTCACGAGAGAGACTGGTGAGGGGACCGCTGTCACAACTCACAACTCGATGCAGACTCTCCACAAATTTTTCTCGAAGGGGAGGGTTGTATTGGTACCCAGGGCCATATAAATATTCCCTTTGAGCCTTAAACTGACTGAGTAAACTTTTAAGCTAATTAACTGAAAAGAGAAGCGAGTTTCACACAAAACGCCATGTTTTTTCTTTTAATGTTATGATCATTCTTAAATCGTATGCGTTTCTTAGAAACGATCTGGTTACATAGAACACAGATTGGCATGCTTCGGAGGAAAGATTGTTGCACCCCTCCTCACTTAAGACCCTCTCCGTATTTCAACAGTCGCACGATGTCTTCGCAGTTAAATCGCCCGTCTTCATCAGTCAGAGCTCCTTGCAGGAAAACTTCATCAACCTTCAAAGATTGGTAAGAAAATTAAGGCAAATATGAAAGAAAAATTATCTGAAGTAGATAAAGGGAAGGGTACTTTGTAAAATATGTCATTCACCGCTTCTTGCATTTATCATTCGTTTTTATATTTTTTTCTGGAATATTGCTTAACCCCATAATATAGGCAATGACAGAATACTTAGCAAATTTGGTTGACTGAGGTTTTTTTTCTCGCTACGTTCTTGAGGCCAATCGAGTCTACTGAATTGAGTTGAGAACTTTATACTTGAGTCGGGCAAAATACATAAATAAAAACTTAGACCCAATTAATTTTAGTGAAAGCATTAACTACACCAACTGATCAAATTTTGGAAATTGCCTTGATACCTGTTGCTCTGTTAACCTCAGACCCATCGTCATCAAGAGTTCTTTGAAATCGTCGAAATTTAAAACTCCATCGCAGTCTTCGTCAAAACATGTAAAGGCGTTTCGGATTAGATCTTCGGGGTCTGCGGAACCCATCTTAGAAGCAAACATGGACAGAAATCTTGCAAAGTCCACATTTCCTTGTACCTCGTTCAGCATCTCCCTGACCTCCTTGTCTGTCGGTTTCTGCCCGAGAGAAATTAAGATTTTCTGTAGATCATCTTTGCTTATAACGCCGTCACGATCTTGGTCGATGAGATTGAACGCTTCTTTCAGTTGAGTCAGTTGCTCTTTGTTGATGTGTCCCGTGGCCGGCTGCCTGGTGCCTACTGTTCTTTTGAATTTTCTCCGCGGGAGGATTCTGCTCCCGTCTTTGTGATAAATTTTGCTTTGCTCGAAATCCATTGCTTTTGGTGCAGTACTCAGCACGTGCAATGAAATATTTAAAAGAATCAAAGTCATTATAGGAAAAGTGGTGTGGTCAATTTAGCGCACAGAACATCTGCCTTCCTAAGAGTCGCGGTCTGTGGAAAGAAAGATAAGCCTTTGAAATTCTGAAACCACTAACCAAATATGTCACTCAGTTCTTGTAAATGTAGCGTTTAATGCATTAGGCAAATTCCGATTGACTTTTTTTGAAAAACATGTGATATCATCTGACAAATTGAATCAGGCGTCATTCAAGCGAATTAATGTAAATATTGGTATACAATAGGCTCGCCAATTTTAACCGCACCTTGAAATGGAACTGTTATGCATATTATCGATTTTTCACAACACAGAAAAATGACTGGTGTAGTTCTAAATCGCAGATTATTCAAGATATTGTTGCCATTTGTTTTGAGATAGAGGCAGTAAACAAAGTTAACGCAAATCGTTTAATTAAATTTCAATTTGTTTCCCTAGAAAGTAAATATTTTTGAAAATTTTAATTATGTTTTAGTGCGAGTGAGTACATTTTTGTAACTATGTATTTGATTGATTTATTTTTCTGTTGATTTTTCTCTTTTTTTCTTGTTTTGTTTTGTTTTGTTTTTTTTCATTTTGTTTCATTATTATACTTGTTGACCACTTTATTTCCCTTTCCAACACATTTTAATACTTAATTCATTTATTTTGGCCGAGGAACTTCAGTAGGCTGGTACCGACTTTCCTACAGAGGAGGACTGGAGAGAGCATCTACGAACGCCTGTCGAAATCTACCATTCTTGTTACTCCGTCCATGTTTATGGCGGACAAATGCGCAGTAGAAGTCGTCATAAAACTTGGAGGTTCTGCAGTTACGCACAAAAATGTTTTTGAAACTGTCAAACGTGAGGCAATCTTAGCTGCGGCTGAGCTGGTGAAAAAACTCCCCGCTGGAAAATGTATCGTCATTCATGGCGCTGGGTAGGTTGAAGCACAGTGCAGAAATTCATCTGGAGGACTTAGGAAAATCAAAAGACATTAAAACGTGACAAAGTTGAATAATATCTTTGAACTATTGTAACACCCCTAAACAGCCATTTCAGAAGAGTTTACTTTTGGTTGTCTCACATGTTAGCCAGGTTTCACTGTTTGGCTGTTTTATCCGTAAGAGTGATTAGCATCTATTTTTTTTTTTAATTCAGTATCACTCCTGAATCAAAAATTAAGGTTATGAGAATGCAGGAAATAACCACACACTCAAGAAGGACTTGATTGTTGAACAAATTCTCCTCACCATAGGATATGAATAGAGAAAAATAGGTAAATTAAGCATATTGATGTAAAAGGTTAATAATTATGTGTATTTCCCCTCTGGAATTATAGATCCTTTGGACACTTTCAGGCCCATGAGTATGGAACAGCACATGGATTCTCAAATGACACTTCAAAGGGCCGTATTGGGTTTGCTAAAACCAGGCTCTCGGTGACCAAGGTGCATCATATTAAAAAAATTGTTCTTGGTTTAAGGAAACATGTTGTATACATTTTATTTTCATGTTGACGTAATTTACTTTAAACTTTGAATGTTGGACTTAAAAGACATGGGATGACTGCAGACAACTTACTGTTTAATGTACAAGGTGACAGCTTAAAAATAGGTTTGTGCTTTTAGTTGAAGGGGAAAAATAGGCCCTTTATTTGACCTCAAGACTACATATGTATCTGTACCTTGAAAAAGGAGCCTTGTAATTTGGTCCTTGTAAAATAACATTTTTCTTTTTTTGTTTTTTTTCTGTTTTGATAGCTGTTACATATAATCACCGAAGTGTTTGTTGACAGTGGTATTCCAGCATTGGGAATTTCAGTAAGTACAGTGTAGGTGTACTTTCCAAGGTCAATCAGTCCTTTAGGTAACAAATGTGATAATCCTTCAGTGAGAAAAACATATTTTATCATAAATCATATGTGAGTCCTTTTAAGATGAGTGGTTGACAATTATTGATTACAAAATGTAAGCTGTAGTTACGTCACAGGAAGCTAAACCTGAAAAAGTGATTTGAGCTTCCATGAACCTGAAACCTTTTTCTTCCTTATACCAATCTGGTACTGCTGCCAACTGGCCTGTGAAACCGCAGTTTCAGAGCAAAGAGCTTTCCGTAGTAGATTGTTGATTTGGAATCCTGTCACTATTTTCTATCACTTGAAACATGACTTATATTGGGTGAAGGTACAGTTTTGTAGTTGAGTGACAACCTATAGGTGGAGAAAAATTATCAAAGTGCAATGCTTGTTCAATGCTCTTAATCATGGCAGACCTACACACTACATGCACATGTAGTGCGAAACCTTCTTAACTGTGTTTTATTGAATGTAAGGAGTCTCTTTGGTTCAAAAATCTGAATTTTGAATTGGTACATAGTCTAGTTTGTCAACCATTTTTAACTCCTGAAATCTGATTGTTAATCCTTCCCTCTAGTTGCTAGACATTTCCTTGTAAATTAATAATGAGAGTTTGGTGTTAGATCAAGATAACAGCTTCTACTCCATAAGTTTTAGTATTCTCATTACCTGTATGCTGGATAACTTATGGATATTATGGGGAGAGGTTTCATTTTTATCACTTATGGGCATTTAAGGTTCAAGAAACATTTTCCTGCACAATATGAAATCCAACACAATTTGATAATATTAACCAGACTTGGTTAGGTGCTTTTAAAGAATTTACCGACTGGCCAGCAGTTATAATTATAACTCTACTTCGATGTTATTTTTTTCAATATTCTTTTTGATGGTAAAAATGAGAGGAAATGTGTAAAACATAACAGAAGAAGCATGTTTATTCGTTTCCTTTGATTGAATACCTCATCATTACCATTAACATGGGTTGATTACTATTAACACAGGCACCCTTTCTCCAAAAAGTTTTGTAACAAATCAGGGATGTGGCTTATCCATGGAAAATGTGCTACACATTGATCATTGCTTTGCAAATTTGGTGGTTTCTAAAGGAGCCGTTTTTGCTCATAGCAGTAGGTTATATTTCTTGCTGTTGAGTGGCATTAAATCTTCTTTGTTAAGAGACCTTTAAACCAGTCTAAAGTCGCCTTTCTTAAGCAGCTAAGCTTTGATTGGCAAGGAATGTCCATTCCACCCGTGTAAAACTGTTTACAGTGTCACCAACTGTGGGTCGCTTTAAGTTGAAGTTGGTACATGTAGTTGGCTGTTATTACAATTCCTAAGTTTCTTCTGAAACTTAAAAAACTAGAATCTTCAACTGCACGTGAAGAAAGAATTTCAGATGGTTTGAAACGCACTGACTGCTCCTTTAATATCTGGAGTGATACTGACTTTTTTATCTGGAGTGATACCAACTTGGTTCTTCCCCTCCCCTCCCCTCCCCTCCCCTCCCCTCCCCTCCCCCCCCCCCCAGGCACCGAGGGTACGATGAATACCCCGTAGGTACCCCCGACAACAATTGAAATATGCGTCTGGCTTAAATTTATTGAAACCGGTGGAATATCAGTTAGAATCGTAAAGTAATGGCTTTCTTTTCCTTTTTTCTCTGTGTTATTGAAGCCTTGTGGATCATGGGTAACAAGGAAAGGCCGTGTCAACAGAGTGACATTAAGCCCAATCATAGAACTTTTGCAAGAGGGTTTTGTGCCAGTTCTCCATGGTGACTGTGTATTGGATGATGCACAGGGTTGTGCTATACTGAGTGGAGACAAAATCATTGAGGTTTGTCTTGGTGATTAGACAAGATTAGATTACGAGCAGTCCCCCTTTTCGGCGGAGTCCGTCGGGCGAGTAAAAGAAAATAATAAAAAAATTATGTTAACGCGCCGCGCGGAACTCTTATGTTAAAGATTTAGGTGTAAACAAGTATCCACGAATCTAAATGAGAGAAGCGAGGACATGCTAAACAGCAGACTGCAAACTGCGGCCTGTAGTTTTTTTCAAAATACCTCAATCGTCAAGTCTCGTGTATTAAAGGGACATTCAGAAGAGGGAACTGTCTACTACAGGCACTTCTCTCAGATGGATTATTTCGCTCTGACGAAGGGCTGACGCGCGAAACTCTTTACGGTGGCCAATTTACCTTATCACAGGCTCAACTCAGTTGATAAAACCAAATTATTTTGTTTGCCACAGGGCAGGGTGCCATTAGATATCTGTGCCTGAAAGACTGTTCATTTACGTATTTTGTTTAAAATGGGTTCTAGGACGGCTCTAGGGCGATATGTAGGTATCAGTATGTGATATCTTTCCCTATGACTTTTAGAAACTGGTGGAAGAGCTTCGACCCAGACGAGTTGTGTTTTTGACAGATGTAGATGGGATTTTTGACAAGCCTCCAGAAAAACCAGGTAAAGGGATATTTTAGATTTTAGGGCCAGGGACTAGAGGGTCACTTGTATTACTGATAATTTTTTTTCCTCAAAATAAGATGGACCTTGACAGGAAAAGAAAATCTGTCGTTCTCTCATTACCTAGTTTAACGCTCACTAACTTTCTTATTCTACTAACTCACATAAAGCTTTCAGCATTGCTGATCCACCTTTACTATCCCATCTCTAGATGCATCATTACTTAGAGAAGTGTTTGTTAAATCCGATGGGGGATTTTCTAACGCCATAACAACATCAAGCCTTGAACATGACGTCACAGGTGGTGTTCGCGGCAAGCTTCAAACAGCTTCTAATATCATTCATCTTTCTGAAGGAAATACGCGGGTATTTGTCTTGAATATAATGTCGGGATCTGATGCATACTCTGTTTGTGCTTTGGGTGTTCTGGAAGGTAAAGGGACAGAAATATTGGCAGAAAACGTTTAGAGCCCCGTAAATTTTACCTCAGTGAATTCTGATGTAAGGTCTTCCGAAAACCTCGTCTTCGTCGCTCTTGTAATGCCTGGTAGTCAAACAAGGCTCAGTTTTAGAGATAAGACTCCCTTGCCATGTGAAAAACAACCGATGTACGTATTTTTGATACAATAACTAAAATAAAACGACAAAATAAATTTAGTATACAAGGCTATTGACAAGAAAGAGGCTAAGGTGTACAACGTTTGGTGTACAGTAATCATTTCTTCCTAAGCTTAAATATATGTTTTTTCCTAAACAACAAACATGGTGAGATTCCTAAGTGATACTTCTTGGTAGTTTTTTTTTATCAATTTTACTTCGTTTTTCATTTATAATTTAAGTTGGTTTATATGGACGATACACAAAGAAACTTAAAAAGGGTTACGGTTTTTAAGAGGACGTGTGAATTTTCATGTTAAATTCCAACTGTTAGCAGTTTTGTCGCGTTAGATTGACTATTGTCTCAAAATAATAAACAGGATTCTCTGGTTACATAGTGAGCATTGTGGCATTTTGTATTCATATGAGGGTTAATTGAGGTGTAATGTTCCCTTAGTTAATGCATAATACGACTGGTCTAGTTTTTCACTTGTCCTTGTTGTTTTTTCTTAATTAGGAAAACCTCCTACGACTTGCATATTGTCAAGCCATAATTACTTGAGGAGGAAATTAAAAGCCTCAAAGTTGACTTGAAAATTGAAAATGTATTTAATACCTTTCGTAATTGAATTTGATATTAGTTGTTCTTTTGCTAACAGAAGACAGTTTTATAAGAAGTACCGAAAGATATCTTGTTATTAAAGCGCCTCATTTTGAGGAAACTCATTCCATTGTTTTGTAGAGTTGAGATAAGGGTAGTCTATTGTGAAACATTTTCCGCTAAAAGCCTTTTTGACTCGCCGATTATGTAATTTAACTATTAATTTAATGTCATGCGAAAAAGCTGAAAAGCTCCCAATTTCATAGTGAAAAGGACAACCATGAATCCATGATGGCCGATCATGTCACCGTTATTTTTGGCCTCCCTAATATTTTTTCTTCTCAATTCATTTACCTTGTGACTGACACTTTATGCAGTGATGAAAAGCGTCGTTTCGTTGTGCGACGGACTTACTAACTGCTACCTTTTCTGTTGTGAGATTTTTTTAACGTAGCTGGTGTTTATGCAATCTTTTAATATCTATAACAGCACTATAAAATGGTCTTTAAGCATGTTATCGGCTAAGTAAACAGTATAGTCCTAAAAATTCTAATTAATATCGTAGTGCCTGTGAATGTGTTTACGACATTTTGGTGCCTTTTAGCCATGCTGAGAAAAACCAGAAATTTGGTAAGGTAAACTTCCTTTGTTAGTGTCGATTGTCCATCTTCCCATTATTAGAGGGAAGGATTCTATGTTTACAAGTTGCTAGAAATGCATATGGTTCATTCTGCTCGTTGAGACGGAAAATCTTCTTGTCTCTTGTCATAGTTTTTACTCTTCTATCTTGGAGACGTTGATTGAAGTTTTTATTACACTTGCGAAGTTGTACTCGTGCTTGGAAACGAATCAATACGTTGTCCGAACTACGTGATTGAGACAAAGGTGTTGAAATATGATCGTCGTTATTTTTTCGTAGCAGATACGCCATAAAGAAAGTAGCCGCAAATTACCATAACAATAATATGGATGCTCAGTGATTGATGTATTAAACACGTGAACATTTATCAGGATGTGCGGATTAAAGATAAAAATCGACAGGCCTGCTTGGTCGATTTGTATGATATTACACAATTAGAGCTTGTTTTGTTTACCCGAAGCACTCAAATAATTGAACTCTTCTCGTACAGTTTCACTTAAATTCGTAGAGAGGCTTGTAAAATGGCCGGCTTTCGTGTGCCCTTTACCCAAATTCCAGCGTTGCCTCGTTTGGACTTTCTGCAGCCCTCAGACTCGTACGTGGTCGGATCAACTATGCCGTCGAGCTCGTGCACCTTAGGCTTCCGTGGGGCGCCGCCCCACAGCTTTTTCAAAGGTTCCCCTTGCGCTTCAGCTATGAGAGATAGTGACCAAATCGTTCACACCATGCCTCAAAGAGATTCTGGCGAGTTGGAAACCAATATTATACCAATATCTTGCTACGAAGGAGCTTTCTTCACGGGCAGTACATTATCGTCCACAGTCCAGCATGGAATGCCTCCTCAAGCCTGGGATAACTCCCATCAAGACTTTCAAAGTGCCCAGCTAACCTTTCCCAGAAAAGAATACGATGGAAGCAACTTGAATTTTCAGAGTTTTGCTGCGAGTTACAATGCAACGCCAGGGTTGGGAATTTCTGTGGATCCACCCATCACCTATAGCCTGGCTCTGCCTGCGCCTCATAACCCACTAAAGTGCTGCTGGGTAGTTCAGCATCATGATAAAGAGCTTAGTTCTGTGTGCGATCAAGTGTTTGGCACCATAGACCACTTGGTAGGCCATGTCACTGAGCTTCATATTTACAACAGCACCTCACTGCGATACGTATGCCGTTGGAAGGACTGTTCCAGGAATGGGCTTCCATTCAAGGAACGCTACAGGCTAGTGAACCATCTGCGAGTTCATACTGGGGAGAAGCCTTTTATGTGCATGTATCTTGGATGTGGTAGGCGATTTTCACGTGCGGAGAATCTGAAAATACACAAGAGGACGCATACTGGAGAGAAGCCATTTCTATGCACTTTTCCCGACTGTGGACGCCGTTTTGGCAACTCAAGTGACAGGAAGAAGCACTCGCATGTGCATACCTCAGACAGACCTTTCTTGTGTCGATTGAAGGAGTGTAAGAAGCGCTTCAGTGAGGTTAATTCGCTAAGGAAACATATGAAGTTACACGAAGAGAGAGGCGATGTCTTCTAAGAGACGACCCCTGTAAATTAATAACTCATAGTCGATGAAAAAAAAAAATTTTTATCTTTTTTTGGTCAAAAGCACTCTCGTTGTGTTGTATCTGTTGAGTATAGTGCAGAAGGTTTGTTTTCAAAGGTATTAGAGCTATATGAGGTCACGTTTCTTTGTCTTGCAAAGGAGATTTTAGTGATCCATGTTATCACGCTTTTGTTAAATCATGGGCATAAAGTGATTAAAATTAACAAAAATAAAAACAGTTGAAGACAGCTAAAAAGTTGTGCGTATAGTATCATTCTAATTATATCCCTCTTTTTTTTCCTACACACGTGTAACTGTAAGAGATGCAGCCTGCAGCTTATCATAGAGATAAAGAAATTGATAATCCTCCTTTGTAGTAGCTACGTAGTAGTTTACGTTAGGCATGAATCGTGGACTGTATGGCTTGTCAAACCAATTTTAGGGTTGCCTTTTTGAAGTTTTATTTTTCAAATTTGCCATTTTTTTGGGCTTTTCTGATCTGTTTTTGAACTCTTGAAACAGCTGAACTTTGTCAAATATTGGTGCCCCGGATTATGGTCCTCTTTGCACCCTAAAATTTAAAATGATAACTTTGTTATCAAACAAAACTGTGGCTGGACGACGAAGGAAAACATAAAGGTGATAAAGTATTAGGCTGTCCTTTCATGCGAACTGTTCCTAAGGGAGATGTTGAAGAGGCGGTTGTGTTACCCTGTAGGTGGCGCCTTTTCGGCGACACTGAATCAATGGACTGTGGGGATAAAGAAAGTGAAAAGAAAGATGGAAACTTAAACAGAAAGGTCGTAGAAGTCATTTGTAATGAAAGTTTTTAAAATTTAATAGTGTGATCTTTGAGAGTTGTCCAACTCTTGGGTGCATCCATCCTGGATTATGCCAAGTAAACTAGTAAGTGCTCCTTTCTCGCGTTAGCATAGAATCATTGTTTTTTTGACAACTGACAATGTCGAACACCTGCTGTATGCTATAATACTGTCAATTATGGTGTTTTTCTCGTAGCACGATCCAAAATTTTGCCCGTATTAATTTTCCTTTGTACGAGGGCAATGGTTCATACTTTTGAGTTCGGAGGTCGTCCTTTGGGTCCGTAATTTATTTTAACCAGACACATTTCAGGTTATCTTGTGATAATTACAGAACAGGTAATCCTATCTACGTCTTTTATTTTATGAGACATTTAAATGGGCTGATTAAATACCTCCAAGATCAGAGCGATAGACATCTCGTGACGAAAGCACTCTTTATGGGAATATTAATGGACCTTAGACAAACCAATACAAGATTTAAATATTAATTCGAGACTTCAAGACAAAGAGCCGTTATGAGTCTTCTGCTGTAAATCAGCTCTTAGAAAGAAACGTCCCAATGGGAGTACTTTGACTTTGGTAGTAGATGGAATAGTGGAAGTCGTGATTTGTGGAAAGGAAAATTTAAATATAATAATGTACATAGCTGAAATTTAGATCGGAGGGTAGGTACAAAGTATGCAAAAACAGTCAGCAAACTTCTTCCGTGTTGCCTTTCTAAAACTAGACATCGAGAGCAAAATTATGCAGATTGAAGTTGAGATTCTTATCTGAAAACCACGCAAATTACATATTATTTAAAACGTAAAGAAATTTAATGGGTGTTATTCGTCTGCGTTTGAATGCCGATCCTGCTGTCATAACAACATCGCCTTGTCTCCATCGTCTCTTAGTTTCGCCTAACTTTCATGCCTATCGTGAAAAAACTCAAGATCTCAATCTGCTTCGCACATTTATTCGATGAAAACATTTTAACATTCTACCCTCTCCTCCCTAGAAGATGGGAAAAATTTAATTGGCTGAGTTTTTGGAATGGATTGTTGCTCTTAGGTAAAGAGGAATTTTTTTCGGCAGAAAGAGGAATGACTTCCCCAATTGCAGCTGCAGTTTGTGGTGTTTATGTGGTGTGTGTGTGCTTGTGGCGGTGATGGTGGATATAAGGTTTTGGAAATGTGGGCGATAAGGATGGAAGGGGTGGTTGAATGAAATTAGCACGATGAGTCGTAAACAAGTGCTGGTCATAGGGGACAGTAGCCAGGTAAGGGAAGAATGGGAAATGGTGCAAGGATCAATTTAGAAACGGTTATAAAAGCAGCACTCGCATTAAGTCGGGAATGAAAAGAGTCAGAAAAATTTATCATGAATACCTATCCAACATCGAAGGGGCTTATTTAGACTTGCTCAAGTGAAGGATACACGATGGTGGAATCAAGGCTTTTCGAGTGCGCAGATTGCCAGCCTTTAGAGTCAACGAGTCAAACCTGTTAGATTCTACTATTCACCTCTTTTAATTCAGTATACGTTATATGATCAGTCTAGAGGTCTATTGGGATAACTGAAGACTTCTCATATCCAACATGACGATCAATAATCATTACGCTTGAGTGAGCTAAAAGTTCAGTCGTAGGCCATAATTTCATCACATCATCCACTTCCCGCCTCATTTGAGTTGTCAACTATAAAGAAAAAAATTTATGTCAAGAACTAAGTATGGCGGGAATAAAGTCACACACTCGCTGTGCAAGGATAATGTTTAGCATTTTTTTATCGATTTTTATGTCATGGGTTTTTATTTATGCAAATTAAATTGATTTTGGACAACTACATACACCTTCTTTAGGTGGTAAACAGCTTTGGCATTGATGAGAACGAAAAAAAATAAAAGTATGTAACTATAAGAAGCTATCGTTTCCCACATGTCTTTCATCTGAATGCTTTTATCTAAACGCTTGTACTGAAAGCCGCTAAACTGAAGATCTACATAACATTAGCCATTACCAATTACATAAACGGCATTGGAGTTATCTGTTCCTGTGCAAAATGGATCATCGTGTTTGCAATCTTTGAAACATTGGTTCTTGCATTCGCCTACGTTGGCCACCATCTGAAGAAGAAAGGTGTCAGATGTGGTATTACCGCTCCAGCATTCCCCTGCATGAAAGAAAATTAAAATCCAGCATAAGAATCAAGCTTTCAATTTTAATCATAAATGATAACCCTAGGTGTTGCTGTGGATTGTTTAACTACGGTCAGATGTGCTAATTCCACAATTCCAGATAGCCTGGAGGCCACCTTGATGGTAATTAGAAGGACATCGGTGCAGTTTCATGAGTTTATGAGGAATTTCGCTTTCCTAAGTACCCAAAGGGAAACTATAGAAACGCCAATACTCAATTCCAACCCCAGTTTCTGATGCCAAAGATCTTCCATCCGTATCCTTTTTGCTTGATTCTTTGTGCACAGCGGCAAACAAAGTCCGGCAAATGCTTATACCAGTTAGGCCAGTCTATGCGTATCCCGCTCCAGGTCTTTTGCGCCTTGGGGTCTCTGTCACTGAGGACGTACTCAGGTAGGAAGGGTTGACTTTGGAATCTCATTCTGTAACAACCGAGTTTCTCGATATGAATGTCACACATGTCTGTTGAAAGAGATCACTGATAAGTAAATTACAAAATATGGGTCGTTAACGGGGTTTTTGTTTGAATTTGGTCGCATTAGCATGCCATTTAGCCCATAGAGGGCTTTGCGGTATACCAGATTTCAAATTTGGCTATTGCTAATGGAAGAATTGTATTTTCAGTTAAGACTATTTCTTTGAAATAGAACATGTGCTAATATTGTAATCAAACTTTCTTGAACCTGACTGAGTTTTGTCGAAACGTGCCGACCCTATGTTATTTTAAATCCAGCGGGAACGGAGGGGAGGGAGGGGGGGAATGGGGGAAGGGTCCCCATACTCGCTAAGGTATGATTTTATTCACTATAGCTACTGCTGACCACATTCACCTTTTGGCCGATTGCCTTTTATTACTCTGTACCAAGTGTTGTTCTGAGTTATTAATTAGGAAAAAGAACAAATTGGTACACGTGCTCTCTTGCATGAAGAAACAGTTTTCCTTTCTAGAGATGAGAAAGAAAATCGTCTGTTTTTATGCGGGCGCGCTTCACCTACACACAAGTTGTGTGTGGTAACTATGAATGGTATCCAGTCACCTCGCCACCAAGCAGACTCGCCACCAGCGAACTCGCCACCAAGGAACGATCTCGCCACCAACGTACTCGCCACCAAGCGAAGTCTTCTCGCCACCAACCACCAATAAAGAGATTAGTCGAGGACAGTAGGATGTTCGGCTGATAAGTCTGTACTCAAACTTTATAAACGTATGTTGTCGAAAGCACGTTCGAAACCGATAAGTTTGTTCGCTTGTCTGTACTCAAACTTTATAAACGTATGTTGTCGAAAGCACGTTCGAAACCGATAAGTTTGTTCGCTTGTCTGTACTCAAACTTTATAAACATATGTTGTCGAAAGCACGTTCGAAACCGATAAGTTTGTTCGCTTGTCTGTACTCAAACTTTATAAACGTATGTTGTCGAAAGCACGTTCGAAACCGATAAGTTTAGTTTTAATACAACTGCTATCGAGTTTCATTTCATCACTTATTTCTTCCCATGAAGTTTCATTTTCTTTCAAGTAAGTTTTTATTCCTCGCATCGAGTTTTGCAATTTCTCCTCGCTTACGTGCAAAAGACAAACACGATACGTTTCGATGTCAATGAGTTAGGAACGGAACACATCTAACACGTCGCTGAAGGTCATAATTTAAATACAGACAAGCGCACAAACGTATCGGCTGATTTGAATTGTGCTCGTTCGAACATCCTACTCTCCTCGACTACTTTATTATAGTTTATCTCTTTATTGGTGGTTGGTGGCGAGAAGACTTCGCTTGGTGGCGAGTACGTTGGTGGCGAGATCGTTCCTTGGTGGCGAGTTCGCTGGTGGCGAGTCTGCTTGGTGGCGAGGTGACCGGTAACCCTATGAATAAAACAACAGTAGAGAATGACCACAAGATACGGGGTTGTTCTCACCAACAATATGGTAGACCATCATTCTGTGGCGAATTCCACTGCAGTACCTTGTGTTGCTACAAGGTTGAAACTGACCATCCACGCAGTCGCTTGGCTCTGCTAGTTCCCTGGAGATCCATCCTTTCTGTCTCAGGACTGACAGTTTATCCGCCCAACACTCACCTTTAATAGTAATATATACTATCTTTGTGTATCAATGCAATGAACTTGATCCATGACACTAATTGAACTCTATTAGTTTTCATACTAATTAAGGTGACTTCCTAATATCATAATCATAATCTCTAAGTGTGTGAAATTTGCATATACGGGTGTAAAGCTTTCGTATAGAATGCAGCACAAATGCTGTTGATGCGAAGGTATGGAAGCAAAGAATTCCTTACCATAAAATTGGATACCGAAAACGTCGAATCCAAGAAGTTTGGCTTCATTCGCGCAGCGGCAGATGAATTCTGGTAAGTAGTTTTGCCAATTTGTCCACTCGATTGATTTTCCTCGATAGTTGCTTAATGTTGGGTCTCTCTCGTTTAAGATATAATTTTGAAGCAGGCGTTGATCAGTGCGATCTTTGTAACATCTCGCCGGTTCGAATGTGGTGTCACAGTGACACGAGTCGACATTAGCTAGGAATAAATTGATCATTGATAGGTCAATAAGTTGATTGCAATGCGTTGCATAGTAGCTCAGTTAGTAATAGCGCCCAACTTGGAAGGCCTGGGTTCGAATCCCTTCGAAGGCTGAATTTTTCTTCAGATTTGTTTTGTGCAATTGCTTCCAGCTCACCGGCGAGGTTCATTGCTTTTCTTTATTTTATTCCGCAGGTCCGAAATAAAATTTGTTTCATTACAAACTGTATCATAATTTCTCTTTTCCACAATGCCGGACAACGAGCGATGGAAAGTTTTTCTTACCTCTTACCAACGTGAGGGAAACTGCCAATACCAAGACTAACACGAAATTTTCCATTTTTGTCTCGTAGTGCCAGAAAGTCTCTATGTTAGAAAAGGTAAAACTTTAGTCCAAGGAATATTTGCGTGGAAGTCAAAATGCTCCCATACCATCTTGATATTTATAGGAATCATGAAGCTTAATACACAAGAAAAAAATACTCCGGGTTTTTCATTTCTTTTGGTTCGCCTTTCGTGGAGTACCTCGCTATTTTAGCACTTAGTAAATGTAAAAAATATTACTTTAACGTCACTCCTGGGAGTGAATGAGGTACAGAGACCAAATCCGCATTATTTTCATAAGATCAAACATGGACATGGATTGTAAAAGAAACGTTCTTTTACGTAAGGAAATAATTCTATCTGTTTAGGAAAGACGTTGGCTATTCATTATCGTGATCTAGGGAAGAGTTTCATCCATTTCCTCTGTCCATCAAAACAAAAACAAAAAAATTTTGAAATGCACCGATGCCTCAAATAGATTTGACGTACGCATACTTTTCCGTGATCACTCTGGACTGCTAACGTTTCCGTGATCTATCTCAGTCTGAAAGAATATAATTCGTTTACAATTGTATATGGGAAAATTTCAGAATAAGTGCAGAGATTGTAAATGTAATTAAAATGTAAATTATAATACAACAGAAAGCAGAGAGTCAATTTCTACTCACCGAGCAAGGTCTCAAAGACACTGTTGGTAAAGAACCCAGCCGCTTTGGGAAATTCGCTAGTAGCTGTTCAAGTTTGATCTCTGTTTGTACTCTATAGTGACAACTTTATTCTTTAGTATGGCTTGACTTGTCAATTACATTTATTTCTAACAGTTTTGAAAGGAACACTAAGGGCTGAATAGATTCAAGCACAGCTAGAGCAATATGTTTCTTTGTAGAATTTCCCATGTCTGATTGTTTCTGACCTCACTGATAAATGCAAAATTTAATCAAGGGAACACTCGTGCAAGTTGAGCAATAAGAAAAACTCAGTTAATTTGATTAACATATGTTTGTCAGATGGAATTGATGAAAATAAATTCAAAATAGATATACAGTATCAGCTATGAACTTAGAGGACATGCATATAGGAAACAATTTCAGGAAATTTTTATCCTCGACCCCACGTCGTCGCGAATAAAATAGATTTATAAATATCAAGAAATAACTCATCAATATTTTGTCAGGAAAAAAAGAGCACACGTGCGGAAACGAGAACCTCTTTGTTTTGTGAGTGATTGACCTTGTTAAATCATTGTCCATTAACCCTGTAACCCCTAAGAGTGACTAGTATCTAATTTCTCCTTACAATATCATCCCTGAATCACACATTAATGTTATGAGAATAAAGGAAATGATCAACTAAAGAAACTCTTGATTGTTAAACAAATTCTCCTTGTCAGCACCTCAGGAAATGTCCAGAGAACAGTATGGAGAATATGAATGCTGATGTTAGGGAGGGAAGGGTTAAATTGTTCACCTCTCTTCTAATCACATCAATCATTTATTTAATCAGAAATGTGTTCCTGTGCATGTGCAAAACTCTTAGAGTCTCATGGGACGTATATTACGTCGTTTGCATTCCTAGTAGCAAAACCTTTCTCATGTTAAGATGCGTTGAGCGCGTTTATTTGTCTCTTTTTTTTTATCTATACAAGTAAATGAAGTAGAATGAAACCTTGTTTTACTTTCCAAGCCGTTGTTGTCATCCCTTGCAGTCAAAGGGGCTTCCAATTCGTTTAGTTTTCCAACCTAAAAGCAAAACGTGACTACCCTTGGAGCAGAGACTTCTAAACGTAAGTCGGATTAATTCTGGGTAACAAGTTGTGCCGGTTTTGACAAAAAATTTCGTACGGATTGTTTTATGTTGGTATATATATATATATATATATATATATTTAACACAAGCAAATTAGAAACCACCAATGAATATTTGTTTTTTGGATTTTATTTTTTGTCATCTAGTTTCTTTTTCACTGAATTAAATATGTTTTCGTTGTCGTTCAATCCCTCTTAGTTTGTTGGGTTCCTTGATTCCTGCGAATAACTACCCCAGAATGTTGACCTTGTCCGGCATAGCGCTTCCTTCATCGATACGTTGTTCCGCTACGGGACAAACAATACAGTATCAAAGTTTATGAATGATAAGAGAAGATGCACAGCTTTAGTATGCAAAGTGTCTTTAGTTAAAAGATACATTTTTTTTTTGGTCCGAGACGATAAGTTGAGACATTTTAGATACCCTCTACCCATAAATAATGTTGATTTGACCCTTAAGTAGGGTTTTAGTTCAAAATGTCCGATCAACATACCTGTCCCTCTCAAACAAGAGTTTTTTCCCTTTTCATATCAATACGTGAAAGTTTTTATGCAGGCCGCAAAGACGAAAAGAAAATCCGAGTTTTGAAGCAAAAACGAATTCTCACAGTTAGGTTACTCGTCAACTCATGTTTTACTTACTGATAGCATATACAGCATTGGTAAAGTTCTTTCCTGCACAAAATCTGGTCGAGCAGGCGCAGTCATTAAAGCACTGGTCTTCGCATCTACCAGGCTGAGCATGCCCTTCAATATAGAACACTGAGTCATCAGGGCCGCTCCAGCATTCACCTGAGTTAAGGACACAAAATATATGAAAGAAGAGACTCATGAGCAGTTATTTAAATGAAAAAAGGCAGAACTTTATTTATTTTGCTCATCACTGCATTCATGAAAGTGTGTGGAACGAACTCTCTTTTTCGTTAGTTCTGCAGCCTCCCCTCAGTTGACGTGAGCACTCTTAAGATGACATACTGCCTATTAAAGTTAAGTAAATGCACGAAGAGTGATCAAGAATCGTGAGTGCATTCGAATAAGTACAAGCTGATGATATTATGACTGTTGCAATGTGTGATTTTTGAAGATTAGCATTTAGGGGAATTGTATTTGCTTAATACAGAAGCTGCGCTTTTCTTTCTTCTGTTTTAATGAAACATAAGCTGTGGAAATTGGTGTTCCTTAAACTACTGTATGAAGGCCACATGCTCAAAATAAGGTACCTACGCAATTTGTAAAGTTGTTGGACTAACTCAGCAAGATTTTTCTTGTGGCTAAGTTTATAATGGGATCATTCAGTTGATTTATAAGAGAACAACAGGACCTCAATTCTCTGCGTCCGGCGACCCTCTACAAGTGAGGAAACATATTGAATAAATATCTCACCCCAAAACTGAATTCCAAACAATTTCCAGCCTTTTTCCTTCGTTTTCTTTGCGCAGCGGCAAACAAGATCAGGGAGATACTCGTACCAGTTTTTCCAGTCAATCAGGTGACCGCTGAAGTTGGGCAAGTTCTCATCTCTGTCATTTAACAGGTATGATGGCAGGAGGCGTGGAGCTTCTTTGTTATCATGAAAGCAGCCGATTCGCTCAAAACGAACACTGCATAAATCTAAATCAATCCGTTTCACAATGTGTGTTAATAGGCTTATACAAAACTACAGAATAACACCAGAAAAACTTCACGCCGTACAAATGAAGCCACCTCACTTTTCTGAGCTTTTAATGGTTCACTTCATTGAAACATTATATTATTTTACAAAACTACCTTATCTACTGAGTTGTGACGCCATGCTGACAAATTGCAATTCTCCCACTCAAAGGCATCACACTGAAATCCTTGAATTCTTTTCCTTTCCATTCCATACTACTCCAATTTACTCCTCTCTACACAAATTCACAAATATTACTATCAGGAATCAGTTCCTTTACGCTAGCACCTTTGATGCCACAGAAATTCGCTACCCTACGCCTGCAACTACCCCATTTACTTCGATGCAATGAAACCCATTTTGACCCATTGTAGTCGACTCAATTTTACTCTATCATTACTAAATCTTCTTCTACAATTCCATCCTCTTTCTCTGTGTTTAGTTCCTTCCATTCCATACTCTGCTGACTCTGTTCCTATTCCCTTATATCCGCTACGTCACACAAACCACACCAGGTATACTTTACTGCATATGGATGCAATGTTTTGTACTTGTCCCCACACCCATTTCATTTTCTCCCATTCCATTTTTTCTTCATTTCTTTCCACTCCTTTCACTGTTCTTCACTAATCACTGCTCGCCCTCATTCACTTGTATCCGAGTCAACTACTGGAAACTTTCAGATGTGTTGCATTCACTTTACATCTTTGGCTTAATTCCATTGAACTTAAACCTTCACTACCTACCGTTACTATTACCACTATTCCTACTCTTAGTACTCTCACAATATTCTACTGTACCCAATATGATTTATGATTGATGCCTACCGACAATCTTGTACACCATGTTACGCCATTCCTTCCCTACACAAAACTTTCTCCCATTGCAGTCGTTCATGTCCGTCCCAACGCAATCTTTGCACTGTCCCGGGCCATACCTGTTATATTGATCCGACGAGCTGCTTCCAGCGTAACATTCACCTATAGGTAGGTCATGTAACATTACCTAATAAGATATCAATACCGAGGGATACTATCTATACAAATTCAAGGCATGCTAAGAGCCAGTATGTAAATCATATCAGAGCTCATCCTGGTCTCAGTAGCATGGTGAAGCCGCTTCGACTAACTACCCCTAATACTTACCAAAGTGCTGCATTCCAAACAGGTCATAACCCAGATCTTTTGCTTTCTTGGCACAGCGGCAGATGAACCCTGGTAGATAGTTTTCCCAGTCATTCCAGTCGATCTTTTGCCCGCCATAATTGGCTATGGAGTCGTCGCGCTCATTATAGATATAATGAGGAAGAGCACGTGCGTGGCTTTTGTCTTTGAAGCATCCCAATGGTTTAAAAGACACTTGACAGTCTTTTGGATCCTGGCAAAGATTAGACGCTGCACATTGCCGCGTCACGAGTAAAAGATGGGGTGAAGCACATTTTTAAGATTAAAGAATGCTGAAAGTAATACTAGAATGCGTTGGTTTTATTTACCTTAGCTACCTAATTAGTGTAGGAAGCCTGCACCACTCCCTCAATCAATCAAATACCGGTCGAGGCGGCGATACCAAAGTGAAACTATTGCGGAATTCTTTCGGCAGTTAATTGAGAATTGCCCGATAATGCCACCTCTGGAGTGGCGTAGAACCCACTTCCCGAGATATTGGTGAGAGGCGAGCGTTCTCAATACCATAACCTTCCCTCCTTCCTGCTTACCCCACCCCCCCCCCTCCCTCCCCTCTTTGTAAAGGAAGCAGAGGAATGGAATCAATGATAGCCACTAACAGGCTCGAAAGAGTCTTGCGTCCGCTTAGTTGACTGTAAAGCAAAGGAAAATCATTTATATTAATTAGTTCATGATATGTCTCTGAAATACGTTCTCGCATTATATTTTCTCTTTGCTTAAGTTCCCGACATTATTTTTCGACTAGAAATGCACTTTGAAAATCCTGTAACAATTTTGTTTCCCCAAAGAAGTTTTCCATTTTTCGCAAGACTGGTTTCAAAGGGGGGCAAGTTTTTCTTACCTTTTATCAGCGTTAGAGAAATCGCCAGTATGAAGACTAACGCAGAATTTACCATTTTCCTCTCGTAACACTAGAAAAAAGTCAAAGATTGTAGCCGAATGAATGCATATATTCGTAGAACATGTACCAACCGCTTTACAACAAACTGACTCTAAAACAATTTAATTGTGTGCTATATACTTTTTCCTTGTGTCATTTCTCTAATAAAATCTGACAACTGAGAAGCAAGAGGAAAGCTTCAGATCCTTACCTTGAGCCTTCTCACTCCGCAGAAATCTCTGTCTGTTTGTACCCTAGAGAATATTGATACTTATGACAGTTTTGGAGGGAACACCTAGGGTATAATGAATTTAAACACAGCAGGAGCAATATGTTTTTTTGGTAAACTTTCCCATGTTTTATTGTTTCTGACCTCACTGGTAAATGTAAAATTTAATCAAGTGAATATTCGTGTAAGTGGAGCAATAAGGAAAACTTGGTTAATTAGCAAATGTTTGTCAGATGGCATTGATGAAAATGAATTTAATCTTAAGTTGCAGTATCAATTATAACTTAACATTTAAAAGACAGGTGGAACAAATTATTTTATTTTCGAAAAAAAAAGAAAAAAAAGCCAAGGAATCTTTGTTTGGCGAATCATTGACTAGCATCAAACTTATCCAACACTTTCCCAATCAAACCAGTCAATCATTTATTTAAATGAGCTCGTTCGCCCTTGTTTAACCCTAAAATTTTATGTGAAATAAAATCGCGCCGCTTGCATAAACTGTACTCGTCTTAGCTTCAAATCAACAGAAATTATACTTTTTTCTGTTAAGTGAGTCGGATTTAATCGTTTCTTGCCTTTCTTTCCTTTCTTCCAACATTTGTTTGCACCTTTGATAGCATTCTCTGTCGTCATTATGGTAAATGAACTAATCATGAAATATTTATGAATAAATAGAGTAAGTTTCCGAAGAAACTAGTGTTGCGTGTGTGAGACTGTTACAAGATAATTTTGTTTATCATCCGAATTTATAATGTGACGTTTCGAGCGTTAGCCTTTCGTCATCACGATGGGCGAACAAACGACTAACGCTCGAAACTACAGCTTAAGAAACTCTTTAAGGTGGTCGATTCACATCATCGACTCAGTTGATAATTGTGGAAACCAAATTATCTGATCATGAAACCTCTGACTGCTTTCTACTTCTATTCCTCGAGCCATTGTTGTTAGCTTTTCATGCTTAGAAGCAGACCTTATCGAGATCGAGGTAAACTGCTGGTAGTAAATCCTTTACATGGTGAAGCTTGCTAAATGTCTGGTATTCAATCACGATTCGTGTATCTTATGATTTGTCTCACACTTTTTATCCATACTAGTGAATGAAGTAGAATAATATTCTTTTGAAGGAAGTGATCATAAAAGGTTAGAAAAGACACAATAGAAATTTCTGGTGCCTTCTAGTTTTATTATCAAGCCATTGTTACTGGATATTATCTGGATGTCACCCCTTTCTCAGTCGTTCTGTTTTCCTACCTAAAAAACAGTAAGTAACTACACTTGAAGCAGAGTCGCCTTCGGTAATACGGGACTGAAATATTGGTTTAATTATATGAATCAACTTGTGCTGGTTTTACAGAACATTTCGCCGAGATTGCTTCATATTGGCATACATAACACAAGTAGAACGCAGACTACCAGTTAATTTTTCTTAGATTTTATTTTCCACTGAGTATTCTTATTTATCCTACGTTTCGTGTTCACTGAGTTTCATTTAATCTACAATTCTTGTTCAATCCTTCTGAGTTGGTTGGGTTCTTTGGTCTCTGCGATAAGCTACCCCCAAACGTAGCCACCCAAAGCCATAGCGCTTCCTTCATCAATGTGTTCCGCTATGAGACAAACGATAAATTTCCAAAGTATATGAATGATAAGACAGGATGCCATGCATTAGTACGAGAGTTTCCCCCAGCCCAGATCATTACCAAGCAAATGTTAAGCAGTAAGCCACGAGACGAAAACAACAACGAAAACTATCAACTACATAATGTTGTTTTAACATAGTATCAAATGTACAGTGGTAAAATTCTCGGGAATCATTGATAAGTTTTATGATGCAGTGCAACAGAAACAATCCTGACTCCCGATATATAAGAGTAACAAAAGAAGTGCTATACACTTTTGAATTGGTAATTGAGTAATTGAGGTTATGAAGTGAGGAAACAAGGTTTTTAACCAAGCAGGTCAAAAGTGATCGGACTCCCTGAGTGGCATCAGAAACTGTCAGCCTTGTTATACTCACTGATGGCATATACAGCATTGGTAAATGTCTTTCCTGCACAAAATCTTTTCGAGCAGGCGCAGTCATTAGAGCACTGGTCTGCACATCCACTAGGTTGAGCATGCCCTTCAACATAGAACGCTGAATCATCAGGACCACCCCAGCATTCACCTGGGTATAGGTAATAAAATAACAAAACTGATCAAAGCATCACTGACCAAGAACAGTTGTCAATCGAATTCATAGGAAGGGGGCGCTTCACGTATTTGCACAATTCTTCATTAAGACCACAGCATTTTCACAGTTTCGTGATGGAATACACCACAAAATTATTTTTCTGGCTTTAAAGCCTTCTTTCGATCTACGTGAACACCTTCAGTGATATCATGATATGGCAAATTTAATTCGAATGAACTGCTTAAAGATTGATTATGAATTGTTGGCGCGAACGAATAAGTAAACTGTGGTTGTCATGATTTCAAATTTGTAATCTGTGATTGCTAAGAAATAGCATCATGAGGAAGTGAACTTGTGTCTTTTAGGTGCTGCAGTCGTCTATCTTCGTTTCCCAAGAAAATCATGCGCTTTCCGAAGTATTGTTCTTCGTTTTTATGAAGGACGCAAGCGCAAATGAAGGTACTAAGATAACATTTAAATTTGTTGCATTGCTTTGCCAGTATTTTCTTTGTAGCTGAGTGACACAAGGGCCTTAGTCCCAATGCCCACGACAACTGGATAAACAGGTTGAATAATTATCTCACCCCAAAACTGAATTCCAAACAGTTTCCAGCCTTTTTCCTTCGCCTTCTCTGCGCAGCGGCAAGCAAGATCAGGAAGATACTCGTACCAGTTTTCCCAGTCAATCAGCTGACCGCTGAAGTTGGGCAAATTCTCATCTCTGTCATTTAACAAGTATGATGGCAGGAGGCGTGGAGCTTCTTTGTTATCATGAAAGCAGCCGATTCGCTCAAAGCGGACACTGCATAAATCTGAATAAATGGTTTAACAATTGGTTTGTTAAGTACCTGTGCAACAATGTACAAGAGTACCTAAAACTATACACCTTTGAAATGAAAGCGGCGTCGCCAGAATCTCACGCCATTTTGAGCGTAAAGCGGATTCACCGCTCAAAAAACTGAATCCATTATATCCGAAATAAAATCTACCTCGTTCGCTGCGCTGTATTGCAATGCCACATGTTGCAATTTCCCATACTGGGCTGCATCACACTTAGACCCAAGTCATCAATTTTCCCAGAATCTACTTTCCTCGTTTACTGCTCTGCATTGCAATGCCTCAAGTTGGAGTCCTTCTCATTGTAAAGCACCTCACAGAAAAAAATCCTTGGATTCCTTTCCCTTCTGTTCCGTTCTACCCCTCTTTACTCTACTCAACACGAACTCTCCACTCTTACCATACCCACTGCACTGTACAAAAGAGCAATACTCTGCGACTGATTGATTCCTTTTCACTTTTCGCTCTGAACGCAACAACTCATTCCCCTTTACTCGCACTTACCCAATTCACTTCGATGCAATCTAACCCACTGCAGTCGATTCAATTCCACTCTAACAGTCTAATACACCTAAATTTATTCAATGCCTTATTCTTCCTCTGTATTGATTTACGCGCACGTGACACTACTGACTGTCAAATCTACTCCATTTTAGAAACTACACTCAGAGTGCTCTATGGCGTATGAATGGACTTATTTGCACTGGTCCCCAATCCCCATTCCAGTACATCCCAATCCGGCATTCCACTCCTCTAACTATTCTCCACCAATCAGCGCTCAGTCAACTTCATTAAACTGTATCCGGGACAACTAAACTTTCAGACGTGCTTCGTCTCTTAATAGTCTCACACTATTCTACTGTACCCTGTATGATTGATGCCTACCGACAATCTTGTACACCATGTTACGCCATTCCTTCCCTGCACAAAACTTTCTCCCATTGCAGTCGTTCATGTCCGTCCCAACGCAATCTTTGCACCGTCCTGGGCCATAACTGTCATATTTATCCGACGAGCTGCTTCCAGCGTAACATTCACCTATTAGCAGAGAATGTACCATACCTCAATTAGATATTGATATCGAGTCGGGGCCCATCAACCTACCCAGCTGAATAAACTGATGCAATGACTCTTTTATGATTTCTGCCAGGGAATCGTGCACTCACATCGTTATAGTTCCAAGTACTAGCTACAGATTTAGTCTGCTGTCGATCGTTGCCTTGATCGCTGATGCATAGTTATCCTCATGCAATAGTACCTGGCTTTTTTTATGTCTAATACGGCGTAATCATTTTGAGCTTCGGGACCAGGCAACTTTTATCGCTTGGGGGAGGGGGTTGGGAGAATTTTGGTTGTGTCACGATAAAATTCTGCAATATACATATACCCCTCCTCCCCCCCTCATTGACAGTTAATTCTCTTCCGTTCCCCCTTAGAACCAATTGACCACCCCCCCCCCCCCCAAAAAAAAAAAATGACTGCTCCCTCAGGTGATCACGTTGGTGCCGCTTTGGACAACGTCGCGCGTGTCCACATATGCTTCCTGTTTCCGGCTGACCGCTTGAAAACTTTTCTTAAGCTTAAAAGGTTCGAGTGTGTCATGACAAAATGTCACTCTAATCAAGATTATGGCTGAAAAATGCACACACGTTCGGAACAGTTTACGATCCTGCAACTTCTTCACCCTTCAATCAAATATCAAAGATTGGTTTCGACATCACCTCTGTCCAGTTTTCTTTGCTATTCCAATTTGTTGGTAACTTCAAACGGGTTACTCGAGATGGATGTCTATATGAATAACACTTACCAAAGAACTGCACTCCAAACAAGTCATAACCCAGATCTTTTGCTTTCTTGGCACAGCGGCAGACGAACCCTGGCAGATAGTTTTCCCAGTCATTCCAGTCGATCATTTGCCCGCCATAATTGGCTATGGAGTCGTCGCGTTCATTATAGATGTAATGAGGTAGAGCTCGTTCGTGGCTTTTGTCTTTGAAGCATCCCAGTGGTTTAAAAGAAGCCTGACAGTCTTTTGAGTCCTGGCAAAGATCAGACGCTGCACATTGCCGCGCCCGGAGAAAAAGGTAAAGTGAAATACATAATCATGATTGAAGAAAGCTGTAAGAGCAATTCTCAATTGAGCATTGAAAGTAATGCTGAAGTGCATTGGTTTTGCTTAGTACTTTTGCACGCTAGTCATACACCAGATTGGCGCAGGAAACTCGGGCCACTCTATCAGCTGTTCATATTCAAGGGTAACTGATCGTGAACCAATCGTGACTCGATTATTTGCGTTTTCTCGCTATTCAGGTCGTTTTCGTGTTTTTGCTTTGAGTTCTTAGTGGCTTCTTGTGATATTCCATTTGTTCTGATTGGCCGTCAGGGTAACTTTTGTTTTGGTTTTTAAGACACTTTGTCGAAAAATGCTTCATTAGAAAGTTGTATCCATAACTGTTGCCAACTGGTTAAGTTCAAGAAAGGGACAAATACCAATTGCAAGTTGATTGAGAAGCAAATAGTTATAAACAAGAAAGAAAATTTTCACTTTCTTACCTGAATGACATGCACTCAGGGTAAAGAGAAGCATCACAACAATCAGAGGATGCTGAACCATCTTAATAGCGAAGGAAATGACAAATGTAGGAAACGTTACAATATTCAACCATGAAACAACTTAGTAATTTATCGTGCCAATCTTTTAAAACTACAATTTATTCGGCTTGTTCAACGGAAGAACGACCAAAGAAAACATTTTCTGTGATACTTTGTAACATTTGAGTCTTTCACTTGATTTTATATCTATCAGTTTTAAAAATAAGAATAAGCGTAAAATAAGAGAACTATCAAAGAATGTAAGTTTTAACACTTTTAACTGAATAAGGGAATGTTTAGATTCATTGACTAAACGTTTATTTGCGGGTGTTAGTACCTTGCTGACAACTCTTTCGGATTTTCAATTTTATTCGAGAAAAGGTATGAACAACGAAACCGAAGGACAACGTCTTACAAGGTACAGTCAGCAGACCGTAGCTAAATTCAAGGTACACTTAGTGTTATCCTTGCTATTTTAAGTTAACAAGTTTCTTATGGGTACTTACTTTTTCTTTTTTTCTTTCGAAGTGCTGGTCAACTATGTTTGTGTTCCAAGGTCGATAAGTAGTCAGAATAAGTATCTTTCATGATCAATTCTTTACTTATACTTTCCTGTAGGTAAATATGGCGGTGTTCTTCCCCCGCTTGAAGTTATTTGATTTTAACTGAGATAAGACCATGCTTGATTGTGCCATGAATGTTAGAAGTTGCTACCAATAATATTGCTGATGAAAGTGTAAGCTGAAAATAAAAAGTACTAGATTAAATTAATATGTTCCTTCCGTGGTTATTAGAGTCAACACAGTCTTGCGTGTAAGAGATGTCCATAGATAAGACTAGTCAGTTTGAGGGACGTAGTCAGTGTCATTCGTTTGTCATGCGTAGTAGAGACACCGTGCCTCAATAAACATTACGACTGAAGCTAAGTCGAAACGAGAGTTCGTTGAATTGAACTACGTCTGCGAATCTGGGAATTATTGTTGTCATGTTGCAAGGAAGTATTTTATTAGCGCAGTACTTTTTTCGTCTCGTATGAATTTTTAGCCTTGCTTTGCGTCGGAGACAAATGGAAAATGGACGAGAAAGATGAACACTTTATCACTGAATCATTTAATAACTATCGCAAAAAAATATCTTTATCAGTTAAAATAACGCAGTGAAACCATTCATTTGTGCCCGCTGCTGTCAAAAATCTAATCAATCTTTTAACTTGAAAAATGGGTTACTAAATAAAATAGTAATTAGGAGTATATAACTCAAAAAATTTACAAAAGTAAAATTTGATCATTATAATAACAATAATTTGTTTTTAACACGCACGTTTTCTTTGCGCGGTTCAATCTCAGTTCCGGAGACTTAAAGTCTCATTTTGGCATTGACGTTTATCGACCGACGTTTTTACTTCATTAAAGCTCGAGTTATCAGGGTAAACGTGACTGAAGAGAAAGTAAACTGGCGGAGCTCCACGCTGGCGTCAAGATTTCGACCGAAGAAGTCGCTGGCCAAAATTTGCCATAAAAGTTGACTGTGTTCGAGTGAGCTGATAGTAAATGAGTGGAAAAACGATACGGACAAATCCAAGAGAAATCCGAACTTGTTCGAGTTAAGGGGAAAATGGAAGTTCGAGTTAAGGTTCCTTCCCACCTTCAGAGGCCGAAAAAAACGATTTTTGTTTTATTTGACTACACTGATTTCAAACATTCAACCTAACGTTTCCATAAAAGAAAAATTTTCTAAAATCTTCAAAAGCAACTGAGTTATTTAGAAATAAATATTTTCAAATAAAAGTTAATAAATCAGGAAGGCGTCATAATCTTAGACCCGGGCGAATCCCCTGAGGGAATTTTCGCTGCAACCGCTCATGTTGAGGCTCGATTGTCATGTTATTTCCATATTTTTTTTACATCGCGCAATATACAAACACGTGGAAGCTGTTTGCTTATGGATAAATCGTTGCTCGTGGAAAAATAAAGAGCGGGAGAAAGTCCTTTGTATGAATAAAAAAATGATATAAAGAGAAAAAAAACAGGCCTAAAGAAGAAAGAAAGAGTACCATTCTGTCAAGAAATGAAAACAATTCCTTTGTGAAAGCGACTGGTACTGGCGGAGCTCCACGCTGGCGTCAAGATTTCGACCGAAGAAGTCGCTGGCCAAAATTTGCCATAAATAATGTTAAAAATGAGGTTCTTCTTTTCTTCATGCAAGTACCAGCCTTGATACAAAAACATTGACAATCGCCTTGAGTCGTAATTTCGAAAGCTGTCTGTCGATTCGTTGTCTTGCTCCTCAGCACAATGGGTTACTTTCCCGGGAAATCTTTGATCCATCGTCATTGACGCCAGGAGGTCCCGTTGTCCTGTTGGTTTGCGGTTTCAGGGGGCGAGATTATCTCGAGGCGTGGCGCCAATTGTTTGCGAACCTTTATGAGCTAAAATCTCGATTGATTTTGGGAGGAATACAACCACTTTGAGCAAATTTATAGGATTTATAGATTTGACCGATTTTCTTTAAACTTCGCCAAACATTCCAGGAATAATGACAAACGAAATTATATCGGGAAATTTTGATATTTGAAATATTTGTCCCGCGGTGTCCATTTACGCAACGCGCCTCGCATATCTTTAGCTACTCCAACTTTAGATGCCGATATCTAGACAAGCTATCAGAATATCAAAAAAGCCTGACATCATTTTTTCGATTGATGCCTGGGGAGTAAGACTGTGCAGCCATTTTGCTCGTGCTGCGGCATCCAATACCCAATAAATTCAAAAGAATAACCTTCGGTCGTTTCCCACCTTGCCGGCTCCTGATACTTCGTTAAAGAAAAGTCGCTTTAATTATATTTTTATTGTAAATTACAGTTATTAACCTTTCTTCTGATGTAAGATTTTAGTGAAACTAGTGCGCGTTCGAATTTTTCCCTTAGGGACACCCGCGAAGGTGGGAAGTAACCTTAACCTGGTACGAGTTAGCGGGTTTCTTCTGTACTACACATCTCGATCCTCGCGTGGCCGTCACACAACGTAACTCGCAACACGCGAGAAATTTTGGAAACATTTCGATGTCGATCATGGTCGATGAAGGTGTAGATTTAAGGGGTTGAAAGGGTGGCAATATGAAGTTTAAGTTCAGTTGTGATTCATGAAATCCTGTTTTATTTAAGGACATAAAACAGAGAGCAATAACAAGGGCTGAGTTAACAATCGACCGGATGTAACTCTGAATCAATATTACCTCAGGAAATTTGAATAATATTGGCCAAACGACTGAGATGTTACAAGGATATTACGCGCCGTTGATGTCAGAACAGACGGCGAGGTAGGATCCATCTGCCGAGAGCAATAGTTTGATACTAGAACAACAAGTGTATTTTTGGTTAATTCCCAATGGATTGTGTTTCTGAAGCAAAACACGTGATGAATTTAGCTCGGTCAACAAACAACTTGACGAGACAATCAAAACTGCCTTTGTACATTTATGTCTTTGTTATGCAAAATATTTTAATCACGAAGGATTAGGGCCAAAATCATAGCGGGATTAAGGAGTTCATCGCAGAATTATAGATTAAATATTCACACAAAATCCCTGTCAACGCCTTTAGCTTTATACAACGCAGCTCTGTACAATCTAATATGACAGTTTTACTTTACTATTTATAGGAATCGGCATAGGTATTCATCAGTCCGTTTTCAGGACTTGTGTACATCGTCGTTAAGGCCTTGAGGCAAAAACAAACTGTTTTCTATTGTTTCTTATTAGTTTAGAGAATTTTATGGAACAGTACAGTCCTGACTGTTCCAGAAATATTATGGCATTTTGGAAAAGTACTGCTAAGCAGAGATCAGCTCGAGGACACTCAATTAAAAAGGTTTTGAATCAACAAAACATGTTTCAGTGTCACAGGGAAGGGTTTAACAAGTTGAAGTAACTTTTGAGCAGAACGAAACCGACTTTGATCGTCATCTCTGGCACCCAAATTAGAGAATGACGCCACGTGCCACGAGAAAACGTGTCTGAATTATTTTTTTAACAGTTCTCGAGACGTCTTGCTATGGAACGAGTGGCAGACATATTGCTGCCTGTTTATAAATGAATCCTTTTGGCTGTTTAAAATGGTCTGTAGCTTCGTACACAAAGGCACAATTTGCCACACGCGTTGGTTGAATAGTTATTTAAAAGATTACAGAACTCTCCAGGTCACGTACATACAGTAGAACTTATAAACATTTCTGTGATCGACAATAAAATGGCATCGATCGATTACATTGCAATGTTTTCATCTGAGAAATTTTAAGCCGGATGTACGTTGCAGTTAACCTCACCTCCAGTACGAAATCTTGCGCCCCTTTTGACAACGTTCTAGTCTTCTAAGATAGTCCTGTTTCTGTTTATTGTAATAAAACTCGCCAGCTCCTTCCTTGATAAGAATGGCTGCACATTCAGTATGGCCAGATCGAATCGCTGTGTGCATAGGAGGCCAGCCATTCTCGTCCAAAACATTTATATCTGCGCCATTTTTAATTAGTTCTTTTAGCAGTTCTGAGTTTCCCTCCATTACCACTTGGTGCATCAACGGAAAGTTTGCCTGTGTTTTCTGTTCGCCTTTGTTGACGTCACCTCCATTAACAGTTTTCTGCGTGTCTTCTTCGCCGGCAGAATCTTTTCCTTCCTCGTCAGAGTGTTCAACAATGTCCGTGAGAGCCCGTTGGCGAAACATTGTCAACCTTTCATAAGGCAAACTTAATTTACGCTGCATGTTGAGTGAGTTCCTATATTAATACACCCTACTGTGTATGCTTTGCGTTATCCTATGTAAACAAGTATATCGCTCTAATCACATCGGCTGCACAAGCCGGGGGAATTAAATCCGATCAGACTTGGCGCGGCTAAAAATACTCCTTGGTATCAATAAGCAGCTAATTCCAGAGGCCAATACGGCTTAAATATTACCGACAATGGATACGAATTCACGACAATGTACAAATCTACCCGTCAGTGAGCATTATGCCTTCCGCTACCTCACCTACAAAATATGCGGTGTCCGCAATTGGCTAATTAGTCCGTCCAATAAGTTACAAGTGCTAATGAGTTGACGATCAGTGACTTTTGTTAAGGAGCTCTACTCTGGTTTGTTAACGTGCAAATTAATGTACAACTGTACGTTACATGAGATATTTTTAAACCTCTCGGATAAATTTTTTATGGCAGAGAGGCGCTTTCAAAATGGCCCTTTTATTTGTTTAACTCTGCCTCCCAGTGCTCTTAAAGAAAGGGACTCAATAGAACAAAACAACCGGACGTTTCCACTCTGAATGGATGAATCTTTCAATCCGCATGTTTTGCATGGTTGTTTATTCATTCGTGTCTGTCATCGAAACAATTCTAAACGTCATGAACGTTTCATAACAAGATATTACTCATTTATTACCTTTAATTAAAGATTAAGTAACCTTTTCGGGTTCATAACGTTTCCATTAAGTGTATGATTTGTGAAATCTACTTAAAGCTTCTTCAGGACGATGGATCTGTCATATAGGAAAATTGATTGGTTCGTAATCGCTTTAATAACAAAGGCATCAACAGACAGAATAGATGGCTCCTCTCCAAGTTGTCACTTGGTTTACACAATAGTTCGAATATTCTGTAATATGTTTGCCTTTTTTTAATCTTATAGAACTTAAGTGCATACCACAAGAGCAATCAAACAACTTGAGAAAAAAATCCAAATTATTTAATGTAGAACATTCTTGTGAGAGCAACTTCTTGCAGCAAAATTATCGTCTAAAGCAGACTTTTTGAGACCATACTTATCAAGATCGGAGTTCAGATAGAGCAGCGGAAATGAGCTTAACCAAAAACAGATAGTGCTATTTGGCTGATACCAATCGAGTGATGGTGTTAAAAACGCACCCACTTTAGGTCTGGTCCCCAATCCGACGTCGTGTTTTGGGAACCAAATGACGCACTGGAGACGCTGGGTATGTTATCATGCCCTTCGGCTAACAGTCTGATGGACTGCTGATACATAAACAGTAACGCGACAATATTCGGCTTTCGGGATTTCGTCGTGAATCTTCGGCTATAGGAGGGCATCTCTGTGGGGTTAGGCTGTTCCGAGTTAATAAATGTGTGAAACATTGCTGTCGTTCCGGAAATTATTCGCCGTATATGCAACCCTACACCAGATAAGACTGCCGGTGAATACATTATGTCGCTTCGAGAACTAGGTTAGATTAGAACGCGCTTTTTTGGAGGAAAAACCACTATTTTTCTACTCTGACCATGAATCGTGTCATTTTAGTGAAAGCATTTTATTTTGGCGTTTCTACAGTCGGTCTTTGGGTCATATTAGTTGTGATTTATCTCTTGAATCGTCAGGAAATCTCCTCGAACGTAACGCTTATCCTTGGGACAAGCGACAAGTTGTTGATATCTAATCCAGACATCTACAACATAGAATTGGACGTAGACATCAAGTCCGAGGTTACTCTTCACGGGTTGAATAGACACTCTTGGGAAAAGTTTTGCCAGAGCAGCCTCGAACAAATCTGCAATTATCCAATTTTTCCAAAGGCTCCGGATGCAAGAGAGTACATTCCAAATGTCAACATAATCTCAGAGCGTGGAAGACTCGATCGAGTCATTAGATTGCTGGGTTACATTCGACCGAATGCCTTTGGAGAACATCAATTTTTGTTAACTTCAAATGGCTTGGCAGAGGTTTGGCTAAGTCCTAATGCCAACTGGACAGGCGCTCAAAGAATTGCTTACATCCGGTCCCAAAGTTCGCCATTGAAGAAGATGTCCTTTGAGGGTATAAAGTCTCAGATTTCGGATAGCGTGAAATTAGCCGCCAAACGAAGATACTATTTTGAACTCATTTACATTCAGTCGCAGAGTAATGCAACGAGAAGCAAACATTTAATTCAGGTCGCTTGGAAAAGACCAGATAGTCGTAGATTTGAGATCATCGATAACAAGTTTTTCTTGCTGTATACAAAGGACATGGATAAGGCGAAATTGAAAATTCTCGACGATGAGTTACCAAAAGCTCCCACTTGTGCGCAGTCTCGGACGACATTTGCGAACATGCACTTGAGGCCTGAAGCACTGCCTTACTTAGAGAAAACTGCCGTGGACGAGGCGCTTCCTATCTGTGATTATAAACCCAGTTATCTTCTTGATCCGGCTAATTTACCCCGCGACTTTAAACATTATCGCGGTGTGCGCAGGTATGTTCAAAAAACTTACACGTACCCATTTCAAAGCTTGAACGGAGTGATCAAATCGAAAACTGCGAATAAAGCTTTCATAGCTGGATACCCTTTGAATGAAAAGGAGGCATTGACTGTGGTGACAAATTACTTCAACGCTTTGAAGAGGATCTACCCTAGGTAAGGAATGTCAAACAGTGTAAAATCCTTTATTTGGGACTTTTCTATGCGGGGCACTATATTATTAGAAGGACACTATCTTTGGTCTCGAAAGGAGTGATGTTGTTAGAACTACTGAAACTGTGACCCTGAAGAGAATCCTCTCTAGAATTTTCCAGTCAACGCCAAGCGAAGGTCAAAGGTTGCATCTTTTCCGCTTCACGGTCGAACCTGTTTTAAGCGGTTATCCGTGGGGAATGACGGGGTAACCGCTCAACACAGGTTGACCGCTTGATACAGGTTCTAAAGAATAAGAGTATTATAAAAGCGATAAAGACGCGATGTTTTTCCATTATTGACCAGTTGATTTACAAAACCTCGCTCTAAAATACTGAAAAATACTCCTAATATTGGTTTTGAGAGATAAAGATGGCCGGATTAAGTTTTGTTTGAAATGTTACTCTTAGCTTTATTTAAGTGGTTTCGCTGCAAGTGACCGTTCTATACAGGTGGAGAACGATACAAACAGGCTGTTCGGACTAAGTTAAGGGTGATTACAATCGCTAAACGGAGGTGACTGCTTATTAGAAATGGAAATCACAGCAGGAGTAAATTTCGGGACTTTGGTCTGGAAATGGCCTGGTCACCCTGTGAAGCAGTTAGTGTTGCTTTCTTCAGACCTCCAGCGCGTTAGACAAGGAGTAGTCCCTTCTTCTCGGCGAAGTCCGTTGAGGCGAGTAAAAGAAATCACCCCCTAGAAGACAAAATGATAATAGCGTGCCGCGCGGAACTCTGAGAGTGACGTGCGGGAAAAAGTACTTGCGCGACGGGATTCGCCTAAAAAAGGAGGGGCTGCTCGCAGTCTACAAGCATGTCAAAAGATCTGAACTTCTTTTGTGTTTCCTCAGGACATACGAACTCTTGTCAGTCAGGCGCGTCGAAAAGAAAGGAGATCCGCTAAAAGGAGACAGATATCTCCTTGAGCTTGTGGTCAAATATCTTCCAAATGGCGCCAACTACATCTTGGCAGAATATGTATTCCAGCCAAAGGATCTATCGGGACCTTTGTGTTATCCAAGCGGCCTGCAGTGGGATAGGACAGCGGATGTTTACTTAATTCTCACTGCAAAGAACCTGGGTCGATGGGTTCACCATTTCATCAAGAACGTGGAGCAAATCGTAAAGGAAACAAAAGATGAACATTTACATGTGGTTATATTTGACTTCGGTAGCCCAGATATTGATTTGGAACAGGCTTTGAGAAAAAGTTCTCTGATAAACTATCACTTAATTGTGCAACCTGGGAACTATTCGCGGACTCTTTCTTTTGGTAGAGCTGTGCAATCGATAAAGGACCCAAACGCCATTATTGTAACCATTGACATGCATCTGGATCTTGGGAGTCAACTTATCAATGAAATTCGCAAGGTAAGCGTTCTTTTTTGTTTTACTTTTATTTTATTTTATTTTATTTTATTTTATTTTATTTTATTTTATTTTATTTTATTTTATTTTATTTTATTTATTTTATTTATTTTATTTATTTTATTTTATTTTATTTTATTTATTTTATTTTATTTTATTTTTTTATTTTATTTTATTTTATTTTAGGGGAGGGGATAAAAGGAAACTCCCTAGGGTTGGGTGGAGGTGGGAGGGGAAGGAAGTGGAAAAGGCAAGGAGTGTGAAAATAACCTGCGTGGAGTTCCTGTTAGCGCCGCACCACGAGCGACCAGGCCCACGACATTTTAATCAGAGGGATGTCTGTGAGGGATCATTTTCGAACTAGAACCATCGGTGCCCCCTTACAAAACCCCCGCTCGCTTGAGACGCGCGGGCTTCGCAACTCTTGTCGCTCCACCAATGAAAGCCTGCGTGCAGGTTTACTTGCAATTAACTACTCGCTCGGAGATTCGTTTATTAATTTCAAAGTATGTGTCATTTCTAAAACATGCACAGGAGTCAACAATAGTGCTTTGCACTTCAGTAGCATCCTGGCCCCGGCGAAATCAGTCGGTTCTTGCGTTTTTCCTATGCATTTATGTCAGGACTATTACCTGTTGAAAATACTAGTCATCGGAAATTAACGTGCGTGCGCCAAAGTTGATAAACTGTAACATAAATCGTCTGTTAAAAGTTTAGTTATCCTGTTATTTTGTCATTTCAGCATTGTATCAAAGGGAAAATGTTGCACGCTCCTCAGATAGTCTATCTTTACTGTGACGGAACCAGTGCTGTTCCCAGAGGGCGATGGTACCACTACAGCTATGGAACTGTGGCAGTGTACAAGGAAGACTGGGACAAATTTGGAGGATTCTCCAAGGATTTTGAGACAAAGGTTACATGGGGAGGCGAGGACTGGGATCTAATTGACGGCGCAGTCAAGAGTGGCTTGGAAATAGAGCGCACACGCTGTCCAAAGATTTACCATTATTACCACAGTAAGACAGGAATGTGGGTAAAAACTGAAAAGCCTAAATTAGCCAAGGGGGCAAAACCAACTCCAAAGACGGCACAAATAACGCCAAAAGCGGCAAAACCGGTGCCAAAAGTAGCAAAACAGATGCCAAAAGCGGCAAAAGCTTTGCCAAAAACGGCAAAACCGATGCCAAAAGCGGCAAAACCGATGCCAAAAGCAGCAAAACCGATGCCAAAAGCGGCAAATCCGATGCCAAAAGCGGCAAAACCTGAGCCAAAAATGGCAAAACCGATACCAATGACAGCAAAACTAACCAGAAAAAGGGCATTATCCATGTTTAAAGGTCATATTTAAGGCCAGCGAGGTATTCAATTTACTATTTTGGGACACGAAGACGTGGTCTACGAGTGTGGTACTCACAAGTTTTTAAATCTCATTTAAAACATTCCGTCTGAATATCCCAACGTGGCTTCATGAGGGCGATATGCGACAATCCTTAATGGCTCTTCGTCGTGAACAATGAAGCAAGAGAAATAATTTTGTTTTGAAGAAGATCATAGCTTGTAAGCTTTAGCGGCACCCCTCCTTTCTCTCAACTAATTTCTACCCTCCTTTCAGAATTTTAATCGCCATATCATAGGCGTAGTGATAGAGAAGTTGAATACTTAATGATTGTAAAGATTTACCTAGATTGCACACAACTTTCTTCCACTTCTTAGGAGCAAATAAGCGAATGGGCGCGCGACCCTTGAGAGATTTTCTATCTCCTGTCCAAAAAGTTCAACATTATGGTAAAATCATGATCAAATGTCATCCCATATGTTCTTTTATGAGAGGTCTTATTACACTTCCTGCCACAATAATATGAGTTACGTTACTTACTCCTATACCCGTCATATTCGTTTTCGTCCCGTTATACTATGAAGCAATGTTTAAACATGCAAACGTTAAATGCATAAATTGACTTGTATTTAATGAATTGTGAAGCAAATGTTTTATTTACGGCATGGAGCCGCGCTATGGTAGCTATTATGGACTGAATTCACTAGTAATTCACCTGACTGTCTGCCTTACAATTCTTGTGATCTTATTTCAGAGAATTTGGTAATGGATCAAATAATTAACGATCTCCTATTTATATTTTTCTTTATTCTTATCAATTGTCTGCTTGAAATTGTATTGTTAATCCTAAACTATTTAATACAGTAAAATATTTTGATCGGTTGTGGAAAATTGTTACCACCAGCACTTGCAAGTCATTGCCAATTGTTTGTAGGCAAGTACTTCAGTCTATTGTTGTTTCAAGTTGTTGTAATTTTTTCATATATATTGTTCAAGAGAAACTTCCGAGAGGCTTGCCATTTCTGAGATATATTACTTTTCTCGTTTGAAAGACATCGAAATAAAAATTCAAAAACAATTGTTACTGGGTGCATTTCCACCATCACGTCTCCTTCATTTCGCGATGAATGGCGTAATTTTCACCAGCAGGCCCCGGTTGTTTGAAGGTTGGTTAATGCCATCCACTGGATAAATCCCTATCCGGTAAATGGTGTAGTAAGTTGATATCACTTATCCTCTGGATAGCCTTTCATGTCTTGGATAACGTTATCCGACCTTTATACGATAGTTCGAACCCTGGGGAGTTATTTAATCGCATGTCTTATCGTCCAGGCTAGGGTAGTTGTTGTCGTTTTGACAACCTTAGAGAAGTCGTTATTACAGTCTTTCGTGTGAGTTTTTTCTTTAACACCTTTAACAATACATCTTAACTGAGAAGAAAATCTCCGTGGGAACGACCCCAGCAGCGTAAATGTATCAAACGCTTTATTTGCATTTCATTGAAAATATCGAACATGGGACAGTCCGAGCTGCCCACATCTTCTGTTATCTGATTCATACTCCTTGGCGAGTTGGACAACTTATATTATTCAGGAACGAATGCTGGCGACAATCATGGCTCGCGTTAATTTTAGACGAATGGTTTTCGTTTTTGTTCTCATATTAGATCTTTGGGTACTATTTATCGTCATTCATCGCTCACCGCTTATCGTTGATACACGCCAGAAAATCCTTGCAAAAATTAACGGAACTCATGACTGGCTTATAACAAGAGCTCATTACACCAATATTGAAGAAACCTCAACGGGTTTTAACAAACATACTTGGATATTCGAAAGTTGTCAGATTTCACTTCAACAATTATGCAATCATCCAATGTTTCCAAAATCTCCGGACATTAGAAAAACTATTTCAAATGCTGACCTTAATTTTACAGCTAAGAACAATTTCGTGGCTATTCGATTGCTGGGCTACATTCGACCAAATGTTACTGATGTCTATCAATTTTTGTTGACCTCGATTGGATCAGCTGAAATGTGGCTTAGTTCGAGTTCTGACTGGAAAGATGCAAGAAGAATAGCTGCGGCCAGTGGTACACAAAATCTTTCGAACCCCATCAGTTTGGTTGGGGGAAGGAAATATTACATTGAGGCAATCTATGTTCAAGCTGAACTTAAAAACAGCCAACAGTTGATACAAATCTCTTGGAAACGACTCAATAGCGCTGACGGATTCGATGTGATTGATGGACCTTTCTTCTCACCATACACGAACGATGACGAAAAATATGAATTTGAAGTATACGATTACAAATTGCCAGGTGCACTTTATTGTGCTCAATTCGACAGAAGGTCTACCAACAAGTTCTTGAGGCCAGAGAAGCTTCCATACCTCGAACGAGCTGCTGTGGACCAAGTTTTAGAGGTATGTGACTATAGCCCCAGTTACCTCATCGATCCGGAAAATCTGCCATCTGACTTTCAAATGTATTATGGTGTTTCACTATATGTACAACGAACGAATGTTTACCCGCCTTTGAATGGAACGAGAATGGCTTTCGAGGAGATGATATTTTTCCTCGAGGAAGAGGCAGCGTTTTCAGTTATAAACAAATACTTCGAGGAGTTGAGTGGAGCTTTCCCCGGGTAAGTTTAATCAAACACACCGATGCATTTTTATTTTTAGGTGAATGGGAGTGCAAACTCATGATAAATTGAGATTTATTCATGTGAGGCCTTCCACCCGTAAGAGCTCTTTTGAGTGTCTTTAACGGACACTTGTTTTTCTTTTTGTTACAGTATTAAGTTCTTTGTTTTATAAGTTTTGCGCCTTATGCTATGATTATGAAAACAAATCAAAACAGAACAAACCAGATTTTTCATAAAAATGTACTTTTGAGTTTTGGAAAAATAAGCAGTTTGGAATACTTCTCTGGATACTAGAATATAATTAATCTCCATACTGTAGCCGTCAGCCAGCTTAAAAAAAAATAAACAGCGTATAACTTGGATTATGGTTGTTCTATTCTTGAGCAGATTTACCTTCAAAACGAATAATCCAATCTATTTAATTGTCTCCGAAATGTTTGTTTTACTTAGCAACTTGTCATGAAAACGCCCACACTTCTAGACATTTTAATAAGTCACCCCAGAAATAATAACGTAAAATATAAATTCTCACTCGGAAAATTAAAGAAACAGGATATAAAAAATTTTGAAATGAAAATCAAACATTTTGAAATGAAAATCAAACATTTTGCATCCGGCTTGAAGTCTAAGTAATCTCACTCAAAAATAAAAAAATTGTAAAGCAATTAGCACTGCGCATGCTCTACGCGAAGCTGTAAGGCAACGTTGAGAGTGAAATTTTGCATACAATTACACTTAATTTAAAAAAAGTTCAAGCGACCTCTTTCCTTTTTATTTTAATTAAGTTATAGCAGACATATATTCAAACTTTTCTGCGTTGAATTTACCTGCTTTTCGTAGAAAGCTGAAGTTGAGGTTATTGTTATGAATTCAGGGTTTACCTTGGTGTAAAACTCCTATGCAGTTCTTCTTTGCTTTGCAATTATTACTTTCCTCGGCTCCTTTGTTTGCATTTTTTTGTCTTCTTTGTTCCAAATTACTCGTGAAAGTAACAACGGGCACTTCCACCAGAGATGGTAAATATTAAACGTTTATTAAGGCTCAGGGAGCAGTCATTATTTGTCTTCGGGGGAGGGGGGATTGGAGAGTTTTGTTTGCGTCACGATAAATTTTATCTGATTCCACACCCCCCCTCCCCATAAGGCTCTGTAATGTTCTTATGGCCCCCCTCATTGCAGTAAATTGGTAGAAAATTATCTATGGTTCCCCCCTTTATACTCAGTTCCCCCCCTGAAAACCATGTGATCCTTGCAAAATCTTTCACCCCTCCTCCCAGACAGTAAATGGTCACTGGTCCCCAAATGCAGAAATTTTTCAATCAACACTAAGTACTAACCCTCTCCATCCAGGAAATACGAACTCCAATCTGTTATTAGCGTTGAAAGAAGAGAAGACCCCGGAAAAGGTAATAAATATTTCCTCGAACTTGTCGTCAAAGATATCCCAAGAGACATCAGTTATGTCCTGGCAGAAAATGTTTTTGAACCGAAAGATGAAAGTGAGCCATTGTGCTATCCTAGTGGCCTGCTGTGGAACAGGAATGCGGATGTCTACCTGATTCTGACCGCCAAGAACCTGGGTCGATGGGTTCACCATTTTATCAGAAACGTAGAAGAAATCATGCTAGAGACGGAAGACGAACATTTACATGTGGTTATTTTCGACTTCGATAGCCCTGATATTGATCTAGAGCAGGCCTTGAAACGAAGCACTCTGAAAAATTATCATTTTATCAGAAAACCTGGTAATTATTCTCGCAGTATTGCCATAAGTGAAGCAGTGGCATCAATAAAGGACTTAGATGCCATTATTGTTACTATTGATCTACACCTGGATATTGGGAGCCGAGCAATAAACGATATACGCAAGGTAATTGGAGAGAGGGTACTGGGGTGTGGGTGGGATTTTCTCAGGGGTTGGGGTTAGACTATTAACATTATCATTTAGGTGTTAGTCATTATCTAACTACGTAATGGATAGTTGAGGCAAGTGCCCCTAAGTCAACAAACTTGATCGTCTGTTAACCTTTTTAACTCCCAAAATCTGCTTGTGTTTTAAAATTCTCCCCTTTAAAGTATTTGCAAGAATTTGGTGTCAGATCAAGATAACATCTTCCACCCCATAAGTTTCAGTATTCCCTTTACCTATATGCAGAATGATGTATAGATATCTATAGGGAGAAATTACATGTTAATCACTTCTAGGAGTTAAAAAGTTGAAGGTCTCTTTGCTGTCATATTGTCATTTCAGCATTGCATCAGAAGCAAAACATTGTACGCTCCACAGATAGCTTTTCTTGACTGTGACGGAACTAGTGCTGTTCCCATAGGGGAATGGAACCGCTACAGCTATGGAACTGTGGCAGTGCACAAGGAGGACTGGGACAAATTTGGAGGGTTCTCTAAGTATTTCGAGACAAAAGTTACATGGGGAGGCGAGGACTGGGATCTTATTGACGGCGCAGTCAAGAGTGGCCTGGAAATAGAGCGCAAGCCAAGCCCATATATCTACCATTATTACCACACTAAAGCAGGAATGTGGCTATAAAATACCAATGACGGAGAAACCACCGAGCCAAAATCTGTAGATAAACTTTAAAGATCTTGTTTATGGCCAGCATGTTTCGGTTGGGCCGTGGAAGGGGGGAGGAGTGAGGAGGGGTGGGGGGGGGGGGGGGAGTAGATCTACCAGCGCAGCACCAACACATTTTTAATCTAATTGTAAACATATTGTCTCACCATCCCAGAACTGGATACATGATGGCGATATAACACAATTCTTAATAATTCTTAGTCTTAACAACATAGCAAAATGAAAGAAATTCGTTCCAAAGAGAGTCAGAGTATGAAGTCTTTTACAGCACACCGAACCCAAACTCCACCCTAGCGGATCCCCTGTTCTTTCTTAGCCACCGACCAAGCACAACCAGGATGGTGACCAGCATAAGCAAATGTTGAATTTTAAAGGTTGTAAAGTATCTTCTAGGCTGCAAACATTTTTTATTTTTATCAGCTGTTCCCAAGTACTGAAGACGTAGGCAATGGGTTGCCTACTCGCTCTTGGTATTTCGGAGGGATAGTCAATGTAACTGTAAAAAACGTTAAAAATTGTATAGAATTATATGTAAGTATTATATAAAATCTCATCCCATCGGTACCTTTATAGGCTGTTTTAATTTGAAATTCTAAGTATTAGTCATGCGTCATTTTCACATTCGTCATATTGTACTGAAAAATAAAATTATAACATATTAATGATCAATATCTGGGTGTTTTTGTTTACTATATAAGCAGCACAAATATGAAGTTTATTGCGTAAAGCCAAGCGAAAGTGGCGATCAAGGGCGTCTCTTCGTAATATGCTCAACTATTTTCATCAGACCAACTGTACAAATTAAAACTCTCCTGTGACAAGTATTCAGTTCTCGTTTACTTAAAGTCCAGCTCACCGAGGAGTACTGTGCAGATTTACAAATACTTTTTCTTCGAAACTCGAGGAGCAATTGTTGGTTTTACGACAGTCGTACTTCACGTTCGAGTTCGTTTCCCCAACCCCTTCCGCCCGCCTCCTCCTGTTAGTTAAGGTGACGGCAGATTGGTTTCAGCCTAGCTGGATATTAAACCTCGTTCCTAGTCTCCTTGGCGTCAAACTTGGTCAAAAACTCATTCCTTCGATTACCACATTCCATATTTGGTGTGGTAATAATGATAGACCCATGGTGATCGTTTCCTTTCTATTTCCAGGCCACCCTTGACTGCGCCGTCAATGATGTCCCAGTCCTCTCCTCCCCACGTGGTTTTGTTAACAAAACCCTGTGAAAAGCCTCCGAATCTTTCCCAGTCTTCTTTATACATAGCAACTGTTCCATAGCTGTAGTGGTACCATGAGCCTCTGGGAAGGGCACTGCTTCCACCACAATTTAGAAAGATGATTTGGGGAGCATAGACGGTCCTTCCTTTGATACAGTGCTGAAAAGAACGTGAAAAACTGTTAAAACTTCAATAAAAGTCTGTGTAACATAGGAGTCAAGCCTGGAAATGCCATCAAAAACTTGAAATGTACTTAGGGAGCTGTTCCTTTTTGGTTTATATTTCGAGGAGGCTGAAAAAATTTCAAAATGCTAACAAGGTGAAACATTTAATTGGTTACTCAGAAGCCAACATTGATACGGCTATTATTTCTTCCCAACACAGCTTAGGAACCTGTCATAATTAATCGCTGTAGTAGGGGTGGGGTGGGGGCTGGTTGTGTCACGATAAAAATGAAAAATTTACCTATTCTCCATAAGGCTCGGTAAAACTACCATAACACTCCTTATTGGCAATTAATTGGCAGTCAATTTTCTTTAGTCTCCCATTTATACTCTGTTGGCCACGACTGATCCCACCTTTGTTCCCCCTGAGAACCATATAATTCCTCCCCCCCCCAAATTTCCTCCGACCTCCCCCCTCCACCTTCCCGGTCATAAATGATGACTTCTATTATTCATTTGGAGTTTTATTTACCCTTTGGGTCGTGTGACCTTGGTTCTGCTGATTGACTGTTGTGACTGATCCTACCTTTGTTTCCCCCGAGAACCATATGATTCCCCCCCAAAAAAATTCCTCTGAAACCCCCCCCCATCCCCCCCTTTGGCCCCTCCCCCCCACCTTCTCGGTGATAAAGAGTGACTTGCTCATTCATTTAGAGTTCTATCTAGCCCTTTGGGTCGTGTGAACTTTGTTCTGATTGGCTTTTGTGATTACTTTTGAGGTAAGTGATTTGCAACAGTCCATTTCAAAGAGCTCCTCGTCCCTACCTTACGTATGTCGTTAATCATCTGACTTCCGATATCCAGATGCAAGTCAATGGTTACTACAATGGCTTCAGGATCATCTATTGACTTTATAGCTTCCATTAAGGAAACTGTGCGCGAATAATTACCAGGCTTTGAGATATAATGATGGTTCCTCAGATTGCTTCTTCTTAAAACGTGCTCTAAGTCAATATCTGGGCTGTTGAAGTCAAATATAACCACGTGTAAATGTTCATCTTTCGTTTCTCGTACAATTTCTTCCACGTTCTTGATAAAGTGATGAACCCACCGACCCAGGTTCTTGACCGTGAGAATCAGATAGACATCCGCTGTCCTGTTCCACTGTAGGCCTCTGGGATAACACAACGACTCACTTCTATCTTTCGGTTTAAAAATATATTCCGATAAAATATAGCCATCAAAGTTTGTGAGATCTTTTACAGCAAGCTCCAGAAGATATCTATTTCCCTTCTCAGGATCTTTCTTTTTTTCAACGCGAATGATATCCTCAAGTTCATATTTCCTGTTGAAATAATGTTTTACTCAATCATAAGTGTGGATCATAGATTGATCTCCACTTCACATTGTGTAGATCAGCCAGACCTGACTTAGCCTACTAGTAACCATTATACAACATCAAATTTATTACACTTATTGCTTGGTTTTTCTTGCATTATCATTATCCTCTTTTGACACGATTTCCCAGAATTCGAGGAGGTATTCTAAGCTTCCGACTGAATCTTCGAACGTCGCATCGAACGAACGACTACACGAACGACCGAACGACTAACCGAACGAACGACAACGGCGACGACCGGCAAAACTAAAGAACGAACGAGTTACGGAAGTGACGAACGAACGAGCAAATAAATTAAAGAACTAACAAGCAACGACAGTCAGGAAAGATCAAGGATTGACAAATGGCAATACACGAATGGTCAACGACTGCTCACAAAGAAAGGCTAGTTTCAAATTTAAAAAATCTCAAATTCTTACCCTGGATAGCTTTTTTCCACAGTTTCCATATACGCCTCAACCACGGACCACGCTTCTTCCTCTTCTAAGGGATCCTCAGCCAAAAACACGTTATGCGCCGTGTGACTTCTGATAATGCCATCAATATTTGGATATGGGTAACCGTACGTTTTATGCACATGTTTTTTTACGCCATGGTATTTTTCAAACCCATTTAATTTAGCAGGATTGAGAATATAGCTAGGACTGTAGTCACAAAATGGTAAAGCACCACTAATGGCGGAATTATCCAAGCTAGGATATGGCTCTGATCTCATATATTTGTTTGCGTAGCTTTTCTGATATTTTGCACAGTAGTGAGCTTTGGGTAAACGATCGTCATAGGTTTTGTACTTGTCCTTCTCACTGTCATTTGTATACAGTGAGAGTGATTCGCTCTCAATAATCTCAAACGTGGATTTTCCTGGTCGTTTCCAGGCGACTTGCAGAAAGTTCTCGCCTCTTTTGCGACCTCCAAGGGAGTACACGATCTCAATGAAATATCGTTTTCTCGCCTCTAAATAAACTCCGGCGGAAATCTGTGATTTTACAGCCTCAAAGTCCCATTTTTTTATTGTAGATTTCAAATCAGTTTGCCTGATGTAAGCAATCTGGTTTGCCGACCTCCAACTTTTATCAGGACTTAGCCAGACTTCAGCAAAACCATTCGATGTTACCGCGAAGAGATGTTCACCTGATAAATTTGGAACCAAAAAACCAAGTAAACGATGGGCATCCACGCGGCGACGGCTCCGCGTAGTGATTTCTGTTCGTGATATTATTTCTCTTTTATCCGGTGCTTTAGGAAAGATTGGGAAATTGCAAAGGGCTTCAATGCTCTTCAAACAGTTGTATTCCCAAACATGGTGGTTTAGTCCTTTTGACATGTCAAAGATCTCTTCGTCAAGATCGAGGTCTCCGCCGGACCTCAGAAAAAACAGTCGCTCCAAAGAGCCAACCAGTTTCTTCTGGAAGCTCCTTGCGCTTGGTAAACAATCTTGTCGACCCAAAAGGCACACATCGGTGAAAATTAAAGAAAGACACGTAAAGAAGGAACCGGCAGAAACAACTAATTTCAACACTGTAAGATTCATCCCTCTATTGTAAAATCAAAGAAATACTCCTCTCCAAAGTTTCATCTCAGTTGTCCCGTCACAAAGTCTATATTTCCCACTGCCAAGAATAAGCGTTCACTTGAGATACTCAAGGACTTAATAGACCCCCCACACTAATTATCTTAACTCACCAAAGAAGGATGGGAGCCTGCAAGATTATCCTTGTGAAAGCAAACTAGCTCTGTCTAAGAAGGAGATGGAAAATTTGCTCAAATGTAGCCCGGGTTCTGTATTAACCTCTCTCCCTGATATTATCGTCTGCAATGCGATAATGCACAAACCGGAGGTGGTTTATTTTTGAAAAACATTCTGATATTATCTCTGAGAATTGTATACCGTGTCTAAGGATGGAATCTTTTCTTTTATCTTTCGTTTGCTTTGTCGTTAGCTTCTTTCGTGAGCAAAAACCAGATAAACACATTCTAATTCTTCAGTGCTTGGCTTCCATATTCTTAATCGTATATTGAAAGTATCGTTTTTTCCAACTTTTTTTTCATTCTTCTTTTAAATCTTTGGGCATCTTTTCACGACCCGTGGTTGGAATCTGACCCAGGATGAACTATCGCAAAAGGTCCCCGTTCTGCATTTGAATATTGTTCACCGATTAGATGAAAGAGTTCGGCAGAAAAGCTACGGATCGCCCACTCTTTCCGGACCGGAATTAGAATTCTTGCTGAGATTTGGGTTGATTAGACTAAAAGGGCTGAAAATTTTATGAAACGCTAACATGGGCGTGATAGCTTAAATCAAATATGTAAACAACGGGTGATGATACACAATGAGCAATACATCACTAGGAGTTATTGCCAACCATTGAGTGACCCAATCAGACCGATATCAGGTTGGCACAAACAAGTTTGGAGTTTCCAAGGCAACTTGTGGACTCATCGATAAAGTAGGTGAAAAAGCTTTTGGTTATCCTGTTGATGATCTTCTTTTGTTCGACATGCGGCGAAGAAACATTCCACGAGAAACGAATCCGTGAGAACGAACTTAACTTTGCACTTCTTATCCTTCCAGCTTTGTGATCCGTTAGTTTATTTTGGCCTTTTTATTCACGAATATTTACTTTTAAAACATTTTCAAGTGGAAGACACTCCAGAGGATGTTGTGACTTCGTCGAGAGACCTTCTTATCAGACATATTGGGACACCATTACTAATTCGAGTCCGATACAATTTGATGGGACTGAACTGCTTTGATTTGGTCATGCGCACTATCACGTATCTTGAGTGCCTGGATCGAAAATAATTAAGCTGTGTTAAAGCAGTCTCGTATATCTTAGAGCTAAAAATGTCAAGTTCTATCTTGAAGTCGCTTTCTTAGAAGAAGAAGTAGATAACGAAATTAATCAAATATTTATCAGCTATCATATGTTATGTATTTTGCTTAGCCACAACCGGTGAAAACAATAAAGCCGCGTCTTTAGTTCTGCATGCATTTTAAAAATTCTGTGATATCGTGCTTTTTTCCTCCTCTTCACTCATTCTCATCCACGAATTTCGTTTGTTTGATCAACCACCCATTCAATATTGACCAAACATATTCCGTTAAATGGTTGAATACTAGTCAAAAGGCCTTGTTTGCGTTCAAGGATAATTTTGGACCGAGGCAGGGTCAAGGTTCAAAAAATGAACTATTGGACCAAAGCCGATATCCAAAATTCTTGTTAGAATAAGCTTTGAGAATAAAGGATTTTTAAAGGCCAAGAGACTACATAAGAAAGCACAAGAGTGGACAAGAAAGATGGCAATCCCGAGCGTGCACTCCTTAGCAGGTAGTCCCGCGCTTACAATCCCGACTAGAAAGGTAAACCATTGCGTGCCCCTTTGAGTAGACAATCAAAACCCAAGTATCCTTTTAATTTATCCTGCTTGCTTGCAGGGCCGTTCTCAAAGTTTGAGTGGAGCTCTAAGGTTGAAATCCAGGCTAATTTTAAAAAGGTCTTTCCTTTTACGAATAAAGCATCGTAAATTAAGAACATTATTTACTTGATGCCGTGGCATGCTTGTTTCTTTAAACGCGCTAACGAAACAGCTTGTTCAAAGCTGCTGCGTTGCTAACTTAATGTGTTTATTGGTGGAAAAGAACTTGAGTCATTATCGCTTACTTCTTAATTAGTATACACAGTGCGGAAGAAACGTGCCACTTTCATTAATGTATTTACATACAACGGTACATGGTCAACACACTGTGTCTCATTATCCAAAATCTGCTGTGATATAGAGGCTGGCTTAATTACTTTAGCACACTCAAGGGAATATGCAGCTTAGGTATCAACTGACTTAACAATAGCGATCATCAGAGAAACCGACAGTTCGTGTTCTCGTACACATAAATGTTATTCTGTTTGCATTTGGTTGTAAATAACCTTAAGAATTAAATGTAAAAGTGATACATAACAGTCAGCAACTTATCATACAAAAAAGCTGGAGCTGTAAATTGGCGTTACTCAACAAATTGTAAAAAAAGCTTTCGTTTAGCAATTCTAGTTGTGGTCATTCTTTATAGAGATAGTCTAATAAAGTGCGTTCGCCCACTATCTTTGAAACACGTTTTGCAATGTTTGCCACCTGCTCTGGGTAATCCATTTTTGTGAAGTTTACCTGCTGTAAATTCACAGCTAACATGAAATTTGTGCGATGGGTTTTGCGGCTGTTGTTGCAGAACTTGGTTCTACAACAGAAACAATAAAAGGGTAATTTAACCATGAAAGCCTCATTGACAGTTCAACAGTAAACAATGCATCCAGAAATAACAGCAATATAGACACCAGAAAGTATTAAAGTATTAAAGCAATATTTCAATCTCAGAAAAAACGATTCGAGAGTTTTCAACTGTTCTGGGAAATTACCCTGATACATAGTAAATTACCTAGCGATAGATTCAACCAACTCGGTCCTCGAATCCGACTTTATATATTAACTTACAGCTGTCTCTTTAAAACTGGACCAAAAGATGCATACTTTTTATAACCAGGAGCAATAAACCACAACGTTTATCTCCGTTCAGTCGCTATGTAAAAGAGTTGGCCTTGTTCCTTGAAAGGTCATTCGAAACGGCAACCAATCTTTTTTGGTACTCGGCATGTTGTTTGTCGTAAAAATCTTTGGCGCCCTTCTTCAACAGGTACGCTGCACAATCGAGTTTTCCCTTCTTAATGGCAGTATACAGCGGAGGCCATCCTTGTTGATCTGGCGTGTTTACGTCCTCTTCTCCATTCTCGACTAGTTCTTTTAGCCAGTCCAAATTTCCATCGGAAACCGCTCGGTGAATTCTCGGCAATCCGTTTACAGCACCGTCTGTTACAGGTTCATCTTCGATGTAAATTGTCGGTGGATCCGATCTGCTCGGTGAACGTTTGCTGCTAGCCAAGTCTTGCTCCACTTTTGGCCTGTCGTAAGATCTTCTTTCAGTTTCGGGCTTGAAAAGTAGAGACATTTCTGATCTGCTAAGCTTCCTAGACAAGGGCATAACTGAATATTTTTAGCGCTGGCCTCCACAAGTTCCTTCTGTTTCCTATCTTTGCCTAAAAAATTCACACGTGAATTTTTTGAGAACTCATTTGATTGGTTTAATTGAAGACAAAGCTGTAGAAAAGGAATACGTCATTTTATGGTTTCTGAAAGAGGCAAGGTGAGAACTTTTAAAGAACTGTTAATTTGTTAAAGTATTCATTACCTCACCGTCCGCTAATGAATACGCCAAGTGATAAGTCTTTTGTCAGTTACTCGACAACAAACAGTTTCCGTAGTGGTTTTCACTAGCTTTTCCTGGCCTGTACCATCTGGTACTTGCTAAAATCTGTCGTATTAATTGTATCCCAATATCTTTTAGTTGCTGCCCCACTTAAGCACATTTATCGTGATTTTAATAATAAATGTGCAACTAAGACGATGATTGATAGTGTGTGGAGGAATTTAAACGCTTTTTAGAAACTATAAACAAAACTCAGATAATCGCTTTTGCGTCAACCCCTCTGCCCATAGAAAATATGATCACGTCCACATCAGTTATTCTTTGTTTTTCAACATTTAAAAACGCTATCTGCATTCTTTTTTACGTCAAATGCTTGTTCTTTTAAGCTGACGCTGATAAGATTGAAAAGAATAGCCTCAACTGTCTCTTTTGTGAAAAAATTTAGGCATTTTATCCAACGAAATCAAACCTCAAACGCCAAGGGAATTTGTCTCCACCTCGAAAAGACTGGAATGATATAACAAGTGGAAATTACTCAGCAACTAATGACGGTTATTCTCGTATACTAACGCATAAATAGTTCTGATACTCTCATTTACTTTCAAATGACTGAAAAGTTTGCAACAAAGCTACCATCATTAGACAAACTTGACCTGCATATTTAAATACAAGCACTTAGATTCAGAGCTCCTTAAGCTGGAGATCTAAAGCCATGCTGATCATAAAGAAAAGACGACCCTGTTTCACTTCCATTGACGATTAAACCGCGAAAAAGTTCAGCTGTCAGTTATTGCTAGCTTTGCTTAAAACAAAATATCCTCAAATCCCAGTCGGGCTGTGTTTAAGCAGGAGAATTAGTTTAGTGATATTTCTCCTAAAAACACAGTCCCTGTGGCAAGCTAGCTTCCATTCCAAATTTTCCTCGTTGAAATGAATTCCATTGGGATGTGCGTTGCTGAAGGCCGGAGCTATCACGGGCAAGAGCATAACTCCATCTTTCTCTTTATAAACAACACACAAACAAAAATTCCTCTATTCACTCTGGCGAAGGGCTAACGCTCGAAACGTCAGCTTTAGAAACTCTCTAAGGTGGCCTATTTACATTATCAACTAAGTTGATAAAACCAAACTTTCTTCTTTTACTCCCCTCCCCCCACCAACGCAGCACCACAGTTTCATCAGAAACTTACCACCCACCCCTCCCCCTCTAATCATTTGTAGAGAAGTCAATCGAGGAAGAACTACATATGAAAAGTTTCTTGAGATCGTGACTTGATTTATTTTTAGGCGTGAATCGTGTTTAAAGATGATAAGATCGTTTTATTTTTATCTAAACGTGACCTTCGAATTAGTAGCGGATACCAAAACAAGCCTCTTGTTAACAGTGGCATCACAACAGATGAAAGGCAGAATTTTCCAAACAGACCATCACCATAAAATAGCACTGCCACTCTACAAACTAAGATATGAATTTCCCGTTCTCACCCTTCGAATTAACTTGAAATCCCGTTTAAAACGGCTTAAAACGGTTTCACTATTTTGGCGATTAAGGAAAGTAATGCGGCCAAATGTTCCCACGCACATTTTCTTAAACACCTACGATACACTTCGTCGATAATGACTTCTGCCGACGTAATGAGAGAAGATGTCACCTGAAACACACTCGTTCGTGTCATTTCTTAGTTGGTTGTTTTACTTCGCCAGGTAATGGCGATACCATGAGAGCGCGTGTGATGATGTTAGAAATTCGATTTCAAGTTACATTTGGCCGTGATTGAGAGAAGGTTACAAACAATTGACTCAAAACATTTAGAAATCAGTTCAGAATGCTGCTTCGTGAATCAATGATAATCTTGTAATTTTGTCGTTTCAGATCGCACTCTGTAACTAACTTTTACGTTTCTAAGACGTATCACCAATACAATCACCTGGATTATCTTAATACTCGGGAAAAATCTTGAGAGAACGAAACGACTGGTTATTATTTATTATCGCCCGATGGGGAGGAGGGTGGGGGTGGGGCGTGTGTCTCCCCTTTATACTCTGATAGCGACGAATGATCCCCCCTCCGATTCCCCTAAAAACCAAATAATCCCCCCCCCCAAGAAAATAATCCACACCCCTCCCCCGGCGGTAAATAATGAATAATTCGTAATGACAATTTGAGAAGGAACACCAAAGGTTACTGACGCAAGTTCTCAAGTGGATCATTTCGCTATTTCCCTGTTTTAATTCGCATAGTTTACCTTACAAAAAGACAAATGAAATATATTGCTCTTTCACCGTAAAAGTTGTTTCAATCAGAAGATCAGGACCTCAGTTAAGAAAAAAAGGGTCGCTCATGACGCAGCTTTTCATGAATGAAATGACTGGCGAGCCTTCAAGAATTCAGTGTGATCATGTTTCATATTTTCACCTATCCCTCAAAAAAACTCTCGTGAGTGTTTACATCACCGTGGTCTCCCTGAGTCGTAAACGAATCAACTTCCTTCCGGCTCTGGTCCGCTCTCTGTGCGTAGGACGTTACAGAACAATGAATTCATAACACAGTAATGAACCATTTCTGTATCCAGGAAAACCAAATTTATTTGGACCCCACAGAGTGACTACTTGATTCTGCATTCTCCACATAATTTTACTACACAGTCAAGTACACAGGTAAAGAAGAATTGTCGAAATCATTACATTGTGAACATTTTCTAAGCATAACCTAAAATTCCTATGAACGGCTGACTAACAGACGTTTGGTGTCCAGTTGGGAATCAACGTAAACCCTTTACACCCTAACATCAGAATGCATATTCTCCATGCATTTCCAAAAAGGCTGATAAGGAGAATTTGTTTAACAATCAAGAGCTGCTTTAATAGACGATCATCTCCTCTATTCTCGTGACTTTCATGTTTGTTTCAGGGGTGATATTGTAAGGAGAAATTAGATGCTAGTCACTCTAAGGAGCCTAAGGGGTTAAGATCGTGGGAGAGAAAAGGCGGTCACCCGCATTTGTCATCCACCCTGTGCTGAACGTGAACTTGCCTTGAAACGCCTCTTCCCGAGGCTTCTTCTTCGTGGGCCAACGACTGTATATCAGCACAAAGGTCCTTGCCTACGTCAGCATGTTTACGTCGTCGCGCTCGAGAATTTGCTGCGATATATTCTGTGCCAAATTGGTCACATATGACTGATGTGGCTCGCGTGGATGAGCTCGGACAATAAAGACATGTCAAAAACGTCTTACTAAGGTGAATGTACTGAAAAGAATGTGCGTTAAAAATGCACAAAGACAATAAAGAATGATTTTCATAACAAAAGATGAATAGCTAGCCCTCTAAACAAAGCATAGTTTGCCGAAGGAACAAAGGAACCTATCGAATGCAAAAACCATAAAAAGTTGACGAAAAAACGTGGGCCGCTTCTTTGTGGGCGAACTTAAAACAGAACAGAACAGTGGGTTAACCAAGTACGATGAAAAAGCTGAGCGAACACAAGACTCAATTTATCGACGACAACAAGCTTAGAATTATGAGATTCAAAGAGAGTGTAGCATCTCTTTGGAAGACAGATAAAGCTAGCCATGAAGCGACAGGCCTCCGCAGGACGTGTTCAGAAAGTATTTTGTTCCGTAACGACTGGCTGCAACGACTAAAGCACTTCAACTTGGCACATCGTAACATTGAAGAAACAGGAAACAAAACCAACGAAACTCTTCGAAGGACCATTAAAGTTGAACACAGTGTTTCTCCGCGACAAAAGAATAGAGTTGAATTAAAACCAGTGAAATCTTGTCTTCGGACGACGGAACAGCTAAGCGGTCAGAGCAAGGAATCGACACCATGTCAAATTTGCAGACGTGTCACATTTTCGACATACGCATTGATTCTTCATGCCGCGGGGCAGAACTCTGTTACTGAGCTGAAAGATCTCTTGGATAGAAAGCCCTTGCACATTAATAAACCAAGTTCCTCTGGCGAAACTGCCCTTCACAAAGCCGCGGCGAAGGGGAGTTTAGACTGTGTTAAACTACTTGTTCAGCGAGGAGCAAATGTTAACAAGGTTGACAAAGAAGGTAGAACTCCTCTCCTAATCGCTTGGGAGAAGGGACATTTTGACTGTCACAGATATATGCTAGAATCTCTTAAAATTTGCGACAATGATTCGCCATGCTAGCTTTCCGATGAGTCTTAAAATATTTGTAAATAAAAGTGATTTTAAATATATTTCCGCTCTTGGAAATTGAATAATGAGCTTTTTTGTGATGCTCTACAGCGGTGTATTTACGTTAACTATCTGAAAAACTTATATTTTCACAGACACTGTAAATAAGAATAATATTTCCTGACCCTAATTTTGCAAGAGTTTAGAATCGTAAAGACTTAAACAAATGTAAATAGAATGACATGAACTAGAAGTAATTTAGAATATTTGCTTTAACTTATGCGCGCGCTTACAGCTTTGTTGCTATGATGGGCCATATTCTTGCCATGTCCAGAAACTTTATTGGAAAGAGTAAAAATAAACACGTTTTTTTAAGAGAGTTGGTGAGTTGCATTACGAAATATGAAACTATTCATTTTCCTCCTCCCCCGCAATACCCCACATTGTAATAAATTATGTATTAGAAGGTTAGAGGAAATTTACTTTCCAGAGTAAAAAATTTATCCTGTAACTCGACGATTATTAGTAATATCACTAGTTTTTTTAAACTTAAATGGACTTCCATTTTAGGGTTCATCATTCTGACCCCTCCAAAATGCAATCTCAGCGTCGACTTGCCACTACCCGTTCTTGCACGTGTTGTACCCGGAGGCTATTTACAAGGCACGTGTTAAGCGCACAAACATGATTTGTGTAAGAAGCTTTATATGTGACTTATGGCATACTTTCTGAAGTTGTCGAGACTTACTTTTCGAACTTCGCAAAGTCCGTCTGCTCTGTGTATCATATTTTTTGTCCAAATTATCTTTGAAGGTCAGGCGATTGTTTATCAAGCGACGGAGGTGTCAGAGTGAATTCGTCAAGTGTGGAAACTAAGAGAGCTATTTTTAGAGGGAAACAATGAACAATTCACCTCATGCCTTCAAGGTGTTTACCTCATAGTGCACTGAAACAATAGTTTGATTCAAAAATTTCTAAAATAATCCATTAGCATGCATGTTGAAGTTCATAGGAGCCTTTACAAGTTTACAAGGCAGTCTGTAAGTGATATGTCTGCTTATGTAGTAATTTTTTTAATTCAATTTTTCCATTCCAAGAAATAATTGATCGAGGAAGAAAGTTAAGCGAAAACCTTTAGTCAACACCCATCTTTATAGAGCCCTCCAGCTTGAACTTTAAGTTTTAAATAATCCTGCTCCTTCCATACCCTCAAATAAAAGTCTGTGACTGAAAGAAATTTAGGAGCTCCGGAGTCTAGAAATCCAGCATCATTGGCAAAATAAAAACGTTGACGAAACACCGATACAACTGAAATATTTTGGCTGCCAATCTGATAAGCTACACAATGGGTGTTTTGGTTGATCGCCTGAGACTAATATAAGGGTCAAAGATCAATTTGCAAAGGTCTTTTGATCAAGAAACCACAAATCAAAATTATTTTGTTTCGCTGTAATTATAAAGGGAGTTTTATTAAAAAAAAATTGAACTTGACGCAACACAACACTGTGACACACACTGCACGACTGATTTTAGATCAGAGCAAGCTAAACGAATTTGACGGATAAAAAGACTGAGCTGTGACTGATAACGTCATTGTTAAACCGCAAAACACGATATTTCCCTCCTGAGTTGCTGTATATGTATCATTTCCCTAAGCTTGAGCATCAAATATTATTGTACATGAAAGTTCCATTACTTTCCTTTTCAACTCCGTACAAAATTTGTGGCAATTTGGTCTGAATAAAGCCGCAATTCCTTAACCCTAACACTCCGAAGCCGATCTGACAATTGATTCTCCCTTCTAACTGCCGGACATTTCCTTGTAAATTAGTCACGAGAAGTTGATGTAAGATCAGATAACAACTTCTATCCGATAACTTTGACTATTCCCGTCACCTTTTTGGACAATAAATGAATATCATGCGGAGAAGTTACAAGTTAACCACCCCAGGAAGTCAGTCAAGTAATAGAGCCTGCCCTTCTCTCCTGTAAATAGCACTGTATTGAAATGTAAATATCTGACGTAGTCAGTCACAGTCTGACAAACGCAGAACGTCGGTTGGGTGTCGTAAAATCAAAACGAGAGTGGTCCTAACGGCGCGGGAAAACGTAAGTAACAAAGTCGCTTTTGGTTTTGACTTGCCATTTGATTAGTTACCAGAGCGGCGCAAGTTTTCCACAAAGCAAAGTGTAGCAAAACCAGTGTAAATTCCAGATTGCTTTCGTGCAACCCTGGCAGCAAATGAACTTAAAAGCTTACGCGAAGCAAGGTTTCTCTTTTATTCTTAATTCTGTGTCAAGCACTAAGCTACATAATTTCCTTACAATGTGCGTTACATCGTAAACTGATCTAACATGAGTCAGTTCAGCAGATTATGTTAAATTTTAGAGTTATAATAAGATTCATAACATTTATTACAGAAAAACCCAGATCTTTAGCATTTCATTTTGAAAATTCTTGTCAGCATTCAGCAAGAGATACAGCGTCAGTAGACAAAACTAGTTTTCCGTTTGAAGGAGATTTTTCATTTTGAATCTCAGCAAACTGCTTCCGACCTGAGTGCGTCGTCGCCTGATAGCCCCTGTTTTTCTTTACAATAGTCACGATTTTCCTACCTAATCCTTTCAATAGACTCATGTCGTATATTTTTTTCGTTTAAAGCCAAAAGCAAATTACACGAGAGAAAGCAAATGCCTTTCCCAAACGATTTCTGAACTCGTAGACTTCAATAATAAAGGGAATTAAACCGTTCCATCAAGGGATGGATTGGGCGTTGCCACCACAGTGACCCAATAACTTAAGAAATACCGTTAAACTGACTCTACATCAGAAATTCATCTGTAAATGTAGAACAATGCAACTCCAGCCTAATCATTTGAAAAGCAATTTTGAATAATCCTTAAGTTACGTCAGTAATCTTTAAACAAAAATTAGAAGCTCACGCAGTAGTAACAAAGTGGTGTTTATGACGAAAGGGATCTTAAACTTGATTACACGCAAGCTCTTATGCAAGATTTGTGGTTCCACTCTATCCTTGTGGTTCATAATTTAATTTTCCTTTGTTTTTGGGTATGATAATGTATGGTAAGACAGTTAATTAATAAATTTGCAGCAAAGGAAGACAAAATTTGAGCCAAAAATAAAAGGGGCAATTGATAGTAACTTTTTTTAACCAATAACAATTTTTTCATGTTCAATGAATAAGAATTACTAGCGGACACATAATAAGGAATTTTACCCATTAACAAAAAGCTCTTAGACAAGATTAGTGAGGAAAAAAGCGGCGACAAATAGCAAAAGGGCCAGCCCAATATTAGCGCGTGTCAAAGAAGTAGCGCCATTGACTCGGCCTACGTTTACACTTGGATCAACCAAGACACTCTTCTTGAACTTAGGGATTCGGAAGACGAACTTCTTCTCTCCATCCTCAATCTCAAATTTAGGATATCCTTGGGGGAAGGCAGTGTATTTATCATCATCGGTAACCACCTAGCAAAAGAAGAATGTACATCATTTATAAAGATTCTGTAATAAAAACAAGCGAAGGAGGGACAAAAATGTGGGTGCAGAAAGAGGAAATGTAGGAAATAACAAGCGCCAATTCGGAAGCAAAAAGTTTGTCTCGTTGTGAACTCGCCTTAATTGCTATTGCCACTTTTAGAGTTAAGTCAATATTAGTAACACTGTTTTAAGAAATTGTAACTTAAAGATTTATCTGTGATGAAAAATTTCACGAACACGAAATAGGATGAAGGCAGATGGGTATCGGTTAGACAGATGTGAGGTATTTATTGAAAATAAAACTGCGCTGTATATGGAAATAAATTTTCATCGATTAAACAAAATCAGAATGATCTCACTGCCTGATGCAAAGTTGGACAGGATGTAATGACTAATAAACTAACCCCTTTGTTAAGCAGCATTTCAGAGTCTCCACCGATGTCATAAATGTTCGGACAATCATCGTCATCGTCATCGTCATCGTTCGGATCATCGGGGCCGTCGTCATCACTGTCCTCGTCTTTACAGATGGGTCTCTTGGCGGCGGCTTTTCTGTCATCGTCGCTTATTTCTGCTGGAGAATCCTTACTCTTGATTTTAAGTTTTAGGTCAAGAAATTCTCCAACTTTGCCTTCACTGCAGTCAACAAACGATCCGTCACAGAAATCCCAGTTGCTGATCTGTGAAGGACATGGTTGTTAACTGAGTAAGATTACAATCGTATTCAGATGAAGAGATCTAGTGTTTAATATCATAGACGAATGCAGGCGAATGGAAAGAGAATTTCAGTTGTTCCGCTCAAAGCAGCGCAAAAAAAGATCTCTAATATTTGCGCCTCTTATACTCTCAGCTTTAATTGAGTCACTCTGGTTTCTGTAGCGTGAAGAGACCTTTGATAGGGATGGTTAAAAACGTACAACATTTTTGATGTTGCCTACTTACCCCTTAAAATGACCTAGGTTTCAATGTCGAATTGTAGAGTGCTTAATTAGCAAGGACTTAACACGTGTCGACCATGCCAATGTCACCTCGCGTTGGTACAACACTTACCTTAATATTAAACTTGACTGTTCCTTTTTCCACCCTGAAGGTTTCATTCCCAAATGTAACCTTCCCCGCCTGACGAAACAGATAAACCATGATCTCCAGAGAAGAAGAAGGAGGTAGGGTCGCTGATAGGTTCACGTTTGTAACAGGGACCCCATCATACTTCGCCTGAGTGTCTACTTTAGTAAACTTAAAGTCCACGTCGTCAAACGAATCCACAGAATGCTTGTCCACCGTATCAACATCATTTCCATCGACATCTTTTTCCTTCAACTCGTCTACTTCAAATGATAGCATCTCTTCATTATCGTCCCTAAAATCGTCGTCATCGTCATCATCATCGTCATCGTCATCATCATCGTCATCATCATCGTCGTCGTCATCGTCATCATCATCGTCGTCATCGTTATCTCGAACAATCATGATTTTTCCAGACTTGGAGAGCATTTTAGCTGATACGTCATCGTCTGTTATAGTCTTTTCATCGTCTTCCTTGTTAAGCTCGTCAGCCAAACATACCATTAAAATTAAAGCTGTCAGAAGATACAAAACATCGGTCGGCTATGTCGTAAACAGTACAGCTAACTAGACCAATAGAAGCTTTACATTGTAAGTTCAGTTTTGAACTCCGAGTTCATTAATACAGCATTAATTACGTGTGAAGAGTAAATCATTCTGCGATTGTTACTTACATAGAAGTTAGAGATGTTTGCGATATGTTTTATCGTCCTTGGCTCGTTTTCAAACCCTCTTCATTTTCCTCTCAATTAAGTATAAGGAAGGGTATTAATTTCTCCGAAAATTTTGAGCAAACCTAGATGTTACTGTTGAGATCATTTATCGAATTGGGAGTGTTAACTAAGCTTCACTAATTACTTATATTGCTGCCATAAGTTTATTTCCTTTTTTCTGAAATTTCTTTCCATATTGCTCACATTTCAATTATCTGACAGCCGTCGGAGGTTAATTAGTGTTTTGCCAAAAAAATCTCCACGAGGAATCAAATCAGGTTGCTCCAGCTTTGTCAAAAAATCGCCAATGTTGATGATAAGTATCTGTTGCTCAAACTCGTGCCAGAGTGCGTGCCTAATGAGCAACGAAGCCCAGTATAACCAAACAGAAGCTACAGGGACTATCAGTAGCGATATTGAAAACAGGAATCGAAAAAATTTGATAATGACCTTCTAGAGACGCGCTCGCATGCATTTTTGAGTATTGGTCGCGCGGAATGTTTCAGGAAAAAGTTGGCTAAAACGTCGTTAATTATACCGGCCTAGATAAATTAGATTAAAGCTTTATTTTTTTATTGTTAAAAAATTGAGTTCCGATTTCTGCTTTTATTTTATAAAAGGAACAAGCCTTTACCGATTTTTGAGGGCTTCAATAGTTATTTACACAAGCAAAAAATGGCTTTAACTAGTTTTATATCGACTGTTTTAACTTTTTTTCTTTACGAAAGTGATCAGAGATTTGCTGCCAATAAGTAGGCATAAATTCTATGCTTTTACCTCGCTCGATATAAAAATTTGGTATTTCGGTGATCATGTTTAAACCAGCGTAAAAGATCTAGAAACTCCATGAAACTGGACATAACATCATTCCTGTGTTAAGCTACAATTGCGAAATTTTATATGTCTAGACGAAATCATGCTTTCAGCGTAAAGTATAGCATTTGCAACACACTTCTTTAACTTGCAAGGCATCACGACATAAAATGGGTATTTCATAGCGACAAAAGCAAATCTGATCGGAAGTAAAGGAGGTTGAACCATAACCACACGGTTTGCGCGAGAAGATTGGTGCCAACGACGCACAGCCTTTCAATTGTTTTGACGGAGAGTGTGGTTGCAACTAACTCTCTTGTTTAAGCGACTTCAGTGGTCGGATCAGAATCTTTTCGGAAGCTTTGCAGCTATTTACTATTAGTAAGTTGTATTTACTTCAAATCGGTATCTATTTCTTCAGTGCTATTTTGGTTTTCTCTTCTCGTCGAAAACTCTTGGAATAATATCCTTCACGAACAGTAATCGATGAAAAGTGACTCAAACTCAAAAAAGTTCCGTTTCAATCACTTCTCAGTCTTTCACTCACTAATCGGCGAAAAAGGTGTGTGGCAATAAGGCCGTCCCACATGGGCGGAGAAAATAGAATATACCTGATGCGTGGGTCTCGTCGCAGTCGTTACAGTTCTTAAACGAAAAGAACGAATATTTAACTCTTCGTCGCTAATAAAATGATTGATCACTAAATTGCCTATAAAAACGATATCTAAATTACCCACTTGGTTGCGCAGAACCTTATAATTAAACTTACCTAAACAGAATCCGAAAATCCAAATAGATCGCAAAAATCGAGTGCACGCCATGATGTTTCAATAATAACCTTAAGAAAAAGGAATTCTACAGTGTCTTAGCTCGGCAGCTTATATAGCACTCGGAGAAAGGTAATTAAATTCGTTTTTTCCGACGCGGAGGTGTTGTGGCAACTAATATTAGACAAAAACTTTTTTTAGGCTTCTTGAGATAATTTTCCGTTTTGTTAACAATGATTCGTCAACACGAAAATAAAGGACCGAGTTTTGGCGCCAGTTATTTTTAAATGCAACTAGTTTATCTTTAGCTGCACTTCAAGATTATTAGCTTGGAAATAAGCTTTTATAAGTTGATGATCTTTATTAGTTGTTTCCTTTAAATTTTTTAGGTTTTGTCAGTTGCTTATGGAAAGAAATGAATAAAATTGATCCAAACCAATTTTTACAACTTTGCAATGTGATCTTCAACGGATCTAAGCTCTCTTCGAAACTAACAATATTAGAGATTATCTCAGTTTGTTCAGATCCTTCGGATCTTATGAAAGTTCAAGTGTGTACTTGGCTACAAAATGATTTGGGGTAAACACTCAAGGTTGCTAAGCGTTCGTTACTAAGATCATTTCTTCGTTTAGAAACTGTTTACTACCTGCAAGAATATGGCATTAATAATGGCGATATGGAAACTGAAGGGCTAAAGTTTGTTGTGACAATGTCACAGGATAAATCCAGAGCCAAGAAAAGGACGAGGAATGCCAATTCTAGAATAAAAATGTCTCCCGTAGCGAGACAGATAAAATATTGCACCACACCAAGCTCTGAGACGCAAATCAAAACACGCACATGGTGCAACACTCAAAATTTCCACAGCGTGTTATTTATTCTACATCTTACAACTGTGTGAGTATCAAACCGAGAGGTTATTCACAGAAAAATGTTCCTGGTTGTCATTACTAGCTTAATGACACAGTTGAAACTCATTTTGATTATTTTATTGGCATAAAAATCTCATTGATGTGACATAGGTCCGAAATTATTTGACTTATGACCTCGTCTTCCAGAAAACCCTTTTTAGGAAAAAAGAGAGGTCTGAGACTTTATCTACAGATGATATTCAGCAATACTTTAGGCTTCATGATATTGGTTTCAATTGAGCAAACAATTCTATACTCTCAACAATTGATAAGCAAATTCTTACATCGGTTCTTGCAGGATGTTTTTTTGTAGAATTTTAATAAAACCTTCTAAAAACTCTGAGATTTTCTTATTTTGATTTAATTACAGGTGTCTTGTTTACTAAACGCAAAAACTGCATATCCACTGATTGTAAATTTATTTCCCTCATTTACAAAGTTTCTTTTTATTTCTTATCAGTAATACTGAACTATCATGAACGAATCTTTTGAAGGGAAGAACTCAAGTGCCAGGCGTTTTTTTTCTCCTCACAGGGCGTGATCAAACTGAACCACAAGTCGGTGTTCTACATAGAAACGATTTTTTTTTTACACCGTCTGTATCTGTATTCTGTGTCTGTATTTTTTTTTTTGTTTTCTTTTTTTGTGTCTGTATCCACTTACTAATTAAAATACCTCACGTTTAATCAAGCGGTAATTTCCCCTAAACAAATATCTATGATTTTTTGGTAGCGGAACTAACTTGATGTTTTGTTTAAGTTGTGTTTTGTCTCTGTTCTCTTTTTCTAACATGCGATTGCAATAGCGAAATAATCGAGATAAATGATACTTTGCTAATTAAGAAGAGGAAGTGAAGAGTTTGCGGGACCTTGAAGAAGTCCTGCTAAAATAGATGTGGTTGCTTCACCCAAGAGAAATGTTTTCGGTAAATGTTTAACAGCTTCTTATTGTAGTCAGGACGTGCACTAAATTGAGTAAACAAAGATTCAAAAGACAACAGTCACCGATATCTATAACACGGAGAAAGATTACGAAAGATCGCGAAAATTTTCGTAGAGTTATAAACAAATTCTGAAGAGGTTCGTTAGCTTTCTTTTCCCACAGTCCGTTATAGGACTTCTAGATGTATCCCAAACTACATGATATTGGATTAAAGCTGAAAGCACTTTATTTCACGTTAAATCACGCCAAATCAATTTTTGCGTTGCTCTATCTTTAGAAGAGAAGCTAAATTTTTCTGCGATATTGAAAAACTTAGTAATCAAAATAACTCTTATATTCAAGCGGCAATCAGTTCCTCTAAACAAATATCTGCGATATTTTCTGTTGGAGCACTAACTTGATATCTTTTTGTCCCGTAAACATGCTATTGAAATGGCGGAATACTGACTTGAGATAAATAACGGTTCGCTAAAAAATGGAAACGGGAATAACTTATGTGGGTTCTGATGGTAGCCCTATTAAATTGTCATATATATAGCTGCTTTCACAAATGGAAATTCTTCAAACAAATTTTACATAGATTCTTTTGGTAGACAGGACGTCCACTAAATTAAGTAAAGACAAAACAATCACCGACATCAACAAGACGAGGTTTCGTGCGAAATATCGTGAGAATTTTCGGAGAACAATCGCTCAATAACAACAAAAAGAACAACAACAACAACTAAAACAGCAAATATACAGTTTCCTTCGATACATGCACGCAAAATTAGTAGTTGTTGTTACATAATTAAACATGCCCGAACAAAATCATGGAAGGTCTCGTACCCGCTTAGTCGTGTAGTTAAAGATTACGAATGACATTTATCAACCCGGGTTTGTGTAAAGATGTTTACAGAGACAGCGAATTTGTATTAAGTTCTTCTTTCCACGGGCAAGGCTTGATTTGTACATGTACCACCGTAAAGAGTGCAAAGAATAAATATTTAACTCGAACGCGGTTTTACATCCTATACTGGTGCGTGCTTCGCGCGCTTCAAAGCTGAGTATGTTGGAATGGAATCTTTGCGGTGATTGAACCTGGGTACCAATTTATTCGATTTAGAAATTTCGTGAATTTGAAACTTTGAGTTTCTTCAATTCAAGGAAGCTTTGCTCATCTAACAAAACGAGGTTAGTCTCGATTAACAAGTAACTACACTGACCTAGCACTTGCGCTTAAAGCTTTGCTTCCACCGACTAGTACGTTATTTTCTTTATTATTCCTTAGTGAGGTAATCATGGTAAACTATGCATTCATTCGAAGCAATTATAAATTCAAACACTTTTTCCGTGTTATTCTGAAACGAACGAAGAAGCGAGAAACAAGAAGCGATCTCCCTGAAAATCGCAATACTGCTTCCTCGACCATATAACGATTTTTTTTTGCAAAGACTATTTTAAGAACACCTAAAAATCAGTGAGGACTGGTAAATAAATATAGTCTTAATCATTCCCTATTAATACTGGAAAACCCGAAGAGTACATACACTTCCGTCCTTTCTGGGAGCTACATTTTGTTATTAAATTTCTCTCTTTCAATCCAAACGTGTAGCAAGTTTAAAAATGGACCCTCGTGGTAGGAAATTCAAACTTCGCTTTCTACGACGACGAAGTTCGTTTTCAAGGAAGATAAATATCAGTTTCTAGACTCTTTTTTTACCGTTGTCAGTCCTGAAACGTTTGGGTACTAAAACAGCGGGTGCTTGCCACCTGTAAAAGACCTTGACGAGAATTGAAACTTCAGGTAGTTATCAACGATGACGATGTTCGGTTTAGGCCGACTTAAAATGATCGATAATTGCTCGTATTTTTCCGATTGTCAGTTTGATATTCTGGCAGCAGGCCTGCCACCTGTAATTTCTTTCTTGTATATAATTTCGTCGGTGAATTAGTATGCAGCGTAAATGAAATATTTTTCTCCGGTTCAACAACTTTTCTTCAACAGCAGGGAAAATATGGTTCATTTACGACTTGGATTACTGGAGGAAGTCTCAAAAGAAAAATGCAGATCCTCTACAGATTATTTATAGCTTGCCTCGTGTTCCTCACGGAAGGTATTTGTTGTTTGTTTTGTTTTTGCTTTTTGTTTTCGTAATATTTTGCACCCTTCCAAGTCAGCATTTTTCAACATATTCTTAGCACTAAAACACTTGTAACTGATGAATACCGTCGGGAAAAAACAAAGACAATGGTTAAAACTTCGAATCTACCTTCAGCACGACTTCCCTTCGGGAAAAAAATTTTTGAGTGTCTGCGCCCGGAAGATTGATTTCAATAAAGCTTTTGCATTTTGTGTGTTGTTAAACAGAAGAAAATTCTTATCTACACCAAATATTACAACATCCCTATATCAGAGGTGAACTTGTTCGAATGAATTTCGATTTTACGTACCTCAATTCGTAACTATGTAAATATATCAGAATAATTCGGCAAAAAGGCTTTGATGACGCCATGAAGTGGCCATATTGTTTGTTTGCTTTTTTCACTAGAGGCTATTGAAGTCACATCACATCTACCTCATGAAGAAATTGGCAAATAATTGAACGAAAAATGAAAAGCAAATGGTAGTTTAAAAAATAATAGTAGTTTGATTGCAAAGCGTTCTAATGAATACAGGATGTGATCGGTAAATTTCCTCACAAACCTCCCACTCCTTTTCACATGCAACAATCTTCGACAAAACCTTTCGCACTTCACCACCTTTCTAATAAGAATAATAATAATGATAATAATCATCATCATCATATTAAGTAATAAAGATAAAATCAAAAAGAACTTTATAAATAATAATGATCAATAATAATAATAACAAAAAATAAAACTTTGTAAATATATTTCATATCCATCCAAATAACTTAATACGCACTAAAATTACATTTCCTCTACACACTCTGCGACGTTCAGAAGCGATCACATTCAATTTCCATGGCTTCTATCAATTTCATACCAAAATCAAAATGATAACAAAGATAATACTAAGAATGATCATGAAGGTGACGATGAATGATGAAAATAATATTAAATACTGAATACGATTAGCATCACAATTGTTATCAAACATGAATCCCCCTGCATTTCTTTATTACAGGGAGCTTTTCTTGCGTAAACCGTAGTTTACCCGTGTATCTTAGCTGACTTGGCAGCTGGGAGGCAAGAGCTAAGAATGGAAAAAAAAATATCCGTGAATTTGTCTGTCAATAGAAATTGGTTGAGACATCTCCACTCTATACAAGTGTCCCAAACATTTCAGTAGATGTCTGTCATCTATATCTAAGATTTTGGTGTTTCATAAAGACAAACGCGAAAATTTAAAGTAATCGATTCATTCACAGGCCTTGTAACAAGTTCGTTGTTACTTCTGCCCAGGACGAAAACATTTTCTGCGAGTAAGTTTATTGTATTAATTGCTTTTCCTTTTATCGCTGATTTTCTTTTGGTATTTTATGTTTTCATAGGAGTGCTATGTTGCTGTTCTCAAGAGGGAAACCTAACAAACTATCTTCTGAATACTACTCGTTACAGCATGAGGTTCCGACCAGTTCTCCATGACAACCACACCCTAAAAATTCGACACAGTTTGATTCTTTACCGGATTGTTAAAGTTGTAAGTGTTCCTAGTTAAGAGAAAGTTCTCAGAGCAGTTTGAAATCGAGTGTCACAAAACGAAAACCGAAGCGATCTAGACAAATCAAAACAAAGGTCAGTTAGCACGAGTGAAATTTCCAGCCCAGATTGGCTTTTTTGTCAGTGTTCACATGAAAAACGCAATGAAACTTCAAATCTTCTCGTCGAGTGAACCCAAATGCCGACAAGGGTTACCCGGAAAAGAGGGTTGAATCAATTTGACTTACTTTTCCATGTAGAAAGAGGGTAAGTTTCTAGAGAGACTGTGTTGCTGCGTCGGTGGGGGAGTATGATGAGGTAATTTGGTATTATTAACTGAGTTGATCTGTGTAAATTGCCCACCGTAAAGAATTTAAAAGCTGACGCGTCGAGCGTTAGCCCCTCGTCAGAGTGAATGGAAGAATTTTGGGTTGTATGTGTGTTTATATGTAGAAAACAGAGCTACACTATTGGTGGCAACCATATTTTCTCCATGTAAACGTTTCCAAACATTGACTGCTATGATTCAACCTAAATCAATAAGAAAGTTGGAATCGCCGTGTAAAGAAGCTCTTAGTCGATAATTTCCCTCATGACTACAACAGCCTTCTTGACAGTGAATTTACATTTTGTGGTTAATTTCCATATTTATCAAGTTCAAGATCTGCTCAGAAATTCAACACGACAGTTCCTTACCGTGAATGTTTCTTGTATTTCAGGATGAAAAACATCATAAAATTGACTTAGATGTACGGATAAAAATGGTAAGATTGGCGGCAAGGCCTAGGTAGCTACAGACCAGGAAAAATTAGTTAACACATAACATTCACGTCACCACTTTTGAGAAAATATAAAGAACTAAATTTGAAAGGATTTATACTTCGTTACAACACCCCCCCAACACACCCCCCCCCCCCAGAAATAATAAAATATGAAATAATTCCGGGAAAACAAATCCCTTATTCGATGGTTTATCCCATAATACGAGCGTACGTTTTGATAATTGCTCATATTTTTCCACGCCCCTACAGAGCTTGGAAAAATACAAACTATCTCGAAAAGTATCCGCGCAAATTATTTGTTAGTTTACACCAAAAAGGTGTAAAGTGCTTTTCGCGAGCGCTGGTTGGCTAGTTCGGTAGTGAATACCAAGCACTATTCACCTTCGAGCAGCCAATGAAACAAATCACGCGGCAATGGTTAAATTTTCGTCCATTTTTCGATATGTGAAGAGAAATCAGCTCATTTTTTGGTATCAGTGTGGTACTTACTAGAACTTCAATGTCAGTGAAGGTGGTGGATATTTACTTCGTCGCTTTGTGGCTCGGTAAAATATCCACCATTATTCACCTCCCCTTCAGTGAATAATTAAGAATTTGTTCATACGTAGCGTGCGTATATCGAGTTATGGATGCACGCGGAAAGTTTGGAGAACACGAAAAATGCGTAAGAGTAGCTCGAGGCGCAGCCGAGAGCAACTCTAGCTTTTTGAGTGCTCTCCAAACTCCCAAGTGCATCCATAACTCGATATACGCACAGCTAAAAGCATGAGCAAATTCTTTTATAACAGAGCGACCACAAGGATCTGCACAAAGAAGCCTTTTGTTGAAAATTCTCACAACGCACAAAAAAAAAAATAATAAACAAACTTCCCTATTGGCTAGTCAGAAACACGCCACATTTTATACTTTGGTTTGAGCAAGAACATTTGTTCCAGTTAACCGATAACTGTGAATGAAAAGCTCAAAATTTACGGGGGAAATGGAGAAAATCAAAGCCAAATGAACTCGAGTGTCACTAAAAAATGTTTTAAAAGTCAAAGACCCGAAGTTATCAAGGGTTTTGATTGTTCAAAAATAATGTTTACGCTACCGACAAATTTGCGAGACGTGCAACTTGCGAGTTTTTTTCGGCTTTATTTTTGTTGCTTGTTGGATCAGGACCTAAAAGGTCAGTGCCGATAGAAAAACTGGGCAGTTCTTCGCTGGTTTCCTCCATATTTCAAAGAGAAGAAAACTGCACTGCAGCTTAACAGGACGGAAACTCTGTAGTTACGTAAAAAAAATGCCCACGTCATCCTACTTACGCACGGGCGTGCGTAAATAAAGATTTTGTTCATAGCGGCTCAATAGGACTTATACAGGGCAAGCACGCGCGCTATGTTATAATTGTCAATTTAACCATCGAACAAAGTGTTTACATTTGACCGTGATATGTTTGAAAAACATAGTATAAGGGATTAAAAAAAAAAATAGGTGTTAACTATATCCTGAAGGTTAATGTTGCAATGTCATGATTGAAATAGATCTTTTAATTGAGCCACCTATTCTGCATAAAAGACGGCTATGTTTTTCCAAGTAATGTAAAATTTTCACGTCCATTTTTAACACTTTTCAAATAGTTAGAGTCTATTTTGAGAAGGGAAAAATTGAAGTTTTGCGCTTGAGTTATACAGCATATTGATTTCTGACATTAAATATAAATTGTATCCTTTCATTTTAGCAATGGAAAGATCAGAACTTAAAATGGAATACTTCAGATTATGGCGACATAAAGCAAGTGAACTTAGATGGAAATGAAATATGGACACCCCATATAATATTGTACAACAAGTGAGTAAAATTTGTGTGAGATAATGATAAAAATTTCGCTCAAAGGTTCGAGATGGGTGCTTCTGTCTTCAGGAACAACTGAAATTAAATCTATCGAAGCTCTCCTACAAGTATACCGCAAAGAGCCTTCATCGTCTAACATTTATTTCGAAGCTTACTTAGCGAAATACACTGAACTTGATTTTTACATTTACAAACATGAAAAATCCGATTTTCACAATTCTGTAAATTGACAAACGTAAGAGGGACTTTTACTGAGTAAAAAGAAATTGTTTCATATCGTGACATCCTCTTCATTATTAATCAAACTGAAGTGTTCGAAACGTATGTTTTGAACAAGATTCTGGCCGTTTTTCTAGTCAATTAATTGCTCCTTTGCTTTACTCTTTTCCTCCTTCATCGTTGGCTGGCACACACAACTTAAATTTTCAGACTCGATGCATTTTGCTTTTTCGTCGTCTTCTTCTTTTTCACTCACGCTCGGGTTACCCTCCAAGGACATCCTTTTCGTTTCAGGCACCTCTGTCGTCGTAGTTGGAAATTCGTCTATGATCACGGACTCTTCATCAGAATTAAATACGAAACCTTCTTCCTTTTCTAATTCTTCGCGATTCTTTGGCGATCGCGGATAACACAAGCAAAACGAAACTAAAAATCCGCCGGCAAAACATTCAGCGTATTGGAGAAGCAACCATGGAGAGACGACCATGATGTTGAACGATGAGTTTGCTTAAATTTCGCGTAACGGTTAAAGAGAACCTTTCAGTGCACTTCAAATGGACGATCTAAATCTTTTAAAAGGCAACATACGAGAAAATACAATTTTTTCAAAAATTAGACAAATAACTAATTGAATTCCCTTTAAAATCTAAAAGTTTTATTGTTCAAGTCACGTTTTCCATTAACAACGCAATTCTAACTTTTTTCAAAGCAGGTGTATGGTAAACAACTGAAAAAAAAGGTAAATGAATTCTAAAATGTTGTCCTTGTTTCAATCGAAAAGTAGAATAAGGCGTTCGTAAATAGGCTGACATGCAAGAAGTAAATGAGTCACGTTGTTTTTTTCTCCAAAACAGTTTTAGAAATTAAAGTGTCATTAACTGAAATTTGGACATGAAAACGCACTCGGTTCGATAGCTCTTTGTTTTCTTTCGTTGAGAATTCCTCTAAAACTGCCTAAAAAGGGGAAGTTTTTGTTCTAAAGAGATTAAAACGCGCACGAGTTGTAATAACTCAAATTGATTATCGCCACAATATGTACACGAAAGTCAGGACCCGTGTCAAAACAAAGTTACACGTGAACCAGAAAAAATTGCTTATTGCTTTTATACAACCTCCACGTGTCCGAGAATCTCAGTCACGTTGAAAACGAAGTACTAAGCGACAGTTATACACGGCTTAGCTCGAGTACGATCGTTATCGTTTTAAAACGGCCCTACATAGAAAGTTTAGAACTCTACGAAGGATAAAAAAATAGACGGCATACCGTTCCTTATAAGACGTATGGTATGATTCCATTTTATTTGCTTTAAAACTGGTCGAAATCAGACTGATGAAGTTATGACCTAAACGGAGGCTTGAACATAGTGAATCCCCATGATCAATCAATCGCCAATTACCTGAAGAGCACTTAATCGTTAGCAGCTTAAGCTTTTGGCTGTACACTGTGTTCTTTATTTATCGATTTATGTTTTAAATTAATTTCACGTGTTTCTTTAAACAAACACCGAACAAATTAAGGAGGTTTCCTTAGCGATCACGCCGTCTAACACTAACGTAAAAAGAAGCACGTGTTTTGGGGAGAGCCATCTTATTGGCGTGAAACACTCCTTCACTCTACTCTTCCGACTGAGGATTAGTGCATCATTAAAATAATGTAGGCGACAATTAACTCATGAATCGGAAAGAGGCTAGTGTCAAAGTTTCCTTCAAGTGTTTAATTATTGATCATAGCCTACGAAGGGTAAAAAAATAGACGGCATACCGTTCCTTATGGGATGTATGGTATGATTCCATTTTATTTGCTTTAAAACTGGTCGAAATTAGACTGATGAAGTTATGACCTAAACGGAGGCTTGAATATAGTGAATCCCCATGATCAATCAATCGCCAATTACTTGAAGAGCACTCAATCATGAGCAGCTTAAGCTTTTGGCTGTACACTGAGTTCTTTATTTATCGACTTATGTTTAAATTAATTTCGCATGTTTCTTTAAACAAGCACCGAACAAATCAAGGAGGCTTCCTTAGCGATCACGCCATCTTATGGGCGTGAAACACTCCTCCACTCTACTCTTCCGATTGAGGATTTGTGCATCATTAAAATGATGTAGGCGACAATTAACTCATGAATCGGAAAGAGGCTAGTGTTAAAGTTTCCTTCAAGTGTTTAATCGTTGATCATAGCAACTGAAACTTGACACTTTTCATAACCACATTCCCTCCAAATATCATCAACGATGAAAAAGGGCTATCAACTGTGAAAACTTCCACTGATCAAAGGTAATAAACTGTTCACAACACAAAACGCTATTTCTTCTAAAAAAAAGTATCGTAACTAACACATTTTACTGAATATCCCCTATCGTTAAAAAAGGCAGAATGTCATAAGATACGTTGAAAATCCCCAGGGTTGGCTGCCGAGTATTAAAATCAACTTTCAAAAATAAATGCTAAAAAAGTTGAAAGACAAAAACATTGCTTGCAGCAGTTTCAAGAATAGAAATAAAGTAAGCGTTGTTTGATCGCTCATTAGTGCGCCTTAAAGCATTTGCAATTTTGAACTAAGAAACTTTGAGATCAAGCTCCGTTGGGGTAGGGAAAGGGTACTCCCTCATATAAGGTATAAGCTATGACGATATGTGTCGCCTCAAAGGTAATAGTTTGAAGGTCATTATGGCCTTAAATTTTGTTAGGTTTCCAAAGGAACCGAGAGAGCGTAATAAATGTATTTGCCTTTTTAACTTCAAGTAATAACAGAGAACGAAAAGTAACCAAAAACAGAAAATTTGAGTTGAATTTTCCAGAGATTTTAGAGGCCAGGGTCTGCACATGAAAGGGGAAAATGGTATAACATATGTTGGTCTGACATAGGGAATTTGAGGATCAAGCTACAAAACCCTATGAAAAAACAGCTCTATTGACCCTACAAGTAATTCCATAGAACAGAATTCATACTCCGTCTTACAACCGTTGCATAAACTCTGGCTTTCAGTACGAATGTGCGAGGGTTATTAGGTAGTCAATTTACCTACAGATAGCATCTTTAACATCAATAATCCTGTTTTCTCTAGTGCGGACTTTAACGACTCGGAGACAAGTTCCTTCAAAGCTACGGTGACGTATGATGGTAATGTCACGTGGTTCATTCCCATGGTAACAATGAGCTCTTGCAAAATAAACGTGCTAAATTTTCCGTTGGACGAACAGGTAGGTGACGTGATGGCATCTTTCATTTATCCCATTCTCGAGTACAATAATAAATTACCATGACGGCATCACTTATTTCAAACTAATATTGGATTTAGCGGAGCTGTTTCGTCCTTTTTTAATTACACAACAGAGTTGTACAGGTTTCAAAACTGACGTGTTTCTTTTTTCGTAGTTGTGTAAATTGACATTCGGATCTTGGAACTATGACATCACTAAGCTCAACATTTACCCGGGTAGTGACATCATATTCACACAGCATTACCTTCCCAATGGAGAATGGCAACTGATCGGCGCTCGCTCAGAACGAAGCCTTATGTCACACTTATGCTGCAAGGCCATGGTGTCAGGAGTTTCGTATGTTTTACACATCAGACGGCTATCTCCGTTTTATGTCATAAATTTCATCGTGCCTTGCGCGCTTATTTCGGTGTTGACACTCCTCGTGTTTCTAATGCCTGAAGGTCAGTAACTTGTACTCACTTCCTTTCAACTGATGTTAGAGTACCTGCCAATTGTGTGCTCCTAGCAGTGAAGTTAGGGAGTCAATTGATGGATTAGCTAGTCAGCCAGTCGGTCAGTCAGTCAGACGATAAGCCAGCGAATGAAGGATTGAGTGAGACAGTCAGCCAGACAGTCGTCGGCCAGAAAGTCAGTTAATGGGTCAGTCTGTCTGTCATTGAGTCAGTCAGTAAGTCAGTCAGTTGATCAGTCAGTCACCCAGTCAGTCAGTAGTGTCTGTCATTCAACTGATCAGTCAGTCTGTCACTTAGTTTCGCTGTCATTCAGTTGGTCAGCAACTCTATTAGCCAGACTGTCTGTCTCTCTCTGTGCGTCTGTTTTTGTCAATGGTCGTCTTTGAATAACCAACCAATCAGGTAATGTGTTGATTGGTTTGTCAGATGGTTTCTCAGTCCATGCATCGATTAAATATGTAGACATGAAACTGTTGCGGTCTACTTCCTAAATCATTTAATTAATGCTGGCTGTTTCTCTGACTGTCAGTCAATCATTCAGTCCAGTTAGATATCGTCACTTGTCATCAACCACTGACTGTATGCATTCCCTTATATCAACTTCCTCGCTTATATGAGCGAATCAGCCATCAATCTCATTCATATCTAATATTCTGTCTTGGTAAACTGATTTTCAGACACCGGCGAGCGGATGGCAGTAGGAGTTACAATACTTCTCTCGCTGGCAGTATTTTTCTTAATGGTGGAGGAGAAGTTGCCAGTTTCGAAGAACCTTCCATTGATTGGTAAATACTACTGTTGCACAATTATCGAAGTTGCGCTGGCCCTTGTTGCCATGTGTTATGTGTTGCGGTTTGTTCATCACCAGGCCCACGCATTGCCAAGCTGGATAAAGGTGAGTAGGACTTAGAGTAACCAATTGTCTTGTAATTCTCAAGCTCAACGTATGTTTACGCTCTTGCTACCGTTTGGAGTTAACTAACGACTTCGAAGTTTACGATAAGTAACTGCACGATATATCCTTTCAGGTCATCATTGAGGACAAAAATAACACGAAATGCATTGAAATGAATTTATTTTTCTTTTGTTTTGTTGTCTTTTATTTTGTTTGCTGCTCTTTTTTTTTCAGAAATATATTTTAGGATACCTGGCGCGAATCGTATTCTACAAAACCGAACAAGTAAAAGCTGAGCAAGAGCAGACACCACACATTAAACCACAAAAAGACCAGAAGGATTCGCGAGCACCCCGCGGGAGTGAAGAAAGCGAGAAGGCAGTGCGAACAACAGTAAATAAATGGAGAAAACGTAAGATCATAGAACGTTTTTTCAAAATTTAACCCTGTCACTCCCAAAGATGTCAGTAATTCTCCTTACTGTCTGCCATACTATTCTTATGATGTTAGTTCGGAGAATTTGGTACTGCATAAACTAATTATCCCCTTTATCTTTATCTTCATTGTTATCACTTGTCTGCCTGATATTTTAATGATAGTTTTAAGGAGAAATTCTGTCTTAGTCACTCATGGGAATTGAAGGATTTAAGTTTCTTGTGGCAGACCAGAACTTTCGGCAGCCATTAGACTAACTGTCCAAAGAACTAAGAACAGCCAGCTCTGTTAAGATAAGCCTATGAGAGGCTTAAAATTTATTTCTAACTTTTTTTAACAAAAATGTAATTAGGCAAGGGATTACCCATAAGCACAGTTATCTTTGGGCGAAATTATAATCATAGTAAAACTAACTCACAATTTAAAGGAAGGGAGAAAAAACTGAAAACAAAAAGTGAAAGAAACGAAAAGAATGAAGACTCAGAAAGAGAAGGAATAGAAGGGAATGGGAGGGCAGAAATGTAAGAGAACGATAGACAGGAAATATAAATGAAGTACTAGAATATCTGTACTTGGTACAAAAAAGACAACAGCATACTACATGGGAAATTGAGACAATTTAAAGGAAGAGATGAAAAAAAAAACTGAGAATAAAAAGTAAAAGAAATTAAGGTAATGGAAGACCCATATGGAGTAAGAAAAGAAGGGAATTGGGTGGTAGGATATGGGAGAAAAATTGGATAAACAAGAAGGAATAGGGCAATCGTATCCAACATGGGAAATTGAGAACATTACGTATCCCAGAGATAGAATAACTAATATTGGTTTTCTTATCGTTCTATTCTCTAAACAGCCTTACATGAAAAGAAGCCTGAGCTCCCTGCTGCCGAGTCCCGCGCGGTCAAAATCCTGGCTGATAGTGTGAAAGAGCAAGACAAGAAAGATGAACTACAAGATCAGTGGGTCCTGGCGGCCAATGTGCTCAACAGATTCTTTATCTGCTTGTTTCTTGCCTCTGTTGTCATAACTCTTATTGCTGTATTTGCAGTGGATACACGATTTGAAAACTAAGCCATAAGTATTCGCTAGATGTGTTTGAAGCAGCAGTGTCTTAAGTAACCAAAAACAAAAACACCTTTTTCAGCGCAATTTTTCACTTCCCTTTGAACGGAGGTGATTACTCCTTAAAAACGATGGAGGTTTCTAATAAATAATTTTGAGAGGGATACCACTCATGTTAAAAACAATAATGTTACCACTTTCTTAACAAAAGGAAACCAGGTTTAGTTTCATAAGTTTTTTCAAAAAAACGATCAACAAAGCAACAGATGTAATTATGAAGTAAAGTTATCCATAGATAAAAGGTATTGAAATTAGACTTCAAAATTTACTCGAAGTTATAACAGGTAATATTTATTACCGTTATTTTGTTTTTCCCTCCATACTCTATTCTCTGTGAGAAACAATTCTTACATGTTTTGATTTGAACCCAATACCCCTAACATCAGTATGTATATTCTCCCTACTGTTCCCTGTAGATTTCCCAAGGTGCTGACAAGGAGAATTGGTTTAACAATCAAGAGCTACCTCAGATTGTGATCATTTCTTTTATTCTCATCACCTTTATGTGTGATTCAGAAGTGATATTGTAAGGAGAAATTAGATGCTGGTCACTCTTAGGAGTGACTCGGTCAAGGTGCTCTCTGAACCATGGAAACACTGACATGTAATTTGTAACATTGAAAACAAAATTCTGCCATTGTCTGCAGACCCTGTCTGTAATAAATAAACTAGTGTGCAAACTATTAAAGCACAATGATAAATATGGACAAATTTATGAATCTAAAATATGTCTACGACATTGGGTTCCTTTTCGTGTTTGCATTTGAACAATGTGACTGTTTTATTTGCTCTAACTTTGTGGAAAGTAACTCGTGTCAATTGCGTTCGCTATGGGACGAATAAAACCTTGATGAAACCTTGACAGGAATGCAGTTTTTGCTTTTAAGGGTTCAGTCATTTGTAATATTACGAGTGGATTTGGGTGTGTTAAAGTCCTGCAACATAATTCGCTACAAAAAGATAATTTAAATTTTAAAAATTAGTCTAGAAGTCTTCATTTAGCTTTCCTTCCATTTAGTTATGAGTTAATCAAAGCCACGTGTCGTATCTAAAAGAAATCGAAACAAAAATACTTTTTTGAGACTTAGGGGTTTTACTGAATGGATCGCAATAGTTTCAGTGGGCGATTACGCAGACGTATCGCATCAAGCAAGTAACGTGACTCAATAGCGTCACTCACGAAAAGAAAAATTCAAGGACATTTTAAGTGAAATAAATTTACGATAAAGCCATGACTCAAAAATTGAATTTTTTTAACTGATTCAGAAAAGAATTCAGAGATGAGTAAGTAACAAAACAAAAACAAAAACAAAAAAACAAATGCACTTGAAAAGAATAAGAAATCATTGACAAGGAAGAGCAAAATTATTTTTCTATGACAACAAAAAATGTTCACATGGTTCTACGAAATTTGTTTACTTGGAGACGTCATATGTTTACGACTAATCTAGAAATAACATTCACACCTCTTCCCTATCCACCCCCTTCTCATCCCTTCACAACAGATAATGCTACATAAACAGAATGGGGATAAATCTGTGGTGTGAGCATTTGCTTTCAACCTGAGACCATAATGCGGGGTGGAGTTGATGGTTCTGCGGTCTCCTTTCCACACGAAAAACCAGCTCGAGCTTGATGCATAAAACGTGTTTTCGCATTCTTTAGTAGTACGTATTGAATAAACAAGTTCTGGCTTAGGAATTAGCATTTTAATCAAAACTACTTACACTTCTGCTCCTGTGACTGGATCTCGTTTTCTAACCACGCTACCAATTCTGAGGACTGGCCGCCGGTTTCCTCTCTTCAAAGATATGGCCACCACGAGGTCGATATTTTCCTGGTGAGAACAATCAATCAAATTATTCAAGTTTATTACAATTTTCAATATCTGTACCTACTTTCATGTAGCAGCAGCTGTAGGAGGTTAAGTCACCACCAACTATTAGAAAAAACTCACCGAATTCCTGTTCATAGCCTTGTTCAGTTCCTCGAGCGCTTCCTGCACAGTGACACCCAAAAGACTTGTGCCTTCCACATTTAGCAATTGATCTCCCGCGCATACTCCACCTGAGGTTGAAAAGAGGTAGACAAATGAATATGAAGTACAGTTGGTTTAAATACTGTTTCTGTTTTCATCAGACTATTCCAACCAAAGCACTAATAAGCAGTCCTTAAAGGATTATGAGTGATTTGGAGAAAAGAAAAAAAAACAACAACAACAACAACAACAAATATTGTGATGTTGGGAAGATTTGAAAATCTTGAAACTATAAGTTGCCCCTCTCAAATTCAGTTCATAAAACACCTGGATTTCCAGTAACCTTTGTCCGACGATCGAGCATAATTGTAGTGCTGTACATGTATGCTGCTTTCGAAGAGGTTAATTCTGGCAGTGTGCATGTCAAACCTACACACATGACCATTTCAATTTTTTTATGGTTTAGCTCAACACCAGCCTCTTGTCAACTCGGTGGTTAACCATCTGAGGAGAACTGGGAAGATCATGGGTGGCCTCTCATCGTATAATCCCCTTATCCCGCGTTTGCGACGAGTGAACCTCTAGTGTTATATCATGGTCGCTACATTTTTGCCCGTCACCTTAGTGATACCACAAGCTTTTCTTAAGACACAAAAAGATGCCTCGCATCTCATCATCCCAACCATAGGAGGCAAAATCATGGTATATTGTAAATAAACCAAACCTACCATGCACTGCCACGCAACCATGTTCCTGAACTTCTGTAACGAATATTCCACCATCACGCTCCTCTAGCTCTAGACCCAATTCAGACACCTGAACAATCCATACCAAAAAGAAGAAAAGAAAGAAATGGAGGTGTATCGTCATTTGGAACCCGACTGCCTCCATAAACGTGTAGTTGCATCAGTGAATCACTGTAACCCCACTCTCGATATCTCTTTTTTTGCGCGCGCGCAACGCAATCGCTGTGGACGAGTCCCACGAGTGAGGAGGAGCTCGTAGCAGGCGGGAAGAAGGAGTTCCGCAAGAAAGGAGGAGCGTTAACTATTACTCAAATATCATTTGTTTTGGAAGACCCAATACACAAAGTGCAACTTTCGAGCAATATGTCAGGATCTCTGTTGAGACTTAAGTTTAAAAAATATTGTAAGAAGAAACAAAGCCATGTGCACGCATAAACTTTCTCTCTAACAACCAATTAATATAATGGCTTACCTTTTCAATCGACAGAAAGTGTGCTTCTCTTCCCTCCAACACATCATCTTCAAACTAGTGAAAGCAGAAAATCACAGCATTAAAAACAATCATTTAGATCTGCCAGTTGCAGTATTCTTTTCCAAAATCCAGATCTGTGCTATAAGGTCAATTCAAAGAATGACTCGTATAGATGTTAAAACTTATCTCGAGCTGGGGATCAGATTGCAACTCATCCGCAGTGAGATGCTGGTTCACAAAACATATAACACGCCAAATTCTCACTCAACTCAACTCAATGTACAATTAACTACAAAACAGAGGGAACGGTTGGACCAACCCCTCCCCTTATTTCGATAATGGCAAATGGCGCGTTCTGCACTCCACGCTGCGACTTCGTCAGTGATTTAGGGCCGGGTGGGAGAGAGGTGTTAAGTAGGAGAAAGTTTTCACGAACTCGACGTTGGAGTCCTTAAAGCGTTTATGACTTACTGAAAAAGGAAAACTGAAGTAGTAAGTGGAGTCTTCAGCTCGACAACATCGAAAAACTGGAAGGTTTTCATTGCCTTACAATTCTATTTATGAGTCCGTCGCTTGTGTTGGTGAAAACTTAACTTGTCGGAGTCAGAACCAGATGCGGTAGACGCTCTCATAACGAAAAACCTTTTTTTCACCAGATCATAAGCGACGACATCGCCAGCGACATCAATATACTTTCAATTCCGTTTGTTTTATTTTCAACAAATTATATCTCCATAAGTTTCTGACTACGAATCACGTTCCGACTCCGTTGTTGGTGAAAACCAGCTTAAAATATTGAACATGGACACCAAAGAAACACATCTCATACCTGTGTGTTACTGGGATGCAAAATGGGTGGGCTGAGAGGGACCGGAGGGCTGGGAGGTGGATGTACATCAGCAACTACAGTTTCTTCCTGGTAGCTTTTACTAGGTTCTGTGACTACTACTCGTACACTGGGAAAGAGAAGTAAAGATTCGGGTAAGCATCAACACTACACGCAAATTATACTTTAAAGTAAAAATGATGGCGGTACATGAAACAGTTCCATACTTACGTTTCTGAGAATGCAGCTCTTTTCTTAGTGTTTGGCGTCATGTCAACTTCTACGGATTTGCGGGAAGGTTGAGAAGGGCTGGGGCTTCCCTGCTTCGATTTATCTGTTTCGTTATCTAGGAAGCGAATAGGAACATTGATCCAGTAAAGGTCAAATTTATAGAAAAGACTTTTAAAACCTTGACATTGAATAGGACAAACCTCTTAATGGTGGTAGCTTAAAGGTTCGGACATATATTGTTGAACGCAAGTGCGAAAGAAGATTTTGTTGTTCCATACGAGAATAGGTGAATGACGAAAGTTTGACTGTAGTGAGAGGAAATGATGGAGCACACCTGATCTAAGCTTCGAGAAATGTCAATTTCACTATAGCTATTTATAGGTAGCCTCTTGAAGGGTAGTGTGTTTTCCAAATCGTCCGTGTGTAGGGAACCTCAGTCACGTTCCATAAAAGCGACTTCGCAAACGAATTCTGTAGCGCAGAAGACTATCTTAAAATCAATACCAATGTCATTATTTAGGCCAAAAACGAGCCCCTACCCTCTTCCCCTTCTTCACTGAGGGGATAAAGAACATTCAAAGTGATCTAAACTTCAATGGATGGCATACCCTGTTTTTCCTCCAAAGAGTTATTGCCTTTTTCTTTTCCCTCTTCATCTATTTCCTTTGCACGCAGTAGTTGATTAAAGTGCATTTGTTCTTTAGCTTTCTCCAGTCTCTCTTTTTCCTCTGCCTTTCGAGTAAGGATCTGCGTTTTGATGGCAAATTCTGGAAGAGTGTCTTGCTGCTGTTTGGCAATTTCATCCATTATAAACTTTTCGGCCTCCTGTTTGAGCAAAGCGGAGCTATCAGGCAAGGAAAGTTCTCTGGCCTAGTGACTCAGCCGCAGTACTCTGGATCTAACGTTAAGGTGTAATTTTGGGGCCGGGGAAGTTGTATGGTGTTCTCGGGCAGTACCCTTTACTCACATTATACCTCACAGAGGCACTATGAGAAGGAAGTGGTAGGAAGCTCCCTACTTTGTCACCCCAGAGTAGAAATGGGTGCTGATAAACCGACAGAGACATCTGACAACATGACGGAGAAAAGTTAGCTCAAAGGACTGGCATCTAATGAGAAGGAGCAGCACCTCTAACTCGTGGGTCGTGAAACCTTAACCTTCACTAAACCATTCATGTCGCGACGTTTTAGTGTGCCCAGTTCCCAACTCTAATTACAGGAGGACAATAAGTAACCTACTGACCCCTTGTAAACGCAACGTTTGCTAATGCAAATCTTTACATCTCGACGGCGGCTTGAAAAACTATAGGCACGCATGTCTCCAGATTTGGCTATCCTTGGCTTAAATGCCTAGTTTATCCGCGCGAATTACGTACCTTGCTATGTCGGAGAACAAGCTGTAATTCCTTAAAAGACTTCAGTAAGTAGACCGCCTGCAAAACAATTCATCAAATAACATATAAAGGCGGTGTTTTAAATATATTTTTCCATTTTATAGACAGCTCACGGAATGAAAGCATGTTCAAGATCCTGATTCAACACTGGCCCTAAGGTGGTAACTCTTGGAGAGTAAGATCCAGCGGCCTTCGACCTTCTACTACAAAAGTGGTAGTGGCTGTGTTCCGAACAATCTCAGCCAATGTCGCACTCCCATGCTGTGCCACTAGACTACAGAGGATAATGATTACACAAATTGCTTACCTCCGAATACCTCAACTTCATTATATTCTTGCCATTCACTGCCACTATCTGGTCTCCGATCTGTGAAAAATGGAAACAGCCTTGTAAATACGGAATAGTAACGTGCGGTTGCAAAAGAATAGGAGAAACGGGGAAACATTCGGTGCTAGCTGAAATCTGACAAAGTGGACGCCGCTTTGTAACGCACACGGTTTTTTATCCATGGGGAAGGAGGGTTAAGGGCGGGGGTTAAAGGCATATCCGATCCAAAAAGAAGCGATTAGTATACTCCCTCGTTATCTAAGTGAAGAAAACTTGTTTGAGATCCGTGGGGGAAGAGGCTTAGGGGCGGGGGTTAAAGGCGGGGATCCGGATCCAAAAGAAACGCTTAGCAAACTCCCTCTTTGTCTCAAGGAAGAAAAGTAAAAATTTTAACATCACTCGTTCACAGAGCTCATGAACGACTACAAAAGTGCAATCTCTAAACAGAAAACCGTTGATAAACTGTCGTAGGTTAAACAGGTGAAACATTTGGTATTCATTTATTATCGTATTAACGCCTTAAAAAATCACTTTGAAGTTTAGAACTTGGGCCTTTAAATCAGTCAAGTTTAGTTGTAACTTCTTCCGCTGCAAAGTGCGCTAGACATGTTTTTCATCTAAGTTACAACTTCTAGGCTTAAAAGATGTTCTACAAACACTCCATTCAACAGTAAAGAATCAAATTAGAGAAAGCTATGGTGACACGATTTCATCAATTTTACCAGCACGCAAATAAATTAAGATGAAGAGAGGTACCCCTTCGGTCTGAGGAGAATTCTCTTATTTTATTTTAATTCTATTTATTTAAAAGTTTTTGATGTGTACTTTCAGACAAACACGCTGTGACTCACTCGTGCTCCAGTCTTGTCAGCCAACGATCCAGATGTGACTGAAATAATGAACAGCCCTTCTTTGCCTGGTATTCCATTTCGAACACTTGAAAGCATGTGAAAAAAAATTGACTCAGCATCACCACAACACAAAAATCTTGTGCATATGTTTGTATAAATGTAGAAAACATTCAGGATAGTGACTGTCAAAAGTATTAGGGATTACATTCATAATGCTTTGCTTTGCTTAGCCTTCCTTACTCTCTCAACCCATTACATCCTGAAATCAGTTTGCACATTCTCCAAAATGTTCTTTATACATTTCCTAAGGTTCTGACAAGGAGAATTTGTTCAACAATCAAGAGCTTCTTTAGTTGGTGATCATTTCCTTGATTCTCATGGCCTTAATGTTTGCTTCTGGGGTGATATTGTAAGGAGAAATTAGATGCTAGTCACTCTAAAGAGTTGAAGGTTTAACCAATCAGATACAAACTAAAACCATCCTTGACTTGGTGACTCAAATTTTCCTGTACCTTTTGCTAATTTTCACTTTGAGTTCTTGTTAGGCTAAGTTTCCCTTGTTCTGATTAGCCCTTACAGTTAATTTGATCATAATTTGATCATAATTTGATCATTAATTCCTCATAAGAGGAATTTTTTAAAGCACATTTGAAGGCAGAACAAGGGGGCAAAGCATGAAGAAACACACAGCCATAATAAAGTCAATTTTTTTTCTGTATAGTCCATATATCCTTACCTACATCCTATTCCCTTGGGTCCCACCACCAAGGTAACTTGCTTATCATCAGGACCTGCCACAAATCTGGGTTCATCTCTGAAATCTCCTTCTTTGATCAGATAATCCTAGAAAAAAATTCAGCCATTTTTCTTCACTTATTCAAGGCAACCAAAAATAATGTCCTGGATACTTTACTTTCCTCTTTCCATAATCACATGATCATCTTGTTTTAGCAAATCACAAGGTGATGCAAATTTAATTTTGAATGCTCCCATCTTGAAAAAAATCAGCAAATGTAAATTGGCAGCGCATCCATGACGTTCACACTTTTGAAACCAAGGGGGGCTGAACCAAAACCATAACACACAGTTTACAAACAGCTGCTAGTGCACTCATTGCAAAAAATTATTCTTAGAGTTCAGAATTTTGTGTTGCTCCTATTTGTTCAAAGAGATTTGCCTAGAGATGATAAAAAGTGGTTTAACACTCTGTTACTTCAAATTAAGGAAATCATCCAGGTTGCCATGCAAAGTTCAATTTGTTCCACCAATGGAGATTTCCTTCAGAGTTATGTACAAAAAAATGAGACTTTTTTTGGCGTTTGCAGCAAAAATGTTTTTATATGTAAAAATATTAGATTTAAGAAAAATGATGCTTGGATTTGCTAACCAGTAAATCAGGATGATAATAAACATTCTCTTTTCCTTCTGCAGTCTCCCAAGTAATAACATCATGTCTGTTGAAAAATTAAAATAATTTTTAAATGACATTTAAGAACACGAAACCTACATTAATCTATCAACAATTGGCTTAAATTTATCATAAACTGAAAGGAAAATTGAAACAAAAAGGAGGGTCACTATTAACTTACATCTTACAGGGAACTTTTCCTGTAGCTGTTAAGCAGAAGAAAATTGAATTATTAATCATCATGCACCCTTGATGCAGTTGTATGCATATGTGCAGCATAATGGAGATATCTAAGTCCCTCACTAGGATATAAACCTCAGACCTTTAGATTTCACAATTTGATGCTATACCAATAAGTGCTCCTCAAAGTTTCAAGACAACCTGGAATGCACACATGTACTGGGTTGAAGTCATACATGACTGCATACTTCTAGGATCAGTATTATCCAAAGCCAAGTTTGTGCAAGTAGATTAAAGATGACTAGAAATTTTGAACCTAGGGCTGGTGCTTGGTAATGGAAAATTCATTTGTTACGGGTGAAAAACACAGTATCAACACTACATACTCACTTCTTACTTTCAGGAGAAGATTATTGTGTGACCTTAAGATGTTGACCACCTCTCCATGTGTGGCTTCCCCAAGGTACAATCCATTAATACTTAAAATCTCATCACCAGCCTGCAAGAAAAATTCAACAAATAATGTACAAATTAACACCGAAATTTAACTTGGTTTCTGTTTTATCTTTAGTTCAAGTCACATTTCTATATATATTTTTCTTGAAACAAAGCAAAATATTAATCAAACTTATAGTTTGGAAATATTTTATGTCCTGAAGTCACAGAGTTGAAACTAAAACTGCTACATGTATATACACGACCAAGTTTCTAAATGGAAACACAATACAGCTATGCAAACTTAAAGCCTTGAATGAGACAATATCCTTTTCCAAAATAATTATATGACCAGCAAGAAACATGTCAAGTTTCATTTAAGGCTGATACAGAACTGATATGTTATAATCATGGAATGATGTAGTGTGGAATGTGATACAAACACATTGTATGTACAGCTACACATAAAAATATGCCATAGGTCTGCATGTAAATGAAACTGTGAGTACCTTTAAACCAACAATGTCTGCTTGTGAACCCCGTGAAACAAGGGACACAAAGATTCCAACCCCATGCTCTCTACCTGCAGAATAATTTGAAAAAAATTATGACATAATTTTTTACTAAATACATTTCAGGTACTGCTCATGTCTTAACAAGCCCCCAATCTCAAAAAGCCCACCACTCTTCCTCCCCTTGAACAAAAAAAATTTAAGTACAGGCTGTACACCTGCAATGAAGGTAGAAAATCGAAATAAAATATTTTTGTATTTCAAAGCCTTTATTTGTTTCCAATTTAAATGTTAAAGGTTTCTCAAACTTACACAGAAATGTGCACAAATGCATTATAGTCAGGACAGTCAGAATATAAATAACATCTTACATTTAATCCAATATTTCTTTTTCTATATGGTGGAAGAGAGCCCCAAAGGTGAACTATACAATTTTAAAAGTATGTATTCTTGTATATATATGTACAATCATGTATATGCCCCCTTCTCAGAAAAGTTCCTCTCTTTACAACTGAACCCCCATAAAAATTAATACAGTTCCCTCCATTTAAGGACATATTGGAGTACTGGGTCAGTAATAATCACTAGTGTTTTTATGGTTATCATTTTGTGTCCTCAGTCAATTACAAGTACAGTGTGTGAATGGTTACCTCCTCGAACACTGAGTCCAATAGCATTATTTCCAACGTGCTGCAACTTGATAAGACGTATTCCATCACTGAAATAAAATTCAATTAAAAACTGTGATATCTATGATCAGATAAAAGAAATATGTACAGTTTATGTTCTCATAAATATTTAAACTACTCTGAGATTGTTGCAGCAGTAACCATATGGTGACTTATTCTCGTACTAAGATCAATATTTTGATTGAGACAATGGTCACAAATTTCCAATCTAAACTTGGTATAGTTCTAAAAGTTTGCAAGAATTCAACAAAGTGCAACATTAATTGATAACACTTTTTGAACTAAACCCCTCTCTTGATGCACAAAAAAATTTTCAGTTTTTATGGATTTTTTTTTGCTTTTTATACAATTTCTGAGGCTGCCTAGTTACAGACTGACAATTTTGCAAAAAAAAACTACAGGAACAACCATGAACATGAACACACATCAGGAGTACAGGATAACTACATGTAATTCAATTATTTCATGTAGAATTTTGTTTAATTCAAATCGTACACCTTGGTGACTTTGGAATCAAATTCTGGTAAGTAGTAGCATCTGCTGGGTTAATCACATGCCTGCAGTGTATAATAAACATAAAATAATGATTATTAAGACATACCTGTAAGTATAATTACTGGTACACTATATACCAGCTACATTACATGTACAAGTGAATGCAAGCTTCCACAATAATTATTAACCAAATAATTTGTGCACTGAACCGCTTATGGGGGAAAAAGGAGTCATTTTATTAGCCTCTAATACCACTAACCCAAACCTGAGGGACCAGGGACTCTCTATTGTTTAACTGTCAGGCTGATTCTGACTGTCTGTGATGAAGTGATTGCTTAACTAACCAATACTGATTGACTGGCTTTTAACTATGTTGCTGAATCAAACAAACCAACAAGATGACCACATGAATGACTGATTGACAGACCGACTGATAAAAAAAAAACCTTACCTCACTTCTCTGAAGAGTGGGTACCTCTTGGGAGTATTAATCACAGACCTTAGTTCACTAACAAGTTTTGCAGGTGAGTTTGACCTAACAAAATATTTGACATTTGAATACGTGTACTAAACTGTGGTAGTGAATTACCTTTACCAAAATCTCATAATTTATGTACCTCGTTTCAACTGAAAACTTTTACATTGCTAATTTTGCTGTTCCAGAAATTGCATCACTAGCTATAACCACGCTCTTCCAAATATGCGCTTTCCTCGTGTTTTAGGGCAAGATCTTCGAACAACCCAAAATAAGCTCTTTGACAAAAGTAAGCATGGCGAAAAAAATTACCACCTTTCAGACTAATGCTTTGTTTTAGAATAGAAAGGGGATTACAAGGAATTCTATACTGCTTTGGCACAGCTCTAGCTTTACATGCATTGAACAATTTCCCTTCTTCCAAGGTAGGTAAGCTTAGTTTACTGTTCTATCAAAGCAACAGCGATGTAAAATGTTCTTTGAAACTCACGCTTGGTATCCCTTCAGGGCTTCATAAAATGAAACTCTCTCTTCCTCATTCTCAATTAAGACTCTAACCTAAAGAGATAAGTGGCACTGTGAGTTTTCAGAACAGTAATGCACAATTCAAGGTTTTATTCCGAACTAAGATGGCCTCAATCAACTTCACAGCTGGCCAACAGTTCCCTAAAAAGAGAGTTCGCTGGTTTCTTTTTTACCTTATTTTTAAATTCTGTAGCATGTTTAGACAAAGTGAATAGATTCTCCTGCTCAAATCCTCGTCTCATTTTTCTCTAACATGACAAAAATTGCTGACAACAGATGTAGCTTCGATAATAATGTCTGAGGACCAAAACAAAGTTTTACCAACGCTGCAGGAGAGGTAGCAGAAGACTGGTACTAATAACTATGTTTTGAAGGCTTCGGGTCAAAGCGGTCAGCGATTTCTGCGGTGATGCATGACGTCATCATGCTTTCGTTTTGGCTCGGCCGTTCAGAACATTTGAAATGCGTTGTTTAGAATCGAATTTTACGACATTCTAACGTAATTAGAACACTTGCGATGGATGTAGACTGCGAATTAGATGGCGATCTTTTAACAAAATTTAGTTGTTTAGGGACCACGGATCACGATGTTCTAATTAATGAACTTCAAAGACTGTTGGATTTTCAACTCAATCCGTCGGGGTGCGCTTTCTTCCTCGATATGACAAACTGGTAAATATAAATTGCTTTATTTTCGTTTTCAGGCCTTCTCTTCTGTGGGTGTTTATTTACTTTGTTTAAATTTAATCTGCTGGAAAAATCGTGACGCTAATCAATGGCTTTGTTTTTCCGTCATGACTGTTTGCCTGTCTCAAGGAATCTCCAGGTAAGATTATGTATATTTATTTAAGTGTTGTATTACAGATTGGATTGGGTAACTTGTATTCATTCAAAAGACATTCGATTTCTTTCGTTTCTCATGGTCAAACCTTCCAATTTTCTCTAATGAGTCTTTTGCGCCGGTGCGTTTTTGTCTTTTTCTTTTTGAACATTCTTATAAGATTTAACGTTATTGTACAATTTCAAATTTTAATTGTTATGGTTGGGATTCACTCCTGTTATCCTTTACTGGTGTTGAATTGTGGTATTCAGCGGGCATTTTATGTTCGTGCGGCATATTTGTGGTCACCTAAGGTGTAGGTTGGATATTATGAATGTACAGTACATAACGAATTATTTAATGCCTTCTGTAAGCTTCAACCCCAAAGTTTCACTAACAGATACTCGCATATTTCTTTAATGGCTGGTTTAGAAAATTTGGAGTAAGACCACAATTTAAATATTCCAATTCTCATCAACTATCGGCACTATTTGACTTTTTATCAAAATTACATTAAATATTCAGATCACTCAAAGATTGAAAGGATATTACACTTTACCATTGTGTAGGAACTATTCTGGTAGATTTTAGGATTTCATTTATTTCAGCTGCCTATTAATTATCAAGACAGAATTTCTCCTTACAATATATATATATATAGGTAATAAGAAGAAAGTAAAAAAAAAAAAATATATATATATATATATATATATATATATATATACATTATGAAGGAGACAAGTGATGGGAATGAATAAAACTATTAGTGGGAATCACTAGTTGATCCATTACTAAATTCTCCAAACTAACATTATAATAATTGTATCACAGATATTAAGGAGAATTACTAATGAGATCTTGGGAGTAGAGGGGTTAAGCTTTTGAATGTGCACATGTGTAATCAGTGAATGAGAAAACTAAACCCTTTCTCATTGTGTGACCAAATGTGAATTTCTCCTTACTCTATTGATATATTTTTTAAGCGGTTAGGTAATGAGAAGAAGTAAAATATTAACCAGGGGATATTATTTGATATATTATTTAGCACCAGTTATTAATCATTATGGCAAACAGTTTTTCATATCCTGGGAGTGAAAGGGTTAATTAATGAATGCAGTGTCATCATGACTCACTTAATTACATCTTGAACAACCAATGGAATAAACTTGACAAATGACAAAAGAATTTATGAGGAAAAGAACTCTCATAACAGTAGTACGTCTCATGGTTATCTTAGAGATAATTATAGTAACAATGGCTCCTACTATACAACATTGCATCATGCACAAAATTCCAGTTTCACAACAACAAATAACTGTTACTATTTTTCTCACTAAACTCTTCATTCCCAGTTGTGCCAAAAAAAACTTTCACTATGCAGATTATTTCTTTCATAATTTAAGAATGATTTGTCCCACAAGCAGAGGTTTCCTTGAATGATATTTTGTGGTATCACTATTCAAATCACCTCAGATGTATTTTCTTTTTGCTTTTGTAGGCAGCAGTAGGGGCTTATTATGATTTTAACAGTCCTCAAGACAAACTACCAAGTATGGCATTCATTAGAGATGTGACAATTGGAGAGGGAGAGTCTGTTCCACCTAACACAGCCTTTGTGAAAACATGGAGAATTCAAAATAATGGTAAAAATCTAGTACTGTTTGTGTTTTATAGCCAGTGTTACCTTTAACTGGCAGCTTAAAAGGGTATGATTTTGTTCTGTTTTTCAGGAATTGGGAATAAGATTTTATGTTATTCTTAAACAGTTTAAAACGTTATCTACAATAAAAGGCACCAACATCTGAACACAGATTTCTGATGTATAATTTGCTAACCATTAACAATCACATCTTCCAAGTTTGAGTCATATGCATAATGTAACTTAGAAGCTCACAGTGCTTGTTTTTCTTACAGGAATTATTGCATGGCCCAATGGAGTGTTTCTAAAATACACATCTGGTGACCAACTGGGTCCTGTAAATTTGGTTTCTGTTAAATCTTTGAGTGCTGGCGAATTTTATGACCTTAGTGTGAACATGATATCACCTGCGAAAACAGGCATGTATCAGGGTCAGTGGAGGATGTGTACACCATCTGGACAGTATTTTGGGGGTAAGTAAATATACTGTCAAACTTCACCATGTGCAATACTTTCACAAGTCCCATAAACTTATGTGACAGAAGAGCAACTATGTATTATGTCCTCTGTTTTTTTGGTTTTTTGGTTTTTTTGGGTTTTTTTTTTGGTTTTTTTTTTTTTTAAGTTGAAGTCTTCCTTACCTCCCAACCCCCTCCCCCTCCCTCTCCCCCCTTCTTTAAAAATAATTTTGTTTAATTGTGGAGACTGGATAAATGTACTTTTTATTTGAAATCTTTATGGGAGTCAACTTCATAAAACTCAAGGCATAATTTTTTTCACACAAGTTTGTGGCGTATATTATAGCTTATTCTTCTGGTCTTTTTTTTTCAAGTAACAAGCAAATTTTATCGAAGTTCCTAATTTAATCATTGTGAATTCAGCTCTGAATTGTTGCTGTGAACTTTCATGAGACAAAATTGCTGTGGACTTTTACTTTAAAGGGGCTTTTTAATCCTTCACACCATAACATCAGCATGTAAATTCTCCACACAGCTCTATATACATTTCCTATAGCAGTGACGAGGAGAATTAGCTTGAAAATCAAGAGATTTTCAAGTTGGCAATTGTTTAATTATATAAATCCTTTACTTTCAAACTGCTTCTCTTCACGCAGGAGTATAAATGGGTATCTGCAAATTGTCAGGGAAGCCTGATAAAACACACAAGAGGGGCATCTTTGGGATAGACAAGCATCCCATCCATGGGGGGGGGGGGGGGGGAGGGGGGGGAGAGGAGAGAGTGGTGAAACTCCTAATCACTTCCTGCCAAGGAAACCAGGATTAGCTCTAACTAGGTGGGCTACTCGGCTTGAGTACAGACGTTACCTTACCATACATTTCATGCCAAGGAAACCAGGATTAGCTCTGACTAGGCAGGCTTCTCGGCTTGAGTGCAGACATTAACTTACAATACACTGATTTATTTTACTTTTAATTTTAATGTTTCAGATGTTATATGGGTCATTCTATGCGTGGATGAAGGAGGATTGTTAGGACTCACACAGCAGCTGTCATCATTAGGAAGGGAAATGAACTTTCATGAAGGATCCAACCCTTCATCAACCTCTGCTAATCCTTTTGGACTTTCAACACCTATCTCGATTTCCCCACAACCTATTTATTCTGTTCCCCATAACAGCCCAGCTAATGGGGTTATCCATGTTTCACCAGCTAGGAGATCACTTTTTAATTCCACGGTAAGTAAACATGAAATTGGACATTGCATTTCATTAATTTTTACAGTTGACTCAGGACTGTGAACTCAAACCCTCACCTACTAAAACTGCATGCAAACTTGAACCTGAGTTGATTTCACTCTGATAACTATCAAACTATCATCTTCGCAACAATTTCAGTGATCTTCTTTGCTGCCTTTGTTTGGTCCAATCATGCAATGTATCATCTCTCCTACCTCAAACCTTTGATGAGCTCAACTTCCCACTTTCTGATTTTCTGGAAGAGTCCAGACCAATGGCTAAAAAGTTGTTTTTAACCCCAGCTGTTGTGAAATACAATTACAATATTTTTTCAATTAAGCAACCTTGGGGAGGAGGGGGGGGGAAGGAGAGGGAGGAGAGGGGAAGGTGTCTATTAACTTTTCCTACTTAGAAGGTGGGTGCTTATTGAAGGTTGGACATCTACTGGTAATCAGATAATTACAGTATATGTCTTAATTTGCAACTGCAACTGGCTAAGAAATAGGATTAAACAGTTGGAAATAAGTAAGCAGCATTTTTATTGTGGGATCCTTTTCTCATAGGTCAGTGGAGAGAATCTAGAACCTCTCATCTCACCTAGTATACAAGTTGGATCAGTGTTCCATAGCAAAGAAGAGGAAAGTTTAGTGAATCAATTAAAGGATACATCTCTATTACAAGACTCAGATATAGATCATTCATAACAATTACATGGGTGTTTGTGATTTTGAACAATTGTGGGTTCTGTCCAGTGGTGGAATTTGCCATGGTGACAACACTGTAGACATTCAAGAAGTACTAAATTAAATTCTTACTTTGATATTTGCTCGCCCAAATTTTGGCAATTATTCAAAGGTTGTGAACAGATTTTTTTTAAAACTGACAGCTGAAAAGTCATGATATACATGTAATACTCTAAACAGGAATATTTTACTAGACCTTAGTTTGGTAATTCAACACAATTTCATGTAATCGACCTGACATGATTAATTTGGCACAGTGTTGTTTCAGCCAAGAGAACAAAGGTACCTTATCTAATAAGCACATGCTTTTTGTATCCCTTAAACTCCCAATAGTGATGAATACGAAACTTCTCCCCCTGACATCCATACAGTATCCATTTAACAGGTAATGAGAATACTCAGATTCATGAGTTAGAAGGTGTTTTCTTGATCTAACACCAAATTCCTGTCACTGATTTACAACAAAACGTGTATCAGACAGAGGGTGAATTAACAATTAGATCTTGGGAGTTTGGGGGGGGGGGGGGAGGGGGGGTAATGCAAGGCTGGGAACGGAACAAGATTACAACAACTCGTGGCACACTTTGACATCAACCAAGTGATTGGACAGTTCCCGTGGTTCTGGTCTTTTAACCTTTTGACCCTTAAGACTGACTAACATCTAAGTTCTCCTTACAATATCATCCCTGAATCAAACATTAAGGTAACAAGAATAACGAAACTGATCATCAACCAAAGATACTCTTGATTGTCTTATAAATTCTCCTTGACAGCACCTTAGGAATATTTTGAAGAACAGTGAGGAGAATATACATGCTGATGTTAGGATGTTGTGGGTTTAACTAAAAAGCACAGACGAAAAAGTCTTTTTCCCGTGGGTAGCCTGCCCCCTTCTTCCCCCCCCCCCCCAAATCCAGGGTCAAACCATTGCTAGGTACATTACTAGGAAGCCTCAGCTCAAATTTGACACTTTGCAGCTTAAATGCCATTGAATAATTAAGCCTTCCAGTCACAAAGTAATTTTTTTGCATTATTAATTATTTACTTCAGCCCATATTTTTAAATTTGCACGTATTATTCAGTAGGGGCTTTAACTTAGATGGTTTTTAAATTAAACAATTGTAGTCTTAGCTTGCCATATGTAACTTAATGTAATTATCTTGAGGTAGATGTTTTATGAATAACATGGTCACCATGTTTTAACGTTCAAAGGGACTGGTCATTATTTATTACCTGTTGAGTGGGGGGGGAAGAAAGGATTTTAAATGATGAATGATCGTTAAATGATGAATGCTCCTTAAAAACTAATTTTTTTTTGTAAAAATAAAGTTGTTAGTCGTAATTAGGTTTATTTATGGTACACATGTTGCACTTGTGTAAACGAAGCACCTCTCGTTGTTTACAGTGTCATGAATTTTTGGTAAACACGGTGGAAAACCCACAATAATCCAAATTAATCGTTATGGTATCTCGAATTTTAAATCATGTTTTGGTGAGCTTCTTGAAGATAGCAGCAAGTTTGATTTTCAGAACCAATAATCACAAAATTATACAATCTGTTCAACCTTATTGATCCGTGTCTTGTCATTTTTTTCTCCTGCTCCTCAAATACTGTGAGATTTACATTTACAGAAAGAAAAGTCCCTTTACAGAAGGGACTTTACTTTTTTGAACCATCGATGATGCAAATTTACTGAAGCAATAGACCGAACTTTTAATCGGGTCACCGGCATTAATAACTCACGCAGGATGTCGGAAGAACACGAAAAAGTTTGTCATTCACTTGCCTTCGGCTCGTGATTAACAGCCTTTTCTCGTGTTCTCCCAACATCCCAAATGGGTTATTACGCCGGTAAACCGATAGAAAGAGCTGTCCCTTGCTTTCATAAAGTAAAATTGAAATGTTTCAATTTCCTATGGGTTACCCAGTGCAATAAACGATAGGTTGTCGACCAATCAGGGCATTGTTAGCACCTCGGTTATTTAAAATGTTTGATCCGCCACACTTCCGTTGCATTATTTTTCATCATTGGTTTTGTTAGATTGTATTTTTAATTTTGAATAATGAGTTAAGTTACCTCTACCTATATCTTGAAGTAATTTTCCTCTTCTCAAACGTGCCTTGTTTAACCTTTTTTCTGGCTTAGTTTGAATTAATAACGATTGCGATAACTTCTGGAAACTTGTTTAGATACCCTTCATAGAGTTATCTTTGTTATACTGATAACACTTGTTTGTAAATTGTGATTGAGGAGGAGTTTCATATTGTATTGTGTCACTGGCAAAGTTGAAGCGATCATTTCAAGTGTTGATTTGGTCTGACAATTCTACGTTTTTTGAATTTCAATTCCTCTCGCGAAAATGGACGGCTTATACTACAATTGGAATAAATTGATGGTCATGGTTTTAAAAAAAAAAAAACTGAAAGAAAACATTGAAAGTCTGCTGACTTCCTCATTTCGCCTTGGTTCAAAGCAATTTTCTGCAGTACTAAGCGGGTTTGTGAGCTAAAAATTTCGAATACCTGTTAATTTGTTTCATACTTAAAATTTTATTACTATAATTAGAGAGAAGCAAATTGCACTCTTCTGATAAGACATGCTACAAAGTTAATCAAAAAAGCCAGCTAAGTTTTCGCATGTTAGATTTAATGTTGTCAGTGATAACTCTTTGCTGCCTGGCATGAAAGGGGCAATGTTTCTCTAGATTCCATCGGAAAGAACTTTAGTATTGGAGACTTTGCAAATACTATAAATAGTACTCTTAATATTGAGTGTGGCCAAACCCCTGCTGGTCTCAATGTCTAAGTTACTTAATCCAACTTTGAAAGAGCCTCTGTCATTTGAATTTGATCACTGTGTCACGAAATGGCTGTTGATTTTCAAGCGTCTGTGCGATGAACGTTTGTACACGGTTTTTCATGTGATCGTTTTGTATTTGTTTCGTGCCTCTTGGCTAGTTGATCCGGTGTAGTGAACTTGTAATTAAACAATGCCCAGAAAAGGAGATATGGTTGAAATAAGTCTTGAATACTAAAATAAGTTATCCATCACGCTAGAGAAAAGATGCAACTTACAAGAAATTTCTGGGCGTTATTAACATAGCTGGCATAGTAGGCGTTTGACCCTGCATCCAGACGTTGACTCTGTTTGAAACAAAATATGATAACAGAAAGGGTCAAAAATAGACATACTTGCGGCCATCTGGCCAAAAGTGAAATTTTTCTACTCGAAACCGTAGTTTGTTATATTTCATTCATAGTTGGGGAAATGATGTTGCCTTATTGTCGCTTACCTGATAATATGTTTATCAGATGCATTCCTATGATTAAGTTTAGAGCAAATTTACAGACAAAGACTGAAAGAGGCGGAGATTCCTTGAATTGTTTCGAAGACTACTCGTGTCTAAGTATGTATCGAGGCAATAGCCTAACAAAAAAAAGGTTAATCTTGATCGGTAAATTGTCTCGTAAATCTTGATCTGAATTGACCTCATGTCGCTTATGTTAACAGAAGTTTAGCCAATTCGTTGCAGGGAGCATTTCCGAACACTTGACCAAAAAAAGCCAAAAGAGGTACTTGGTGCATGCCGTTACAGAATGGCGCGTTCCCATTGGCCTGATCACCCATGCGAAACATCAACAATAATCCATTTCAAGTAAGCATTTCAGCAGCGCTTTTCAATATCTAGGTGTGTTTACAAAGTCACTGCATCAGTGTCAGACAACAAACTCTTGGCATTTGGCTCCGTTCGCGACAACACAAGACAGAAAATCTTCGCGCAAACTGTTCGACTTTAAAAGGCATGGATCCTGTGAACGGAGATGTGAATATCGCCGCAGTGAACCACACAGATGATTCCAGAAACGGAGAAGTAGATGATCCACAACTTGTAGCGGTGAAAAGTGCTAGTTATTGGGAAGAGGTTGACAAAGAAGAGATCGAACGCGAACGAACGTAAGTTCTAAAAATTGTAAATGAAATGTAAAGGCGATTTCGTCACCTATCGCTATTGGATAGAACTTCGCGTTTTTCTGAACGGGATGGCTATATAAATGGTTAATCTTAAAAATTCATGTGATGTAAATCATGTGCTCCACCAGAGCATAGTCAAATTCTCCTAAATTTATTAATCGGAAAGATCGACCTTTTTGCGGCCTTAAAGTTTAAATGTAACTTTTATTACTTTTAATTTTAGTTTAGCGCTTTCGTTTGCAATTCTTTACGGCCTGTGGTTTGGGAAAATGCCCTTGTTCTAATGTTTGTTTGTACAGAGATAACTTTAGCTCTGGTGGATATTTTCGCATAATGTCTTTGCCCTTTGAACAACCGATCCAAAAGATACGAAATCGCGAAAGGACTGTTTTAGCCTGAAGCTTAATTCAGCGACAATCTTGAATATTTATGCATCTCTTAGCATTTACAATGGCCCTACTGGATGCAAAAGTATGTCTTTTTGTGCAAACAAACTAGAGTTAATTATTCCGAGCCTTGTTCTACCACCAAACTAACTTTTGTCCCTTAGAGGACTTTGAACATTAACTGGCAATGAAGAACTTGACCTGGTGGAAGAACAACTTACTACAACTTGCTCATCAAAATTATTTCAAGAAGTTTTTCAATGAAATATGAATGACCTCTGTTGGATGGAGCTCACTGCTTTTGTACCATGACAGATGGTAATTTTTAGCGAAAATCGTCACGCCATGATATTTTCTAACACTTCAGTAGATGACATTCCTCATAGCCAATAAAATTGCCGCATCTGAAGTCCCTTAATCTCGAGCCAATTAGTCCCAAATCGGGTAGTCAGCATACTGATTTGGGGGATTTGTGCGTATTGAGTTAAAACCCGTATAGTTTGAGTGTGTTCTCCCAATAAAAACAGCATTATCTGGGACTGAGACAAAATCAACATTTGTGTAAGATCAGTGATGTCAATAATGAAAATACAAGTGTGGGGTAATTTTGGCATACACTTCAGATAGGAATTACAGTGGTTTTAAGTGCTCCTTAATTTTTCAAAGAGACGTAACACAAAAGGAAACACTTTGAATAGCATAAATTTTTCCAAAGGGCCGGGGATGGACAAAAATTCTCGAACTTTCTATTTTACGAGTGGGACACTACATAAAAGAGAATCCGTGCGTGGCAAAGGAAATACTACATTTCACGCCGATTTTATTTTGGTAATCGGATGGAGTCTAAGTAAACACAGTTCGATCTGATCAAGGTGATATATACGTTAAGCATGACTAATTTAATTAAAATGCCAGCCTCGGGCATTATACATCGTAGATAATATCGAAATTACTTGCTTTTAAGCTCGTTTATTGCCTTACAGTATAGGTCGTCTGTCATCTGTAGATGACCCATTTGCCTCACCGCTTTGTCTTATTCACTAACCGCACAATATTCAAGAATCCTTTGACGGTGGCAAGCACACATAAAATTGTAGAGCCGATCTCAATTCCTATCCCAACTGAAGCAATATTTTCCATTCTTTGAAAATACCGTATTGATGCAGGGCCAAATTCGTTTAGCTCAGCTTCCTTTGTTTGTCTTGTTTGAAGTGGAAATCTAGGGGAAATCTCAAGAGACCCTTTCTTCGTTTCCTGAAAAACAAACTTATGTCAAGGGGTGTGTAAAGAAAAACTTGTCACACTTTGTTTTCATGATCAACAGTCAAGTTTGTTTTGCGGCAAAATTAACATTGCGTAGACACAGTAAAGTCAAAATCATCGAGTAGAGATCGTATAAACTGTTCTTTAGCGGCCCCATGCTCTGATTAAATTGTAACAATTCTGCTTAATTTTTTTAGGTGCTCAGTAATTGTCAAGCGGGACCCGCTCATGTAATCTTCCTCAGCCTTTAATATTTCGCTCCTTGCGTAAGACTAAAGTTCAAGTCCACTTAAAACTACATTGAAAAGGAACCCATGTTGATTAAACTGCACTCTGCGACTCTAGGTCAAAATTATCCGTGGGGGGCTCGCAGGGGGTGGTTTTGACTAGAATGACTTTTGAAATTGTAGCTATATCTTTGCATTGTTTGGGCTGATTTGATGTTGCATAAATTTAAAAAAAAACAGTGACAATTTTAGGTCTCTATGATTGCTATCACAAATGAAGGATCAGGAAATTTATCATTTTATTTGGTGTTTTCTCCCGAATAGGAAAAAAATACAATTTTTCTGTCAACCCTGAGGTTGAAAACTCCGATCGAAAATATTTCTTTAATGCTGTAATTCCCGTTTTCTCGATCTTTAAGATATACATTCATTTATTTAAGAATTCAGAAATATTAAACAGGATCGAATTTCCATAGACGTCGAAAGTTTCACACAGTCAGAATCTCTCTACAAAAAGATGGAAATCTAAAAAACAATAATTAATTCAAAGCATACATGTCATTTGAACGAGTACATGACAATTACCAGCATTACGAAAGGATCAAACAGGAGGTGTTAAATTAAACGTTGGACGATGCACAGCGATATATATAATTGATTATCCTCCTATGTCACCTGTTCAACCCTATTGTGACGGAGCTTTTCTGATATATTTCTTTGGCACCTGGTTGTAAATGAAGTTTAATGAGCGAGATACAGACAGTCGAGGCTCTCTGACAGAGAGCCGACTCTCGGTAACTTTATTGAATGTAATCAAAGTTCTGTGATGGTATTGGTAGATCTAGCATTGTTTGTTGCCCACCCTGCCAGGCTGATACGCAAGTCAAGGCGGTTCTGATTATTTTATTTTCATTGCTGGTAGCGTGTTTTGGCGGCTCCTTCAGTCGATTTCAGTGACTCTAGCCGATAGATATCGCATTCCGCCGGACAATTTCGATTTAGAGCTTAAAGGTATGTTTCACCATCGCTGATTAATTCATTTTTTCAACCTGTAAACAAACCAGGTTTTGAACTTCTGGAGTACTAACTCATCCATTGGTGTTTTGAGGTAGCTCAATAGTCAAATTCGACGGCAAGATGTCGATAAAGAACAAAATCAAAGCGTTTCTCGGACTTACCAACCGTTGTATGACTTGAATTTCCAATGCTACGTATCCAGATTGAAAATTTTAAGATTATCGCTGTGAATTTGATCATTCTGCTGTCAAACAATATTATACGACGTAAAAAATTTTAGATCCTTTGATAAGTGCTTCTAGTAATGTTTTCATTTGAAACGAAACCCGTGGCACGTGTTTCAGAATTATTGGTATTCTAGTTCAAAAGATGAAGGAATAAACATTTGAAACCAAAAATACTTTCGAAAAGCCTAGAATCTTCAGGTACGATTTTCAATATTATTCCTTAGAAATTTAATTTCATATTCAGATTTAAGAGTTACACCTCGCCCTAGGGCTTCCATGCATTTGTAAATTTTTCGTGACTGTTACATTTGGATGATAGGGAGAACCTTGCAGTGTAACTGTTGGACAGACATACAGTGAGGCAATTTTTTACGACTTCCGTGGTGTGTTTGAATTGACAATGTTACTTTTGGATCAGATAAGGTTTCATAATTTATGAGATCTGGTAAGATAATTTTCAGGTCAAGGTCTCATTAAGCAGCCATTTTTCGATTTTGCGAGAACACTTTTCCAAGAATGATGGCTTTGCGGGTGCTCTTTGGTAAGCGATCCGCAGATTCTCAGTTTCTGCCATTTTGGGCCGACAATAGAATGATTACTTTGTTCAAAAGCTCATCATTTAGTTTCATCGTCAATTTTTTTTCCATATTTCTGGAACGTGATCGGTGGTGAAATTAATTGTTCTTAACTGGTTTTGCATATTTCATTTCGAAACCATTCAGTCAGTCAGTTAGTAATCCGGTCAGCTATCCAGACAAATTAATAAAAGATAAAAGGGGTTAAGTTTCTACATAAACTGTACTGCAACGTCGGGGGGGAGGGGATAATTTGGTTTTATGTAAATGTTTAACGTAAACTGGCCACCATAAAGATTTTCTGATGGTGACATTTCGTGCATTAATCGTCAGGGCGCATGGAGAGTTATGCAGAAGGTCAGAGAGTTATTTTTTTTCTCTTTGAATCAGTGTATTTTGTCACTCATTGGAATAATCGTTGACTGCTTACTTGTAAAATTTTGTGTAACATTAAGCAAAGAGGCTAAGTTTTTTTTAACGGAATACCACCTTAATATTAGAACAGAACTGTGAAGAAACGAGACACGGACCTTAAGTACTGAACCTTACAAGCCTTAACCCTTTAACTCTCATGAATGACCAAGACAGAATTTCTCCTTAAAATATCAATACAATATCAAGCAGACAAGTGATGAAGATAAAGAAAAGTATCAAATTGAGGATAATAAGTTGATCCAATACTAAATTCTCTGAGCTAACATTATAAGAATTGTATGGCTGACAGTAATGAGAACTACATTTTTGATCCGGGAGTTAAAGGGTTAAGAACTCAACATTGCGAACGTTTGTGTTATTTTTAATTAGAACCTGACATGAAACCGAATACTGTTTGTCTTCTCAAAGGGGCGTGTTTATTGACACACGCATAGCCTTCACCTACCAGAGTTGAGTTTAAGCCTTCGAGAGAAGTTGTTGTTCACGAGTACGGATAGTTTTCCTTGACGAGCCTTGGAATCGTACAAATTTAATTTTAGGCGGATACAGCCAATAAAAACCGTAACAAGAACATATCTACAGAGCTTTGGCTCACCTTTGTCTTTTTCTTGTCTCTTTTTAAGGGAACAAGAACAAAGAGGGAAGATTACAGAAGAGGAGCTTCCAAAAACCGGTAGCGCAAGACGAGCCAAGGAAATCTTTGAATCTAAGCCGCAACAGCAAGAAAAAGAGACTCCAATAGATTTGCAGATACTTTCAGGCGTGACTAAAGCAAGCATGAAGAGGTATCAAGAACATCAGGCTTCAAGAGCAAATTCGCGTCAAAGAGAGATGGAAGATCTCGAAGATATTCAAGGTGGAATAGCCGCTTCAAACAGAGAGGCCTTTGAAAAAGGTAAAGTGAGTAATGCAGAAAGAAAGGTAGGAGATGAAGAAGAGGAACACTTACCAACCGCAGGCATCGCATCCAAGACGCGTGCAAATTTCGAGTCTGGTCAGGTCAACCGTGCCGAGGACAGACACGTGAGTGAGAAGGATATCATCGAAGAAATGCCTTCAGCTGGTGCTGCTTCCGCCGTGCGACGTCGATTTGAGAAGAATGGTGAAGGTGAAGAAAAGGCACAGAGGCGTCTGAGCTTTGAACCGGAGAAAGGAGAGGCCAAAGCAAGAACTGCTATGTACATGCAAAGTTTGGAGGACTCATCGAACAAGAATCAGGCCTTAGACGAACAGGATGCTCTTCCTGCTCCGGGCAGCGCACGTGGTGTCAGGCAAATGTTTGAACAGGATAAAGTTATCCACGCCGGGTCGAATCTTCAAGACTCTTGGAAGGAAGAACTTCCGCAATCAGGTGCCGCTCGAGCAACTAAGGAAGCTCTTAAAGCAGCTGCTTCGAAAGGATACGAAAAATCACAGATCGAAGATGAAGCGCTAAGTCGTGGCTTGGCTTCTGCTGCCAGGCATCGATACGAAAAGGGTGAATTTCAAGACCAAAAAGTTATCGAGCGAGAGGAACCCATCGTGTCACCCGGATCAACCAAAGAACAAATGAAGCAATTTCAGGAAGCGGCTTCAAATCAGGGACCGAGAAGGCGAACCATGGACAACGAGAGAGAAGAACTAGAAGCTGCCCGTGGTGTAGCTCTTGCCGTGAAAGCCAGCTACGAGAAGGAAGGCGCACCTCATAAAGAAACCAAAAAAACTATTGCCGATGAAGATTTCTCCGCTATCCAAGGCCGTGCTAAGGAAACGACGCGAGAAATCGAGTCGGGCGGATTCATCAAAGAAGCACCCAAGATGGTCGACACTGAAGACTTCGGCGTTGCCCGTGGAGTCGCCAAGGAAACAACCCAGCGGATAGAAAAGGGAGAACTAATTAAAGGGGCGCACAAGATGGTAGAAGATGAAGATTTTTCTAACATCTCCGGCCTAGCTAAGCAGACAACGCAGCAAATAGAACGAGGCGAGATGATCAAAGAGGCACACAAGATGGTGGAGGACGAAGACTTCTCAGGGATCTCTGGAGTGGTCAAGGGAACCAGGCAACGGATTGACAGCGGCGAAATAGCACAGAAAAAGACGGTCAGAAATTCAGATGCCGGTGATCTGATGGGAATTCAATCTGTGACGAGTAATCGTGCAGTGTTTGACCAAAACGGCGTTTGACTCTATCCAGGAAAAAACAGCAGGTTGAATAGGACCTTATTAATAAGTTACTGACCATTTAAAGACAAATGTCGGTTACAAAAGATTCATTTTAACCCTTTGTATATACAAACCAGAAACCTCGCTGGCTACGCTCTAGTGTCCGGAGTTAAAGTGAATTGCAATAGCTTACACTGCAAAACAAAATTGTTAGCAAAATAACAACTCGCGAAGGAAAGATAAGGTCGTTGTGGGTTAAAATGATGATATGATTCAGCGTTAGCGTATATGTAAAAGGATAAATAAAACTAGATGCATTTCTAAGATTGTTTCTGGATAACGCAATATCAAATTTCACGAAAATGGCTCCCTCGGCCAGTAGGTGCCGACAAACTTATGATAAGTCAGCCCTACTTGAGAAAAAAAAAAAAGTACAAAATCTGTACTTGCACCCTTGAAATCACATAAGTATCGACAGGCTGATTAGAGTCTGTTTTTCAGAATCAAATGAGTGTGATTCAGGGATAATTGTTGCATTGGTAGGTGATTGAGCGTAAATTACAACTTATTCCGCCCAGTTCCGGTCACGACTAAAGTTTATCAATACATATTGTATTGAATGACAAAGTACGACAAAAGATTGGTATGATCTGATGTAATTTGATTTTTATAACAATAAATTTATTACACTTGTCTCAATGTCGATAGAATCAATGTTAACAAGGTCTCTTTTATGAGGTAGTTTATTATAATCAACTTAGTTGATAACGTAAATTGGCTACCGTAAAGAGTTTCAAAGCTGACGTTTCGAGCGTTAGTCCTTTTCTCTTTCGCTCTGACGAAAGGGCTAAAGCTCGAAACGACAGCTTTGAAACCCTTTACGGTGGCCAATTTACGTTATCAAATCAGGTGCTAATACTAAATTACCCTGTTATATTCTCCCGCCGACGCAGCACCGCAGTTTCTTTAGTAACTTACCCCTTTTAAATATTTTCAACGTATCCGCACTATTTTGAGAAGGATTTTTTTATCCACATTCATAACTAATCGCATGAGTTCAGAGCGCTTTTTTAATTTAGTATCGCAAAAGGAATAACAACAGTCAAACAGAGCCAGTAAAAACACTATTAGTCTAGAAAATTGCGAAAAATTTTTCTGACCAATCAAAGAGCCCGGACTAGTGACGCACCGCCAATGCACGATAAGTCGAGAAAGTGGCGCGAATATTTTAGACCAAACCACGATTGGTGGAAAAAAAAGAGGCGCGAATTTTCTTAACCAATCATAAAACCGAGAAACACAAAACCAATGTAATCCTGGATATATTTTCGATCACCGCTCGACTGAAACTGCTTTGGGGAATTGGGACCGTACCGTCATCTGATGTCACAGTTTTCGAAAATTTATTTTACTTGACATTTAAGCTAAACCGCTAAGCCGGTTATTATGTCATTTTCGATCACTGGAAAATGTCGCTCGAGGATGGAAGATAGACCAAAATCGATAAAACAAGATATAATATGTCGTCAAATTTATAGCGAAATACCTGGACAAGGCTTGATATATGAATAAAATTCACTCGCATCGGAACGAGCTTGCCGCATCTCAGGCATTTTGCATGATTTTACCTAAAGCGCTCATCGGTTTCCGTGAAATTTTCTTTTTGTTCTTAGTAGCTGATCTTAGTTTTTTTCCAGGCCCTCTGTCAAGGAACGCTAATGAAATGGCAGGTTATCTACGCTAGTTAGTTTTAAGGGTAAACGGAGGATACACAAACTTGTTTAGTTTTGGTTTAACGGCGCCAATTTAAAAAGTGCACGAAGACACCAGAGGGAGAGTACAGGTTAAAAGGACTTTTACAGAGGGGCTTGTAAAAATATTGCCATGAACGACACAACAACAGCAAGAACAAAAACCCAGATACAGATATGGTTCAGCACCAGGGCTGCCTTTCTCCACTCGTCCTGCCTCGCTTCCAAAATCATCTGGTGGCGTATATTATCCGCAAGAATCCTATTGGTGCTCTTCTTGTCATCTGGCACGTGATCATGACTGCTGCCGCTCTTTGACTGGTTACTCATTTTTATGTCCTTAGCAACAAGAGTTTCTTTATCATTTACTGAAAAGAAGAAGGTAAACCTCTTAATTTTACCATGACGCAATTATAACGATAGAGTTACTCTTGCTATAACAATTCTTGAATTTTGAGAAATTATGCCTTTAGTAGCTGGCATTAAATGTATGAGTCAACTTTTTTGCACTGAGATGAATTCCCTTCAATTAAATGCCATTTTGGCCAATTGAGGGTAAATAAAGAGTTAACAGAGGATAAATCTGTCTTCCATAATCATGTTTCCTAATGTCCCCAAAAAACAGAAGCTTTCGGTCTTCAATCTAGAGCCATTTAAACGACCTTTAAACACTTTGGATAGGAAGAGGAGAGCTTATTTCAACAAGACAACGCCTTTAAACGAAGAAAGTAAATGGGATATGAGAACATGTATTTACACACAAAACTTAAGGCGTCACCTCTTCCTCAAATACTGATTAGTACTCTCTGCACTTAAATATTTTGCAATAGAAATGTCATTACTTTTATGACCAGTAATACTTTCTGCCGAAGACACATCGACGTCCTGACGGGAGTCACCATGTGGGTTGCTGGTCTCGAAATTAAAGCGAAAAAGCTTCGCTCCATAACCAAGCAGATAGACCTGGGTATTCGAATAAAAAAACCGCTTACAAGAAGGAATGAGGCGAGACATTTGTAGTTACTATTGTTGCATCCCCACGTGATATCTTTGTTTTGTTGTCATTCCTGTTCTTTTTGCTGTTTTCGTTATTGTTTTCGTCGTTTATACTGTAATTACTGATGGCAGTGATAATGCTGACAACAAGTACCATGACAGTCTTGATGATGATAAGTGATGATAAAGATAACACATGATCGCGACGATGACGATGAAGATAGGAGAAAGACAAAGACTTAAAGACATAAAAATGACAATGAAAAGGACAGTGTCAGTTATAAAGACGATGAGAATGATAATGACGATGAAAGTGACAATGACGATGAAAGTGACAATTTCATTAAGGTGACAATGACAGTGACAATGAAAACGGCGACAACGATAACGATGACGATAGATGAGGATGACGATTATTCAAGATGATAATGATGAACATGTCAATCAGGAAAGTCCCACCTTGACCCATCTAGGGACTTCTCCATCCGTCGGGTTATGATGGTGAAAGCGGAGAACCCAACACGTCATGAAGAAGGCACAGGATACCTCTATCATAGTCACAGTGTAGTACATTCCCACCAGAGGTACTGCTTCAGACGTGGCAGGCATGTTTTCAGCGACGAGAAGGAAGAAGAAACTTAAGCCCACGAGAATCGCCATGCCTGATAAAATGTTATATAGCCAGTAGTCAGTATAAAAAGGTTAAAAAAGAGGAACAGAGGGCTAGCGAAGGACTTACGCCCGAAACTTCCTTTTTAGAAACCCTTTATGGTGGACAATTAACATTATCAACTCACTGGATGAAAGCAAATTATCTTATTTAGATTAGAAACGGTCAGCAGCAAGCTTGACTACCCACGCAGTAAAGGCTCTAAAATGGAAGCTCAAACAAAAAAGAGTTCGGTTCCAAACTATATGGAAAGGAGAGAAAAATCAAACAAAAACAAACAAGATTGAGAGGAACACAGATACTGAAAGAATGGAATTAGAGGAACACGACAAACAACGAATTTCAGCGATAGAGTAGCACCCCAAAAAGTACAGCCTTACCAACTGTCATTCTCTCGTTGCAGTCGGGAGGTAGCAGGAACACCAACAAAGTTAGAACAGAAATCATTGCGCAGGGTACTATCAAATACATAACATGATACAACGCTCTCCGCTTAATCTGCACTTTGTATGTGACGTCATCATACGGCGTAACACAGCAGTCATAAAAGACGGAGTGAAACTCCCCTGGAACTCCCAGTAGTTCCCATGCCACGCTAGGTGAGTATTCGCTCAGATCTGCTGAAGAGTTCTGAGGATGTAAAGAAAAATATGCAGCTAAGAAAAAATATCACTGTTTCTTCTCTTTCGCTGGCTGTAAATAGATAATTTTGCTTGTGTGCAATCCCCTATGCCTTAATCACCGGAAGGTTCGAAAGCTAAATTCCGTTACCTGGCTTCTAAAATTAATCTGAAGCATACCTCAAGTTTCAATGCAATTCCCAAAGAATCGTATGTCCAGGAGCCAAATTTCAGCTTGCATTCCTGCTGGTCAAAAGGGTAATACTTCACATGAATCTTGCAGCTACTCTTGATGATAGTTGGTACGTTCAGGCTGACTAGCCCCTCTTCTGTGATAACAGCTTTAGTTTGCCTCATACCGCGACCAAAACCTTCCCCGACACTAAAAAAATTATCGGAATGATAGAGTTATCACAAAGAAGTGTTATGCTCAGAAGGCGTAAAGGCTGGCTGTTTTACCGATCAGTTAGGCGACACTTCTTCAAAGTATGTAATCTAGATAGTTATGACCTCGACATCAAAAGAAACGAGTCTCTACCATAACCCGAGGCTGTCTGGTGAGAGACGAGCTCAGTCGTCACTCCGGAGCTATCCCTGCTCTTAAGGGTTGAATGGAGAGGCCTTACCATTTCTCTTGTAAATATGCCAGCACAAAACTAAACAGTCTTTCGGTAAAGTTTCATGGAATTTCCAACATAGACTCAAACCTTGCCAAAGAAAAAACAATCACCGAAAAGGGCGGAGTAGGGAGGTAGATGAAACTTTTTCCGAAGATCTGAAAGGACAAAGTACAAAGGAAAGTATCCGCTATGCGAAAAGCGCGAAGGCGGAGCCTCTATACTAAAGAAAATATGCGAAACAAATCAAGTTGAGAAAATTCGGTGTTCGCGTATTGTCTGTGAGTCTGCAATACGTTCGTAAATCTTTCCATCCAAGGGTCCATCCATGCTCACTATTGACTGTTAAACTGAGTGTGTTATACATTATCTTTGTAGGGGTTTCATGTTTAATAATGCAATCACAGCGTTCTGTCAGCGAAGAAACAAGATAGTATCGAACAGTTGCGCAAGTAGAAGTAAGTGCATCAAAACAATGAACCACCAAAACTACATGAGGGTGGATCGCACATAAGATTTCTTTCCAGAAATGAAGCGCATGGGTGTATTTTAAGAAATAAGACAACTTTAATGGACTCTACTGTTCTACGGTAAAAATTGAAAATCCAGGTGAACACCAGACATATTTCACCAAGTAAAGTTCAGCCTCTTAATATGCTGGTGAAATGACATTATGCTATTCGGTAAATAAAATCAATCCTTCTTGTTAGAAACCACTCGTAATGTTCTTAAGTACTAAGAAGGCCTTCCTCAAAGCACTTCATCCGAATTAACTCACCTTCATCTCATACACTTACTTTTCATATAACACTACATCCGGGATCCATATCAGTTTTGGATCGACACTTACGTACTTCACTCCACCATACTTTGAAGAATTCCATCTCAGCTGCGGATCCCTCCAGTACTAAAACATATTAAAGTAGTGGCAGGTCTGGTTACTCAAAACATGCTGGGAAAATCTTAACGTTACTTTGGTGCAAAAGTTATGGTTATGGAGAGGAAATTCCCGGCTGAGGGTAGAAATCAGCACTTATTATCTTCGTGAATTTAACCCTGAGTGAAAAATTAGGAGAGGACCTCTTCGCTCAGAAACTTCCAAAGGAAATGACGCTTGTCACATTGGGATCCTTTTAAACCAAATTCTCAGAGCTAAAACTATAAGAAATTTATGACCGATATTATTAATATTAGATACACTGACCTTCGTGGTGAAAGGAACTCTTTGTCCATCGCACATGACTCGCACGCAATACATGTCTAAAAAAACATATTTCCTTATTTGACAGGCTGTATATAAATTGCAGGAGCAGCAAGAAATCACATACCTCTCTTATGTCTGCTCGTGTAAGGAGAAGCTGATTCTGGTCATCCTGCAAGCATATTGCAAAACCACAAACATTGGAATTTTCATTTACGGACAATCTAAGTAATAAATCTTCTCGCAGGCTACTCAGACCCCTGTGCTGGACAAAACCTGGTAAAAGGTACCTTGTTGGCAAAAAACAGCTTTGCGCCGAAATGTCATAGCTGAACTGGCTGGCTGCGGTACAATTAAACGCCCGTGGGCTGTGGCACAACATGCTACACAAAACAGAGCTAAATAGGAAGAGTTTTTTCGTTGCCTCATGTCCCTGAAGGAAAGAAGTGGAGTGAGCAGGCTACTCAGTACTCACCAGGTCTTCGATCTTTTTGACGACTAATCCAAACTTTACAGTAACTGGATCCTCACTTCTGACAACTGGTCTGATCCTTCTGTCGTACTTCTCAGGGTTCAGCAAGTCATCAAGAAGGTGCTGCTCTCGTTTATTACCTGTTGAATTTTGCGCTTGGAGACCTAAAAAATAGTACTAATTGCATAATCTATAGGGAGAGGATTTTCGGAATGGTCTTACTTTTGGTCTGCCTTAGCCGAGGGGGGTGAATTCCGAACGGTGTGTATTGCCTCTTGAGAAGCTGTTTGAATTCATAAATCTGACATCTAAAATGTAAACAGTTGGAAATTTGTTACAGATTCATCAAAGCATATGCTGGTGGTGGCACACTTTATGTTATGCCACTCAAAATACACATGGTTCAGTGACCTTTCATCATTCATCGCCTTGTCAGGGAGGGTTGGTCGGAGGATTTTGGTTGTGGCACGATAAATTACCCCCCTCCCCCCCCCTCATAAGCATTTAATTGAGAGTCAATTTTCTTCAGTCCTTTATACTCTGTTGGTGACGACTAATCCCGCCTCCATTTCCCCTGAAAACCATGTAATCCTCCGAGCGATCAATTATAAATGGTCCGTTAAGCATATAGACAGACTAAAGGAAGCAATCAGTGTCCCTCTGCACTCTACGTCCGATAACTGAGCCATCGTTTCCGGAACCGAAGAACATCCATCGGCATCACCTGGAGACGGCCAGTACAATTCAAATTCTAAATTTTCGTTTCAGCTTCGAACAAAGTTAAGCTTAACACAGTAGTCCAGCTTAATCACACTAAATAAGAACGGCAAGTCACTTCGATTTCCCATTGAAAACTACCGACAAACTATCGTCCATAATAAAACCCACTACTCTTCCATAACGGCACATATATCTATTTACATTTTTTTAAATTTGTTCTTAATCAAATCCTACCTTCAACAATGACGGACAAAGACAGAATCAATAATAACATTTGCGCAGATTGAAAACATGTAGCCATGAGGATTAAACTTTTGAATAACGGAAAGAAATGAACGGTTCTACGAAGCAAATCATAATTAGTTTTCACGTTCTCATATTTCCTTGTGAATGTGCTCTCTCCGTTTGGCCTCTTGCCAATTTGGCGGGTGGCTTTCAAGTTTGGCGACATTGTCAAGAGACAGGAAAAGCAATAAGCTTTCATGATTTCATTTTTCCACTTACAAGCTTATTTTTATTTCGCAGATAATTCGCTTATCTCCTCCAAGTTTGATTTACTTTTTTAAGGTAGGAAGCTCGTCAAGTTCTTATTGGAGTTCTGAATGCTCAAAACAGGCCGATAAATTATCGATTGGTACCGAACCATATTCGATTATCGATAGACTGTTGACACAAACAGGTGCCTTTACAGGTGGCATCAGATCCTTTTACGTCTTCGTATTATTTTGCTTCGTCAAGTTTATCCACTGCGGAAACTTGTTTGCTAAGGGCGTGTTAAAAATTACCTTGTCACCACTTACAAACTGTGTGTGGTTCTCTGTTATGCTTGAAGGAGCGCTGCTATGCCATAAAAGCCTACCAGCCATGATATCGTAGAATATTGGATGGAAAGATTAAGCAATGGTTAAATTTCCAAGACAGAATTTTATAATAATCTCGCAGTAACTCTGTTGGATAATTAATTTTGAACATGGCATCTGTCGAAGTGGAGAAACTTTCAGAGCACCTTTTGAAATGTCCGATCTGCCTGGAGACGTACACGATGCCCAAAGTTCTTCCCTGCTTGCACACTTTTTGTCAACATTGTTTACATGGGCTCATCAACAGCGGAGAAAACACCATCATTTGTCCGACTTGTCGATGCGAGGTTTCCGTCCCTAAGGAAGGCGTCGGAGCACTGTCAACCAATTTCTTCATCAACAACATGTTGGATTTTCTCTCCGTTGCGAAGAGCAACTCCAACCCTGTTGTTTGCTCAAATTGCGACGAGCAGAACAGGGCAACTTCCCGATGCATTGAGTGTATGGAGTTTCTCTGTTCGCAGTGCGTTGCAGCTCATCGCAGAACGCGAATGACCAAAGAACACGAAGTTATCGCTTTGGGTGAACTACAGTCGCAGAAAGAGGTTCAGGAAAAGTTACACAGACCCTTGCTTTGCACGGTTCATGAGCGGGATGTATTGAAGTACTTCTGCGAGACGTGCGATGAGCCTGTTTGCCGCGAATGTCTTATCATTGATCACAGAGAACACCATTATGGTTATTTAAAAGATGTGGATAAAAAACATCGGTCAGAGGTAAGAAATTATCCGCAAATCTCGTTGCTAACAGCACGCTAATAGCGTCTTTAATTTGCCATAGGCAAATGGTAAGACGCAATTATCCAGTCTTTGTTGCGACGGAATGCGTGAACTATTTGCTTTGTTATTGACTGGAAATTTCTGTGAGTAGAGGAAAGCTTAAGTTCTTACGTTACATTATGATTAAAGGTTTTATTCAATGGGATAAAGCTACATTAAAATCATCAAGAGCACTAATACTTCGGCATTCAGCTTTTCAGTCGTATTTGAAAATGTTGGCTAACCTAATTTAAGACGTAGTACGTAGGTTGAGCAGAAAAAAGAAATTAGACTTTCTACATTTTGTAAGACTAGCATCTCTATTATCACTGCTGTGTACTAAACTCCTTATCGGCGAAGTCCTTCGCGCGAATTAAACTAAAATTGATATTAGCGCGCCACGCGGAACTCCACGAATTTTTTTTGACTTGCGCGACGAACTTCGTCGAAAAGGAGGGACTGCTCGTTGTCTAGCTGTTTATACTAGACAAAATTCATTTGTTATTTCAGTTTTTCTTTTTTTGCTGGTTGCGCTGTGATTAACCCAAGGATACTCAATATTGGCGACGGTAATTAATTTCTCAACCACTAAGTAACTACTCTAGGCGAATAGAATGCCATGAATATTGTTTTTAGTGCATTTAAGGGTTTTGGTATCATTCGAAACCTGGCTCTTTTTTCCCACTTCTTTTATGTCGCTGTTCAGTTCAGGATCTTAGGCAGATAATTTTCTTAGAGATTTTGCACAGTGTGAGTTGTTTGTCGTAGCGTGAGTATGTTTCTTTGTTACATGTATTTATTTTGTTTAATTCATCGCTTCTTTATTCCAGGTTGGAGTTCTTGTTATGAATACTAAAAAACGAATAGCCCCTTTGAAAGAAGCTATTGAAAAAGTGTCAGAAATGAAACAGAAACTGGACTGCAAACTGGAAGAAGTTCGGCAAGAGGTAATCCAAAACTGCAAACGATGCAGAGAAGTTGTTCAAGAAAGAGAAGAGGAAATTATCACACAGGTTAATAACATCTACCGGATGAAATCCAAAACGCTGGAAATCCAACTGGATGAACTCGAAATGATGATGGGAAATCTAAACAGTAGCATAGATTTTACTGAAAGTCTTCTTCGGCACGGAAACGAAGCAGAGGTGATGCTGGTCAAAAAGCAAATGACACAGCGATTACAGGACTTAAATAGCGTCAAGTTGGAGTACCTACCGCTGGAAGATGACCTCATTGACTACAAGTTCTCTACCGACGAGTTTAGAAAGGCCCTCGAGTATATTGGCGAGGTGAAGGTTTACCATGCGTACCCGCCATATTGTTTTGCAACCGGCGTGGGAATCCATCGAGCTAAGTCTGGCGTGGAGGCAGTGTTTCTTGTTACAACGAAAGACAGAATGAACGAGGTATTCAGTGGCAGAGGGGAACCAATCAGAGTTCAGATTGATCCACCCGAGGGAGATCCCGTCCCGAGTAAGTACTTGAACAATCTTTTAGCACATGCGCATTCGTGTCAAGTAATTGAAAAGAAGGATGTCAGCGAGCTCTGATAGGAGATAAAGCGCAATAAAGACCATCTAATGTAGGACGAAAAGCAGTTCATAGCTGTGTCTACCACTGATTTAGTTTGTTTAGTTGTAAAGCAGGTAATTTTTTTTATTTCTCGCAGCATATGTGATTGATAACGAAGACGGCACCTTCACCACATCCTATCAACCGACAGCACGAGGACTTCACCAGATCCACATAACCATGCGAAATATCCACATCAATGGGAGTCCTTTTAGTGTTAACGTGACCGGAAGAATGGACTTTGGAAAAGTTGGGAAAGTCATGGCGTGCTTTGGCTGTGAGGGAGCTGGGGGAGGTAGGATTTAGCAAGGGAAGGGGGAGGTGAGGGGCGGCTATGGGAGGGAGAGGGAAGTTGGCTATAAATGAAGATGGATAGACTGCAGCCTCGTTTTGATACTTCATGGCGCCACATGTCCAACAGACCCACCGATGTCACCACCCCCTTCCTCTCCATATAAAATATGCACATATAAACGCTTTTAAAGGCTTTTCTTTCCTTTTCTATTTAATTTTGTTTTACTTTTCGGGGGGGGAGGGTGGGGGGCAAGGAACGGGGGGAAAGTGGAGGAAAGTGCACTGCGGGAAATGAGGAAGTGGTGAGTTGATTTCTTTTAGCAATTAATAGCTCTTTTTATAAAGAAGAAAAACTGGGCATTTATCATGTGTAAACCTTCAGAATTGCATCTGTATTCCTACGATCTTTTATGACAGGGGAGTTCAATATGCCTTGGGGTGTCACCATAGACGACGAGAACAATCATCTCATTGTCTCCGACTGTAACAACCATCGAATTCAGGTGTTCGACTTTGAGGGAACGTTCATGTTTAAGTTCGGCTCGGAGGGTACGGATAAGGGGCAATTCAGGTACCCCAAGGGTGTGGCCCGCGCTCCTAACGGCCACATAATGGTTGCAGACTCCAACAACCATCGAGTTCAAGTATTCAACGAGGACGGTCGATTTATCAGGAAATTCGGCAGCTTCGGAATGGAGCGACCAGGCCTCCTAAACCATCCGTGTGGCGTGGCATGTACCCCTGGGGAACTGGTGATAGTAACGGAACAGGATAATCATCGGGTGCAATTATTTAACGTGAACGGGGAGCCCGTGCGACAGTTTGGAACGCAGGGGTTTTCAAAAGGACAGTTTATATACCCTCATCACGTGTGTGTGAATCAGCGAGGGAGGATCATTATAGCCGATTGTGTCAACGATCGAGTTCAAGTGTTTGATTTGGAAGGGAAATATTTATCTGACTTTGGAAAAGAAGGTAAGCTCTTGACATGTTTCAAAGAGAATTTTCTCCCCAAAGCATTTTCCGCCAGCAGAATGAATTTTTCCCCCTAAAAATCTTGCCTTAGTTCAAAGTTACGTCCCCTTCCTGGATGCTTCCCTCCAAAAACATGGATCCTCCTAAAGGCTGGCCGCAAATCAGATATGCGTTTCTCTCTGACGGTTGAATCAAGTGAAGTGCACTTCTCTGTTTACTCTGTTAGAGTCAAAATTGATATCAACGGTGTCCTTCGTTCAAACTTCCCTTTCAAAAGTTGTAAATTGCTTAATGCAGTCTAGCTAAAGTTTGCATAACATTAGTCAATCAGACCTGACACAGTAATTATTACAAGGAAGTAATGAAAGCTAAAAGCAAAAATGAGAAAATTTCCTGAAGCGCGGGAATCTTGGATTGACCAGGTTGTGATTGCTTTTAGATTGTGTCTGATTGGTCAAGAGAATAGCACGAGTCAGTTTTCTCGACCAATCACAGAGAAAGTAAAGGATAATCATTTCAATCCTGGAGTATTAGTGATACTCGAAAAATTTCCTACTATTCCTTTTGCAGGATCACAAAACGGCTTATTTGACGGCCCCGAGGGCGTGGCCTGCGATGACGAGGACAACATCCTAGTGTGTGACTATCACAATCACCGGGTGCAAGTGTTCAATTCTAATGGCGAGTTTGTCAACGCGTTTGGTGCATACGGTGAAGACGAAGGGTGTTTTAAGAATCCGTGTGGAATTGCCATAACGAAAGAAGGCAACATCGTTGTGGCTGATAGTGGAAATAATAGGATTCAAGTCTTTTAGATCCCACGATGACGATCTGTTTATGTCTAAAGGGATAATTTTTACCGCCAGTTGTACTTTTTTTTATGGAGGGTGGGAAAGGATGGAGGTCCACCCAAGTCTGATATCGACTGATACGATTTCTTTTCATCCACTACCTATCAAAACTTTTTACTGAAACGCGATGTTGCCTTCCAATTCGCGGAAAATATGTAAAAATAAATAAAAGGCCAGGAATTGATCTCCCGTTCTAGAGAAGTTCATCTTAAGAAAATAACGGTTTCATAGCCTTTGAAGACGCGCGATTCAGGTGAAAACAAATCACAAAGAAACAGCTTTCACAAATCATAAAGTGCTCTATCCAATAACTACCCAGTTTAACGAATATCCCCTCGTCGGCTTGACGTAAACAGATCAACGGAATAGCTCTTGCATATCTACATTTAGCCTCACGTGTCATGGATGTTCAATTCTGGCAATCTTTTGCAACATTTCAAACATTTAGAATACATTGTTTCTAGAATTTAAATAAAAAAGTGGGGATGTGGTGAACGCTTGTAAGATTTTTTTGACAGTCAATCTCATCATCCAAGAATATTGCAACTTCTTCCTCGCAACTTTCAGCCAAAGTTATCTTCTTTGATTAGTGGGCCAGTGGTTCCTAACATCATCTTCTCGCAATAAGGGACAGAAAAACATGAGACCACCAGGAACCAGGCTCACGCAGCCCCGTGTGAATAAGCGTTATTGAACACAGTTGTACATGTAGCTTGTATATAAACTGTTACTTTGAATTTTTTATTTCTTCTCCTCTCCTTGTAAATATTTACAAAACATAATTCCTTTTTACTGAACTACATATAAGCTTGGTAATAAAATAAACTGTTATTTACCAAGTGACCACTTTGAGGTACACACTGTCCAATGAGATTTCTGACCAAGAAGCATAGAGAAGATTACTACTGATTAACACAAGATGAGATACTACACAACAAAGCCTTCTTAATCAATCTAAGTTATACTGTTTTCCTTTTGTTTGAAATTATTTTGCAATAAAAGAATGATTAAATATTGTTCTACACATAATGCAATAAAGAACAATCCACAAGAGATATCAAGGCAAACAATCATCTTGTTTTGGAAAGACCATGTTCGTTTGAATGTTTACCTTATTGAATGCTGTTCAGTTTAAGAAAAGAAGTGAAAACTTCATGTATGTTGTTTAAGATTGTTCCAGAATTATATAACATTTTTGAAAGAAAAAAATAGTTTAGAGTAATATTATAGAATGCTTGTCAAATGTGATGTTTTAAGAAAATTCTTAAAAGTGCATGATATTTCCTCATATTGTGACTGGTTTTTCACTGCCATAGAATTGGTATTCAGTGTTGTACATCCGTGGAACTCGGAACGTCTCTCCAGGGCCTGGGCCTGAGAAAATGATAAAGAATAAATGTGAGACAAGGGTCTTGCATTCATGTGCTCTTCCTTTAAAAAAACAACAACAACAAGACCAAAAGCAAAGAGGAACGTTTTGGACCATCCTCCTTAAGATAAACAAAAACTAAAAAGTTAGTAATAAATAAATGTGAACGACAAAAAAATTTAACTCCTTACTTTCAAGAGGTGCATGCCAAGGTTTTGGTACATTTAAGGTAAATAATTCCCATCTTTTCCTCTCAGGAGGCATGGTGTAGGACTCACTCATCAGTGTCTTCATTCCCCTAGAGATGGAACAAAAACATTCCACAATTTAACACACTGGCTGGTAGTCAGGACTGTTGATTTCCAAAACATTGGCAGAGTGTCAGCAGAAAACAATGCACTTGTAGGTTTGAAAATTTTCTAAGTGCTCATTCATTCAAAACTGCAGGGAAATATCATTTGATCAGTTCACCAGATTCCAACTTTTTTTTCCTTCATTCTGCACTGTTTGAAATTATTGACAATATTCAAGCTAACGAGTTTTAAAATTTTTGCATGTATTTTGTTCCTCAGGTAATTTCAGGCGCACTTGATCTTCTTGCTCAATATCTTTTGGATCAATATCAGTATCTGCATGGCAACTGCCCACCTACCCCTCCCCTAACTCAACAATAGTCAATTGACAACAAGTCAAGGTTATTGTTGGGTTAGGGGAGGAGTGGGTGGGCAGTTGCCCAGATACTGATATTGATCCTATCTTTTTAACTCTCTGTAATGATCACCATCACCATAGGCAAGGTTATCACAACACTTAAAGAAGCACACTGGCCTCTGCATCCTTTTTTGTGGAAAGAATAAAATAAAAGGCATTTGCTCCGACAGCTTCCTCTTGACATTGTGAATATTGCTCATTACATCTCTCAACTTGGCCTTGAGGATTATTAATAGATAATCAAAATATTAACTATTTCACTTAATTGCTGTACATTTCAGCTCCTATCTTACTTATTTGGTACAGGCTCCAGTGACTTTGGTAGCCTGGGGATAGTGGTTGGTTCTCTGAACCAGATACGGTCCCTCATGGGTCCTTTTTCTCTGGGGACTGAATTTAGGGGTAGAGGATTTTCTTTTGAGCCATGACCCCAGGCTTTTGTGTACTCTTCGCATTCCCAATAAGTTGCATAATCTTTGGCTGGGTAACGTCCCAATTCATGCCTGTTTTGAGGAAGAAAAAAGACATGTCAGAAGGTAGCTGTTACTTTTAATGCCATAAAAATGCCTAAGACTGCTCATAAGCCAAGAAGCTCATACAACTCATGGGGCTTTAACCTGGTTCAAATAATCAAGTGTCTTGACAGTATACTGCAAAGTGGCCAAGATGGCCGTGTGGAGCACACATGTAGATGAGATTTGGTCCCTTCACTCCTTGCAAAAAATCAAAAGACTCATCCTGAGCTCAGCTTTAGGTCAAATTTCCAAGATTGAGGAGGGTATTCAGGGTTATAGCCAAGAAATTAGGCTGAAACTCCAATGTTTTCCATGAATTCTTCTTGCTAACATGAAAGAACACAAAAAGCAACCCCACTTTAGAACCTTTGAAACCTGTTGAGGTCCAGCACCCCCAAAATAATGCCACTATATGTCTCCCACTTAATAATCCATTTTACAGTTGTGTGCTTGGTTGCCAAGCCTTTGAACAGGAATGAGGCTAAGGGTGACCTTGTTATGATACAAACCTTGCTGCTTTTCAAATGCAAATTACCTTGATATCATGCTGACTAGATACTGGTCTCTATCACAACAAGGTCACCTTCAGCCTCACTCCAAATCAAAGGCTTGGCAACTATAAGTACACAACTGTAAAATGGCCTATTATTTTTTTTAATGTACTGACTGTAATACAATTTAGATTAGACTGCAACATACATATCATCGAAAAATAGCCATCTCATATTATTCATATAAGCTTGGTAAACAATCAAATTTTACTTACTTAGTGAATGCTCTGTGATCTCTCTGTGTTGTAGTAAGATAAGGATCCATGTGGTAAGTCAGTACACCTCTGTCCCTGGGGTAAAACTTCTGCCCTGTTATCCCTCTGTTTATTGTTGATGGTACCAGATCCTTTAAACAGAAATATTCATTTATCAAAAACCAGTATATATACATTTTCACAGGGCATAATGTCTTAAATAATAAACAAAATTTAAAAAACTTAAATTTGGAATAAAAGAAATAAAAAAATTTGGCAATAATCAACAGAGAGTCTTGCTATCTTAGAACTTTCCAAGGACTCCATTGCTTTATGGATACATGTTTGTGTACATATTTGAACATACAGATACACTAGGAGTTCTAATTTGATGAGATTCAGGATTATGATGATTTTGTTTTTTATTCAGTTTAATAATTAAAACAGATATTTGATCACTTAACTGCAAAAACTGTATTCAAAACAAAAACAATAAAAAAAGTGCCAATACCTTACTGTTTCCCTCCCTGTGGTGATCAGCAAGGTTAAATGGTTGTATCCCTGCATTATAAACAGTGTCAAGATTAACTCCTGGTCTCCCTGTGTACTGAGACATCATTTCACTGCACTGGTTTCCCATTGTCAGAGGTCTTCTCCAGGGCTTCACACTCAACTATTCAAGAAAAATATATGATATAATGCAACTAAAACAATGCTGTGATTTGAGCTGCATAGATACTGTTGCATTATCTCTACAGACCATGTCCAGACTGAGCCCCTATCATTTCACCCTTGTGAAAAAATCCAGTTACAAAAAAAGAGGCTTAAGTCCAAACTTTAAAAGAATGTATTACATTTGTTAAATGAACCACAGCATTTGCTGAAACAAAAACTCTGAAACTTCTTAAAATTCATCAAAAAGAGGTAACAAATTTGCAGGAACAAAAACTGAAAAACAACTAACTAACAATTCTATAAATCACATGACGAAAGTATGTGGAAAATGTCCACATCAGGAAAGAGATTTTAACACTTAATTTTTAACACATTAATTTATCACCTTTCCAATATTATCTTCTACATAATGAACTTTCCATGATCCTGGAGCCTTCTTGAACTGTGAGTTACTCAGAGTTCCACCATGTGCCTTGTAGTCATGAGTTGTACCAGTGGTTGTTTGAAAGTTTTCCCTATCAGTAACGTAATCTGGGTTTGTGAGGACAGGTGGTAACACATCATAAACAGTTCTCTGAGATGCAAGGGAAGATATAATATTCAGATCAATTTTCCTCACAAGATATTCAAGAAATTAAAGCTTGATATTTAACCATAAAATAATATTTTCAGTGTTAAAAGATAAAAAAACAGAGTGAGTTACCTTGGAAGTACTCTTCCTCTCATGGAGAAATGATGTTTCAAAGTCAATAAAGAGGGTCCCCTTATGCTTTTTACATTAAGTGTGATAGGGCCATTTTTTTGCTGTGAATTGTGATTTGATTTTTGTTACATAAATGAACGATACTTAACCATGATAAGATCTTTTTATGTCCATGTGACCAGTTTTATGGCTTATGGCAGTTATGTGGCTATTTTATTATTTTGAAAATGTAAAAGTATATTGTTCATGAACTGCTAGCTATGATTAAGTTTTGACGAGGGTTTCCACCAGAGATGGACTCCACATGGATAAACTATGTCATTAAAATTGAACACTGGTAGTTCTTGAAAAAATGAGATAAGACATCACATTATCTTTTTGTCGTGTCAACCTGTTGAGCTTAGAAAAAGTAAATTATTAATTCAATGTGATTGCCTCAAATTTTGTGTGAGGCAATTACATTGAATTAATGATGATGATGATGATGATGCATGAAAAGGCCCATTATTTTAAAATAACTGAGTTTAACCAAGGGGTGTAGGAGACTCTCATTAAATTAGACCAAACATATATTTGCTTTTCATCTTTTCTCTCCCAGGAGTGTCATCCTCATTCTTAACCTTTTATATAACTCCTAAGATCTGATTGTTAATTCTACCCACTAGCTGCTAAACATTTCCTTGCGAATTAGTTACAAGAATTTGGTGTTAGATCAAGATGACAACTTCAACCTGATAAGTCTGAGTATTCTCATTATCTTTTTTCTGGATAATGTATGGATATTATGGGGAGAAGTTATGAGATTTATTTCGATTTAACACCAAATTCTCAGAGCTAAGAATAAAAGAAACGTATGGCAGACAGTGAGAAGGGAGAAACGATAGAACCGAGATCTTGGAGGGGAGGGGGGGGGAGGGGAGGTAAGGGATGGGAAGTAAAGAGACGGAAGCATGCATCCTAAGACCGCTCTAACGAATCGTTCTGATCTCAAGCAGTTAATTTTGTTATACATCGGCCTATCGTGGACATGATTTCGTATATTCACAGTACATGCAGATTCAAACCGGGAATGAAGTGGATCGACATAACTAAACACAAATGTTTACAAGTAAAATCGTACATAAAAGACTTCAAGCCAAAGAATTAATTAAGTCATAATACGACGTGGTTATGATATGATATGAGATGACATTCAAACTGAAGATATAGAAAACTCCTCAGAGAAAAATCAGAGAAAAACTTACGCGGAATCCTTGAGGTGGGAAACCGTGTGGAGACCTATAGTAATGTCCTTTTCCTGTCGATGTCAGGTGAAGATCGTCTCGAACTTCTGAGGCCATCGCGGATAAAATTGACTTATGTCGGTGAGAATAACAGGAGAAAACACTGAGTCGTCTATTAAGATTAAAACTGGTCTTAAATCGGTAAAAAAAACAGAATTGTTTGTAAAAATTTCTGTAGGACGCAACCGTGTTACGATAATTGCACTTTGTTGCCAATCGAATGTTGGTTGTCAAGGGAGCGCGCGCGTCTATTAGTGGTAATCCGCTGGCTAAAAGAATACGGGCGCTAACACCTACGGAAGCGGGTTTGGACGTCGGTAATTTTGGGATAACTCGTTTTTTTCTTCTTTTTTCGTCGATCAATAAACTAAATATTATGAGTATTTGGATATTTTTTATGAAAAGCTTCCCCCCATGACCTCCCATCACCTAAAATTGCCAAAAAAACACGAAATGCAGGATTGACCGGAGTAAACTGGACACTAAAAATAATCGACAGAGGAAAACTGGATTCTATATACAATGAATGCCTGGCGATATTTGAGTGAAGACCAGCTATGCCAACAGTCGTTTGAAGACAGGCCAGAGCCCACAACTAGAGAAGAAAATCGCAATGTGGATCGACTCTTTGGTAAGTCTTTTACATTTTCTTTTTATTTGGCTATCACTCGAAGATGATTTTTTTGTGCAGAAGCACGGATAGGGGTGTTCTTGTCGGAGCATAAACAAGCTCAGGGACTAGCTACAGGCGTCAGCGATATGTTTTAAGAGATGTGGAAACAACCTTTTTGAAAAACTTAATCCTTATACTTCCGCAAATGAGTTGATGTAGTCCAGGGAGGTTGATGTATACCGAGGAAGTAATGGCTTTGCGTTGTTGTGTTATAAGAGACTCAGCGAACCCGTCGCGAGAAATCGACTAATATATGCCTCCATATTTGACACGGATGGCTTCGCTACTCTGTGGAAATAATCGATTATGAGGCTTTCAAAAACTTGATATGATCCTAAATTATGTTCCTATTCGAATCAATAACTGCCAAATCGATAAAACCTGGCACTGCTTTCATGGGAAATGCAGCATTACAGCGATTGTAACTGTATAGGAGGCAATGTGTAACGCAACGTATAGTTAACACTTTGTCAGGGTATGGCATTGCCCTACAAGATCTAAACATTTTTGGATGTTATTGGACCACAAAACAGGAAATTTATATCAAGGACAAAACAGAGAAAGAAGTTTTATTAGTCTTGCTCTATTTTTTTACCAGGCTCAAAGCTTAATCACCATCCTTCTTATTGTATTTACAAGAACAGAACAGTTTAAAAGAGCAAACAACAGAACAATACAACAGACCATGAGGTCTTTGTCAAATGCTTCTGGGTAGTATAATTATGTCACACAACAACATCCACAGGTGTAGAAAAACATTATACCAAGCAAAGAGTAGGTAAAAAGTGCCTTTGGCAAATAGGCTATAGCCTGAAATATAACACATTTTCTATCTTAGAAGGAAAGTTTTATTTTTCTCATATTTAACATCTAGGGTTTTTTTTCGGTTTACAAGCTGTCAAATCCTACAGAAGTAGCCATTGCTCGTGTCTCTACATTTAACAATTTAGCAATATTTCAGTTGGTGATTTTCTCCTGTTTACTGGTCACCAAACCATTGACATCAGTCGTCAATGGCTTTCTGTTTACATGCTTTTCTAGTAAATTATTCTAAAGGAATGCTTTTAAATAGCCATCGGTGACTACACAAATAATTTACTACCTTTGGTTGACAGATAGTTTGTACAAACATTTGTCTTCTGTTTGCAGTCCATCTTGAGAAATAGATGAACATATGTTTATTTACTTTTATTCTTACTGTAACTTAAACTGGTACTTTGTTATTTAAAGTGATTCACTCTTAAGGTGATGAATGTAATTTTAGTTTTTTGCAAAACTGTGCAATCTATTAGTAGCACACTTCCCGGCCAGTATGTACTAAACCGCCTCCAGCTCACACAGATTATTGTATCATAGTGACCATATTTGACTGTGATTAATACACCTGAACCCTGTGATTATGCCTGTCAGCCACTATAACTCGCCCATCCTTTGTCAAAGCAACACCACTTGGGAATTTGAATTCACCCTCTCCATCTCCTTCACTGCCAAATGTGGCATAAAATTTCCCATCTGGTTGGAAAATCTGCACTCTGTGGTTTTGGAAATCACCAACGATTATGAATCCCTCGGAATCTATCGTGATTCCTGCGGGACGGTCAAGCTGCCCATCGCTGCTACCTTTTCCACCAAAACTTGAATGGAACTTGCCACTGGAGTCAAACTTTACGATGCGGTTGTTTTCTGTGTCGGTTACCAAGCAACTGTTGTCTTCAGTGACAGCCACGTGGTTTGGGCTATTTAGCTCCCCGTCTTCATTGCCTTGGGAACCAAACGTCATGATGTGGGTACCATCCATGTTAAAGAGTTGTATTCTGTGGTTGTCTTTATCTGCCACGAGTAAGTTGCCATCTTTGGTTAACGCCAAACCAGCAGGATGATTTAGTTTCCCGTCCTCAGGTCCTGAAAATTCGAGAAAGATCTTCCATCAATTTGGCTTAGTTGATAAAATGGAACTGAATGATGTTTCCAGATTGATGGAAGTATGTTGTGCAACATGCTTAACATTTATGTTGAACATAGAGGTCGTAAAGTCGTGGCAAAAATTTCTTATTACGTTTTAGACGCATGGCTAACGGTTTACTTGTCGGATGTTCTTCCACTGAACTATCTTTTAGTTGTGTTGGGCTGTTCAAGCCTATACAGAGCAAGTATCTTAGAAATCGCCAAGACCAGCTGATATTTCGTTTTCCATACCTCGTTTGTCAATAAAAGAAAATATGCAAGCGTACTCTATCCATGAAAATCCTATTGTCAATTTCAAGGAATTTTCTCGACAAGGAGAACGGATGAAACTTCCTAAGGTACTATTTGCAGGCATTGCGCTTACCTTTCGTTCCAAACTTGCCGATAAATTTTCCCTCGGGACTAAACAGCTGTACACGATGATTATCCCAGTCTGAAACGGCAATTATTCCATTTGTGTCTACCGCAATACCGCAAGGATTCTGAAACTGGCCATCTTTGCTTCCACGGGATCCAAAATCTTGAAGATGCTTTCCAAGTGCGTCAAACTTTTGAACTCGACAGTTGACGAAGTCTGTAACGTAGATATTTCCTTCCTGGTCGGTAATTACGGAGCAGGGTTGCTTGAATTCCCCGCTCTTTGTTCCTTGAGAGCCAATCTTCATGAATGTTGGTCCAACCTTTGTGTAATCAATCCCTTCCACCACATTGACGCTGAAAGGACTTCCTTCAACCTCGCGCCCTCTGATGGTCACATACAAATCATGTTTGCCGTGCGTGACTGGAGTGTAACGCACTCTCCAGCCGCCATCTCCGTTGTTCGTGACTTTGTTTCCAAGAAAGAACCCCTCAGGTGCTTGGACTTTTACTTGCAGTGGACATGTATGGCTGCCTTCAACCGATGTATTCCCGAAGCGGTCTTTTGTCTCGACGATAAAGGACGACTCAACACCGACTTTCCCCGATTTGGTCCCGAGGCCCCGTGCGCTGCACTTAGCGGTAAACGTGACACTAGATGCCACCCGACCCATCGTGGTTGCCACATTCTCCACAGCTTCCGAGTCTAGGATGTAATCGATGACGTCATTTTCTTCTGGTTCTTTGTAATCCAGTTTGATGGCGTTGAGTTCATCAAGACGATCTAGCATCAGTTGTCGAAGTTGGATGATTTCAACTTCATTTCCATGCAGAACTACATTTTCCACGAAGTCTCTGGAGCTGGTGTACTTGAAAAGTTCCGTCTCTAGTTGGTTTTGTTGATGGCGGAGCACAGCCTCTTTCTCTTGCTCCAGGGCGTCAACCTATCGAAGAAAACATGCAATGAATTCAATGCAGGTTAAGTAGTGGAGAAGGTACAATGTATCCTTGAATTCGTGAACAAGAGAAAAAAGCATGGAGGCTTGGTCTCAATTTGTACTGAATTAGAATTTCTAATCATTTCCTATTTCCCCACTGAGGAAACCAACGTATTCGTTATTTTTTTCATCAGTTTTTTCTCGCTATTTTAAAATCATTCCAAGGAAAGTAATGATTTTCCGTGAAGTAAATTTGATGTCATTGTAAGTTGAAGAGTAAGATAATATAACGTATTTCAATTCTAAGTTAAGAGCTCGTGGTCTAGTGGTTTCCCTGTATTTCGCGATTGCAAAATACAGTTCTTCACAGGAGGAACTTCTCTTACTTCACGATTAAAGTTTTTGGTCCTGGTGGGTTACCATATTTTCTTAGATATGTGGCTCCCACAGTTACTCACTTACCCTCGCCAGTATTTCTTGTTTGCGGCTGACAATGCGCTTCACGCATTCTTCCGCGGTGCCACATATCTCACTTTTAACAGCTTCTGCACGTGCGCGTAGCTTAGCTGCCATGGTCTTGACCTCGTGTACAGCATCATGGACAGGAGGAATCTTCTCTTCGATGCAGAATTTAAGTCGCTCATCTATAAGAATCTTTCTTTCTTCGAGTGCTTCTTTTAGACCTAAAAGAATTTTTTTTAAAGATTAAGTTGTTAAAAGAGGTATTACTAACTCATTTTCCATAGAACTATAAAAGCTATCCTGTTCCCTTTGGTCCATCAAGGGAAGCATGGAGACGCGTCATTTCTCAATTATCTGAAAATTGTTTTAAGACAGCCTAGTTCCTAGATGCTCTCACTCTTCCGTAATTGTCCGTGCGTAAGTTTAGGAAGGAGTGTCCTCATGACTCAACTTAGAGTCCAGGCTTAACTGAGCGGAGAATGTTTATTTATTACACCCTGCCAATCAATTTAGTCTGTCATCATTGTCTTAAACGAGCCTGAAATACGCATTTGTATAAGTCAAGAGAAGATTCAGCTCATGAGCTCTCTCAATTAGATTAAAAGTAGGAGATTCTATCCAGTCCTCCAATTTAATTTTTATTCTAAAGAAGAATTCCCTTTTGGTTCAAATAAAAGTTAAAAACTTTAGACCAATTCGAGCTGTTTTGATTTTCTCCAAATGACCACAAGTTACTGTAGCTGGTGCTCTTTTGACTTTTGCATGTCTCTATTGTCATAACCTGTTAAAAATTTGTGAAAAAGTATTCTGTGATGTTTGGTCAAACAATTCTTTTAACGCAGGTCGATATTTACGATCATTTGAGCAAATAGCCCTCTCAATTTACGTTTTATTTAAATAAAGTTTTACCTAGACCGTTTTCTTTTAGTTTGAAAGGCGCTCAAACACGCTCGTGACAGGAATAAATTTATTCTTGTGACTTTCCTTAACCTCATGGAAAACGTAAATTTCGTCTCAATAACATATCTATACGGTAACTTAAATCTGATCTCAAAATTGCGTTTTTGATAACTGAAATGATTTTCAAAAACGGTTTGTAATTTTGAAAGTATACTCAAATTTGCAATATTGCCAAAAGAAAACTTTATAAATTCCCAACCTATTTTTAAAATCAAAAACGATACCAGGGAGAGGAATAGAGACATGGGAAGTCTATTGCTTTCCAAGCTCTATAATTATAGTCATACCTGTATACTTGTGTCCTCGATGATCAAGAATTGTGCATTCCCGGCAGATGAGACAGTCGCATGGGACGCAGTAAAACATGAACATCTCGTCCGTATGTTGTCCGCAGAAGGATGGACGATGTAGAGTCTGTTTGTCGGCTTGCAGTGTGTCAAGCGACAGGATGCGGTGGTCCTTCGTCACTCGTATTCGTCGGTGAGCCAAAACGCAGTTCGAGCACAGAAACTCGGCGCACTCCAGACATCGGGACGTCGCCGCTGCTTCGTCCTCGCAGTTTGTGCAATGAAGAGTATACTCTTTGCTTGATTTGACGGACAAATGATCCAGCGCGTTTGTCAGAAGGAAGTTGTTCGGGAGAATGTGGACTCCCTCGGACGGAATTGGAGTCAGCTTTCGGCAGAGGGGACAAACGATCGAGTTCGTTCCTGCCCCGATTACGTCGTAGCTCTCCAGACATTTCCGGCAGAACGAGTGAAGACATTGCAAGATTTTTGGATCGCTGAAGATGTTCTTACAGATAGGGCACTCTAAGGACTGAGGTGAATATTTTTCATCTTTCACTGTTGCCATTGTTTGTGGGAGTGATTTGGGAAACGCAAGTTTTGCTCCCCGACTGAATGCGATAATTTTTTAATCACACTCTTTCCGCTTCACGCTCCGTTCACTTGACTTCTTGCTGTGTGAGGTAATCTAATAAATGATTGATTTACTTTTTCTTCTTCAATTAAGTTAATTTAATTGATAATTTTTAAGAAAAGTTCACTCAAATCTTATGAAATACTAGGATTGAGTGTCTCTTCAAGTATTACAGTCGAAACTTCCACTACGTTGAGTTTTCTAAATTTTTCTTTATCGGTTAATTACGTAGATTTCGTGTTATGCATGGGCAGTCAATCCTACGCGGGGGCCAGAACCCTTTTTATTTTTTCCGCTAACATCCCAGGATATAATATATTTTAGGTTTTATCGCTTGCCCAGCGTAAGTTGCGTTTCGCAGAATTTAAGTCAGTCGTTGAATTTACCGTGTACATTCATTTCTGATAGAATGTTAGTTTTTCTAAAGCGTTAAAGCGTGTTAATGACTTCTTAGAGGGAGTATGCAGGTACCGACACATTATTTGTGATTTTAACAAGAAATTTTTGTTTTGCGCGTGACGGTGGCCGTTAGGAGATTACAATCCTAAGTGAGCTCTTGGTTTTGGCCAACGAGGTTGCTTAGCAACTTATGTACGTCCAAAAGTGTACATTGCGCCCTTAATTGATTTGTTGTTAGAGCTTGTTGTGGGTACTTCAGCCTGGAGCGAAAAGGGATTCTGCTACTCAGGTTATCCCTTAGCGTTTTTCTGGGCGTTTGCTGTTGCAGATTAATACTGGAGAGATAAATTGTGGGAGTGAAGTGTCTTGCCTTAGAACAAAAACAAAGTGACCTTAACCAGGATTAGAACGTGTATTTCTGAGTTCCGAACATTAGTTTTAAAAGCAAGGACTGCTTCTAAATTTACCCAAATTAATTTATTCATAAAGTTACTTTAAGTACTCCAAAAGCTCTTTCAGCTGATCGTGGTTGATATAGAGCCCTTCTAGATTTATTGCCGTGAGACTTATCTAATAATATCACAGCGGCCAAAAAAAAAAAAAAAAGAAAAATTTTTAAAGGAACCAATGACTCTGAATTTGCCTGAAGCGCTGGAAAACGTGAGTGACTGGATTGTGATTGATTTAGGTTTTGCATCTGATACTTTGAGAGGTGGTGCAAGTTTTCTAGACCAATCACAGAGCGAAGTACAGTAAAACCAGAACCGTGTATACAAGGGTAATCCTGGTATATCTGTTTTGGCGGGAAAGCAATCTATAAAGCACCTCTGGAGGGCAGGATAACTGTGTGCGTTTTTACGTATTTCGCTGACTGGTCGCATGCATTTCCTTTATTAAACAATTAACGACTGAAAGGGTCTCGGTCGATAGTATGGTTTGTGGTTCGATGGGCATTGAAATAACAAGGTTATCAAACATTTATTGTTATGTCCAGAAATAAGAGGAAATCAAGGACTAAAAACCCAATCTAACACTCTGAAATGTGATTATGATATTTCCTCTTTTAAACGAGCACCCAAGTCAAATAATACTTTATCCCTCTAAGCTAGAATTATTACCTTATCATAGCATGTGCTTTCAAAGAACATGGAGAATTTTTGACATAACGTCTTAAATCTCGAGTGGATTTTTAGCCCACGTTCAGGATTAAATTAAAACATCTAACCTCCTACTTCAATACTTCAGAAATAAAAGTAGCAAACAAAAATACTTCAAAGTTTAAAAAAGCTATTTTTGGGTAATTTCTTCTTATATGAGACCAAAACAAGTCTGTCATGTAAACCCATATCATTACATCACACCGAGCATTAATCAGCCAATCAAAGCGCCTAGCACCCGTGAAATCAACCCGCTAAGTTCTTTGACGACTCTACTGGCTTATTGGTAAACGGAACATCGTAAGGACGAGCCTTTTAAGGGGCTCTCACTGTGGTTTCCATGTAATTCTTCCGCAAAACTCTCCGCCAGTATGGGATCTGTGCCGGTGAATAAAATCACCGATCACTACCAACTTACTTGTGGGATTTGCAGCGAGACGTACAAGAATCCCAAGGTTTTGCCATGCCTGCATTCTTTTTGCCAAAACTGTCTTGATTCTAACATAAGGTATGAATCATCCACTTGTAATTTTCTGAAGGTAATATTGAGAAATTTATCGTTTGGTTCTCACACCTTGCTTGAAAAAATGCGAGGGAAGTGAAAGCTGAAGACCTCCTTAAAAAGCTTTTGGCCTTTGGCCCTTATAGCTTTGTCAAAGCCATCTTTGCCAGTGCTTCGCTGTATCAAATTAAATTGAGTTATGTCTAAAAGGCCATCTAAGCATTTTCCCTTTACGTACGTGAAATATCCTGCCGTCTTATCTCAAAAAGTTCACAATATAACAGAAAAACTGGTGATATTTATCTGACTTTAAATTAAGCTGTGGATGAAAGATCAAAGTTGTTTTGAATATTTAAACGCGAAAAGATTTCAAAAGTTAACGGGTACCAGAGAGATCATAGGTTAATTTTCTCGCCACATTGGGGAGACAAGTTCATAGCGGAATTCAACTCTAGAGACTTCAACTACTCATTAATCTTATCACATAAAAGAAACTCCAAAGTAGAGAGAAAATTTTTTTTCAGTAATAAATATTTTTAAAAAATCTTGTTCACTTTTGTTGCAAAACAAAGGGTGGGAAAATTTTTATCAATTTTTAGTTGGTGTTTTAAGTCACGCATACTGCACCTTTTCTTGAAAGTTAACTTACCATGACATGCTTGTTTGCTTTTCTCGTGAAAAATATTTTCTAGTTTCCCAATTTTTTGCAAGAAAAGAAAGAAAAAGAAATATATCTGCAATTTTTTGAGTGCTTAGAAGGGTTATGGCTTGTTTAGGAAACACCAAAATGCTCGGTTGCATCTGAAGTTGGTCATGAAGAAAATATTTGGCAGTACAGAGCTAGTACAGGAAATTTTGTGCGTCAAATCTTGAATGGCGAACATACTCATTTTTGCTACCGGAAGGCGCCCCTAACGAAATTCGTGTTCAACAACATGTATTCTTTGATCAAAGACCATTTGGACATCGACTTCGAATTAATAGTGTTGTCGAGGACGAGCACATCTGCTGACGTAATACACAAATCCCTCCACAGTAATATTGCTTATCTCCTATAGCAATGGTCTATTTGCTCTCTGAAGCAAAAACATTTGGATGCACCTCCTTTGTTTAAAGTTTCTTGAGTTCCTCTTTCGTTGAAGTAACTTTGCGTTTACTTTATTTACAAAAATAATTATTTCCAATTTGTGGGTTTTCGCCCCTCCCTCTTGATTTTCCAGCGAAGTTTGAACAAAATAATTGTTGGGCCCAATTCACTTGCATGCGCACACGGACCTGTAAAACAGTTATGTAAGGTTTACAATGTGAACCGTGGTTACGATCTTTTCATCAGAATTTATTTAACATTTTTCCTGTTTGTAATTCATCTACAGGTAATCTCAAATTTAAAGTTGTAAATAAAAAGGTCGTTCTTTGGGTTGTTTTCCCAACCTAACATTTTCTTGAAAGTTTTACAGCAAAAAGGGAAGGATGAAAAAAAGGGTGGCGAAGGTTGTTCAGAAGAGAACGGCTGTTATTTCCCTTTAATGGGTCTTTCATAGCAAACTATCTCGATGAGTCATTGAGCCCGCGCTAGTTTGGGACAGTTTGCGCGCAATTATAGGCAGAATAGAATGCGCAATACAATGCGAGGAAATCAACTCTAAAGCGCGGAAAACATACTGTGTATCTTTCCATCATTTATAGACCTCAAGACCGAACCCTCGTTTGCTCAATATGTCGCCTGGTTGTGCCTGTTCCCGCCAAAGGTATCGAGGCATTTCCGCTGAATTTCTTCATCAACAACATGTTGACAGTGTTAGCTGTGCAGAACCCAACAAAATGCACCAACTGCGAGGATAGTTCCCAGGCCACAGCTCGGTGTCTTGACTGCGTGGAAAACCTCTGTACAAATTGCGTGGTTGCCCACAAAAGAATTCGCCAGACAAAAGATCACAGGATTTTGTCTTTTGAAGAAATCCAGGCAAATGAAGTGAAGGAAATTATTCGCTGCCCTTCATTTTGCTCTGTGCATCCACGAGAGGTATATATGAATAAACAAAGATAATATTTGGTTTATATAAATCGTTCTGTTTACAGCTCTTTTACTTTGGAAATCAATAACGTGGTTGCTTTTTGCGCTTCTTAACATTATTATCTGAACATGTTTTGTTTCAAAATTGAAGTTGCTTCATTATTCGCCCAAACATCTCAGGTACTCAAGTACTTCTGTGAATCGTGTGACGAAGCCATATGTCGAGACTGTGCTATCTACGAACACAGAGAGCACATCTATGTGGATCTTAAAGAAGCTGTCAAGAAATACAGGTCATCTATCACGGCTCTTCAAGACAAGACCAAACGCAAGATTCCAGTCCTCCGCGCGGCTGTCGAGGAGGTACATGACGTCACGAGAGATTTGAGAGAGAGGGTTGAAGTAGTACGTGACACCATTCATAACACCATTCAGAATCACATCCGGGAATTAGAAGAACAGGAACGACAACTCATTGACCAGCTTGAAAGCATTTCCAGCTCCAAAGAGAAGGTAGGATCTTCAGACAGTTATACAAAAAGACTGATATTCTCACATGAGCTGTAAGATGACTCTGTGCTGCTGATGTCCATGTGTTCCAGTTTCTTTGCATTTTTGCAGGATCAGGTCATTTTAAATCACGCATTACACACCGCAAGTTTTTCTTATCAAACATTTTTAGATTCTCTGTGAATTATGGCAAATTGGAGAAGGGAAAATGACGCCTCATGTTGTTTGTTTTCAGGTTTTAACTTCTCAGCAGGAAATTCTGGAACTAGACTTAGAAAACCTGCTTAGTAGCTGCGAGTTCACAGAGAATGTGCTCAGGTATGGAAACGAGGCTGAGATAATGTTGGTGAAGCCGCAGATGGTCAGCAGACTCCAGGGGCTTAACGATCACGAGTCGCAGTGTGAACCGGAAGAAAACGAGGTATTGTATTTAACCAATTGTCAACTTTTTTGTTCTTATGCCATAAAACTACAGACCTCGGAAAACAGCAGACTTGCGAACGAGAATAGGAGACTGTGAAACGGTAGCCCCATAAAAGCATTTTTTTGATATAATCTTCCCTAACTTGATTTAGACTCGAGACTTAAAGTCAGCATTCCTCAAGATTGTCAAAACTTGGTGTATATGATTACAGACCAAATTGAACTCCACTCGGTCCTATGACTATTATTAACGCGGGATTACCAAAGAATCGACAAATCTAAGCGGTGTGTCCTTTCCCTCGTCCTACCCCTGAAGTCAATGGTTCCTCGCCCTCTTAAATCCCCTCCATGAGAAGGGACGCCCACCCATGAGGGATTCTGCTCTCTAAGCAATGTAAAAGTTCATTGGCCGAAAAAATCATCTTTCTTTAGGTAGTTGAGTTCTCGTCCAGTGACCAGCAGCTCTCCGAAGTCATTGCTCAGCTCGGTCAAGTCTCCACCAGTTTCGTGTTCCCTATGCTGTCATGCGCAGAGGGCCCCGGGCTCAGCCGAGCTAAGGTTGGGCACAAGTCAACGTTTACAATCATTGCAAAGGATAGAAATGGCGAACCATGTACCTCTGGTCAGTAGATATTATAGTTAAAAATGTAATTTCTCCCCAGTGGGGTTGTGTGCCCTAAGAAAGAGAGAATCTTCAGGTTTTTTCAATTTTCAAAGTGTAACCTACATTAGTCAGTGTGTCAGCTGACATCATACCTCACTCTGTAGGAGGGGACCAGGTGTCAGTCAAACTTCACTGTCCAAATGGTCCGCCGATCACAGCCGACGTAGACGACAATGATGATGGCACTTATACGGCTTCCTTCACGCCAGTCTCAAAGGGAGATCATCAAATCACGGTTCACATCCGGGGTAAACCTATTCAAGGAAGTTCCTTTGACTTACAGGTCTGGTCTGATTTTTTAAGTATTTGTAATTATAGCTGTTTTGGAAGCTCCTTTATAATCTTAGAGTTAACATCAACCAGGCTTGGTTAGTTCATGTTATGGAGCACCGGACTGCCGTGTGGTAGGTCGAGAGTGCGAACCTAAGACCTGACCAACACTTGTGGTCTTATGATAACTGAATAGAAAGTGCTGCCTTTGCTCTGACATCTGCAAACGGTTAGACACTATAGTCTTCTTGGATAAGGACGATAAACCGGAGGGCCCGACTCCTGCATCTTCTCTGTACTGGTTAGCCAGTACCCACGCAAATCCACGCAATTCTCGCAAAGAGTAGGGTGCGTAACTTACGTTATTGTGGTCTGGCCTTGTTCCAGTTTATACAGACCCCCATTTAAACCAGCTTTAAAGCTGATCTGGGCCAGCCTGTCTTAAAAATCGCATACAATAAAATAAATTTGAACCTGGAAAAAATTTTGGCACTTGCCGGAATTGACGTAATATATAAACGTGAGTTCGTAGATCATCCAGTAGACTTGAAAAAAGTAACATACTGGATCGAAAGATTAATGTATTAAAGCTAGATTACATATGGAAGAGACTTTGAAAAATTATACTCAGTAATATATTGTTTTGTGCTCGCAAATTATGCAGTAGTTTTGAAGAGGATAACCAACAAGATCGAAAGAAAGATAATAAATGTAAACTGAGGTTTGTATTATATTTCAGGTCACGTCAGGAATAGACTTTGAAAATATTGGTCCAATGTTGTTGAAGTTTGCACCCAACAGTAATAAGACTAATGATGAGTACTACGAGCCGTGGGGAGTGACTGCTGACCCTGAGGGGTTGTTTGTGGTGTCAGATCATCACAATCACCGTCTTCAGGTAGGGTTGCGTCCTCTGCGATGTCTCTGCCCCTGGAAAACTATTTACCTCACGGAACAGATAGTCTTTCTAGACTAATAACTCAGCATATTTTGAGCCAATATTGGGTTATTGTTTCGATAAACTAATGATTTACATGATAGAAAATAAATTCTAAATGTTTGGCAAATGAATCTAAGCTTTGTGTTGGACGATTTTCTTGTGCAAACGTGAACTACTTGAGAGGGAACGCATGGATATAAGTATTTGCATTCGATAGAATCTACATAGAATTCTGGATCACAGCATGCTTCGAAACTGTAATGAAAAGTTATCATGCCAAAATCAATGTTAGTTCAAGCACTTTAAATATCGATTTTCAATTCAGATTTTTGACACAAATGGTCGCTTACTGTACCAGTTCGGCACACGGGGTAAAGCAGATGGAGAGATCTGGTACCCAGCGGGAGTATGCTTGGATAAAAGTGGTAACATCTTTGTAGCAGATCATGGAAATCACAGAATACAGGTAAGATTCGTTTTTTACCATTCTACTTTAAGTAGTGTCATATTTTTATCATTTTTTTAACCTCTTTCAGGTTTTCACACGCGAAGGAGAGTTCCTTCGAAAATTTGCTTCAAAAGGCAACGGTCTTGGACAGCTGAAAGGTCCTTGTGGCCTCGCCGTGGACTCAGAGGGTCGGGTCATCGTAGCCGAACGCGATAACCACCGAGTGCACATCTTCGACTCCGATGGCCGAGCGATTATGCACTTCGGCGTGTATGGAGATGGCGATGGAAAATTCAACTGCCCACGACATGTTGCGGTTGACCAGGACGACAGCATTTTAGTGTCGGACGCTGGGAACTCCCGAGTGCAAATATTTGACAAGAAAGGACAGTTTTTAGCAAAGATCGGGGAAAAGGGCAGCAACAAAGGTCAGTTCAGTTGCCCCGCTGGAGTGGCGGTTGATTCAGAGGGACACATCGTGGTGGCGGACTTGAAGAACTTCAACGTGCAGATATTTGATTCGGCTGGTGTTTTTGTAAAGAAAATAGGTGTTGCAGAGGAATCGAAGAATGCCAGTGTTTTTAGCAAACCGACTGGAGTCACTATCTCAGGAAATGGAAATGTTGTTGTAGCTGACAGAGGGCATCATTGTTTACAAGTGTTTTAATCTGAGGACAGATACATAATAATATACACTGGTTGATCGAGCCTGCGATTGGAGGGGACGCAGTAAAAAGTTTTGATTATCACAAGCAAAGGGAAGCTTTCTGGGAACAGATCCGGGGGAGGGTACAGGGTGTAGACTTCTCCTCCCCCCGTCAATGTTTCTTAAATTATTTAGGGTCTTGTGTTAACAAGATGTGTTTTCCAAATCCAGTTTGAAACCTTCCCCCCCCCCCTCCCCGCACACTCTAACAGTGTATCTCAGTGTAGAGTAAGGTTTCATAAAATAAGAACATTCTGTCAACCGATGACCAAGTAAACTCTTATCTTGATGTCAATATATTATCCATGAAGCAGATAATGAGAACTGATAAACTCATCGGCTGGAGAGTCCTTCAAGACATAACTCAAAATCCTTATAGCAATTGTATTAAGAAGTGTGAGAGACTTTGAAGAGAGATTTTCGTATCAGATCTTAGAATGGAAAACATTGTTTTACAGCATTTCATTCCAGTACGTTATTTTCTTAGTGTCTGGCTATAATTCAGCTGCTTCCAGTTTGGAGCCGCTCTTGCGTTTGTGCAAAGAGTGAAAATAGATATTTTGTCGTAGTTTAAGGTAACCTTTCAAAGAAACACCGTTTTATTGCTTAAGTTCTTTAGCGTATGCCTAGAAAGCTGCGAAGTAGGAAAACGTGGTCAAGTACACGAAATAGAGGCTTACTGATAAACCTCTCGAAAGAGAAAAATAAAAACGTCAACGTTTTCTTTCGTGGTTTAACTTGTTATCGTTGAGTCTTGCTTTTCCTTTAAAGTTCCCACTTGGAATTTTGTTTTTAGTTGCGCCATCAGGGACACTTCGAAAAAAAATGGTATGGAAAAAGACTTTACTTGAAAGCCTTTGTTTCCTATATAAATCATTCAAGGGTTTCCGACCAAAGAAATGAGTTCTCATTAAGAAAGTATCAACAGTTGACATTCTCTTGATGCTCTTCACTGTACACAGAATTCATTACATCAGAGCGTAGGTCAGGATGAAATAAATGACCCGCATTTTGGTCCTCGTGAGAGTGATTTTCGCAAATCCTCCCCCTCAAGTGAAACCTTCTCTCCAATGCACCCCGGTCGCGCGCCTGGAAGCCCTGAGAATTGTTTACCGTTTGAGGGCGTAGTAGAACGTCTATGGTCGGAATGGAACGAGACTAGTCTTTTTCGATTAACTCTGATGAAGGGCACTCCCCTCCCATCCTCACAAAAATGAAATGAAATTTTTCAAACAGCTCGTTGCGAAAGTCAGCTGAAACGAAACGAAACGAAATTGTTTCCTGTCATCAGTTTTTCTAATCTGTTGAACCACTCCATTTAAAATTTTGCCTTCAGATTAAAACTTGCTACATTCTACGTTTTTAGGGGTCAATTTCTGAAGACCGGCCTTCCACTTATCTTACAAAGTGAGATGCCCGTTTAAACGTATGAATTAATTAACTGATTTTAAAGTTCGTACTATTGGCAAGTCACCAAGTTTCTTTTAGAGAATTCACGAGAACAGCAAACCCTCTTTTTCAGTAGATCAATACAACCGTCATCTCTACGCTGCTGTGTTGTCCTTGGGGCTACTGAGCGATCCTTCCCCAACCTTTTTCAACTGAGCGTCGAAATTAGTCCGAGATTGCATTTGTTTTGCTTTACTTCGGTCTGTGTCGGTCTAGAATGATTCGCCTCATCTTCTCAACCGATCAGACACAAAACTAAAATAAATTACCTACCACAGGACGAAATTGCAAGAATCCGTAAACGGAAACGTGGCAGAAACATGTTAAACCGTTCTGGAAACACAACGGATAACCTGTGTTTCCGTTACCGGTTTCGTGACGTTTTCTCGGGTTTCCGTTGCTGCGTATACAACGGAACCGGACCACTTTTTGTGCATGTTAAACATAACGGAAACATGGAGTTGCATGTTTCCGCCACGTTTCAGAAATACGGAAACATGTGATTTCGTCCTGTATACTCAGCTGTCAAGTAGTTTTATGTTCAAACTATGGCTCCTTGGGACTATTACCTTGGATCTGGCCGTTAATATTTCTTTAATTTGGTTCTACAGTGCTTAATCGAACTTCACTTTGCAAAATATTGACCCCAGATTCTGACCTCATCGGCAGGTTTTGTCAGGTTCTGTCCTTTTCTCTACATCTGGGCAGCTCGGAAAGCTGCAAAACACTAGAACAAAAATTTATCTCCCAAATCGGCACCCTTAATCCTCACGGTATCAACGAGCGCTTTTCACTCAACTAATTTATTCTTGTTTTCTCGTCTCCATATTCCCACCAATAGCGTAGCTCCATTTTCTGCATATAAACCCACACACAACCCACAATTCCTCCAATCGCTCTAACGAAAGGCTAACGCTCGAAACTTCAGCCTTTAAACTCTTTACGGTGGTCAATTTAAGTTTTTTAAGAGCTCCTCGCTACTAAGAACACCGACTGAACTAGTAGTTGAAAATAGGACCTGAAAAAAATTCAGGCCCGTACGGGATTTTGAACCCATGACCTCCGCGACACCGGTGCAGCGCTCTACCAATTGAGCTCACAAGCCAACTGGGAGCTGGGTCCAAATAAACCATCCAAGTGATGAATAATGATTTTAGATATGTGAAATTCACATATTTGCACTGCGGTGAAGAGACGAATTTAAGAGCTCCTCGCAGCTAAGAACACTACTGAACTAGTGCGGGCCTGAATTTTTTTTCAGGTCCTATTCTACTTAACCGCACTCCAAATATGTGAATTTCACATATCTAAAATCATTATTCATCACTTGGATGGTTTATTTGGACCCAACATATTGACCAGAGCGCTGCACCGGTATTGCAGAGGTCATGGGTTCAAATCCCGTAGGGGCCTGAATTTTTTTCAGGTCATATTTTCAACTACTAGTTCAGTAGTGTTCTTACCTGCGAGGAGCTCTTAAATTCGTCTCTTCACCGCAGTGCAAATATGTGAATTTCATATATCTAAAATCATTATTAAGTTTTTTAACTTAGCTGTTAACACTAAACTATCTGTTCCATATCCTCTATCTGGTAGTCCGCAGGTCACGGATTGTAATTTTCCTTAGCTTTGCATCATGGATCCCCCTTAACTGAGCATGCTCACACGTGGATTGACATGGCGTCTTCTGGAGAGGAATATTGTTATTGTGGCTCACAATTGGTCCTCCAATTTTAAGGTTTACCGAAGGACAGTAAAAGTGATACCAGCAATTATCAACATAATCTTATAAACAATTTTTTTTGCAAAATGCGTCGGGCAGGCGCGGCTAGAAATCGAAAACAAACTTTGAAAGTTTTAAAGGAACTCGATGCTTTCCCAAAAGTTCCTGAAAATTATCAAGAAACATCCGCTAGTGGTGGTTCAGGTGAGTAAATTTTAAGGTATTTTATAATATATCAGTATCATTTAATACTGATAATCACTTGAAGCAATATACGAGAATGCCGTCATGGAATGACATATATTTTGTTTGGCCTGCGGCTTAATAATCGTACGTGGCTCTTAGTAATTTTTGTGTACACAATTCTGGCCTACTGCACGATTACGGTTGTCTTGGCAGCAATAAAAATTTAGTACTCTTGTTCAACTTCCTGTGCACTTTTGTCGCTGTATTCGGTGTTGCTTTAATTTAAAGTCGTGTTGTTTAATATGAGGAAGTATTGAAGTGATAATCTGATGTCTAAAAAGAGGAAGTATTTGTTGTAGTATTAATTTTGTATGAAAAGGAAACCTATGCCTAAAGAAAGGCTACAAAGTGCTTCAAATTCTTATCATCTTTCTTCCTCAAGGCATAAGTTCAATATTTTATTGAGCAGAATATATGGGGGATGATAAAAAATAAATAGATAAATAACAATAACAATGAGAGATGAATAAAAAGGGGGATTGTCGTTGTAAATTATTATGGAGAGGTGTTAAGTTATTGCATGTCCATTTAGATGCTCAACCAGGACATACTTAATGTTTGCAAATCATGAATTGTGTGTTAAGTAAATTTGACAAGTATTATCTCAACTCCTACCTGAGATTTTGGTAATAATGAAAAGATCTTCACATAATGGGAAATCTTCAACTGTATATATCCTGTTACCAGACAAACTTCTTACCTCAATGACTGTGCAAAAGTTCCAAATGTTTATTGACAAAATGTGGTGGTGATATCTTGTGTAAGAAATGGGAGAAATTCTGATATTTAATGAATAACCAGACAAAATTTCTTTTTACATTCTTGTTCTGCCTTGCATTTCACTGTAAGATTATATTTCCATGTAATTCTCTCCTAGTCATTTCCAGATCTTTAAAATAACACTTTTTCTCTTTTATGTTTTGCTGCAGTGTCCATCATTATTTTCTTATTTATTGGAATTCTTGTGACATCCGAGTTCTGGTATTACAGAGGAGTTGAAACCAAATACGATTATGAAGTTGACACAGATACTGACAGGTAGGCCTTCTATAAAGCATCTATTACCATTATTATTCCCCTATGAAGCCATTTTGTCATATCAAGGTATTGGAACATGCAGAATATGCCACAGTATTACCACATACACTATAGAACAGAGTAAAACACAGACAGAAAGTGGAGCAACAAAATGATCCTATGGAAAGACCCAAAATGTTTTGATTTTTTCCTCTTTTTAGATTTGACTTTTTTAAAGCTAGAAGCCTTTAAGTGCAACAGATTTTTTGGGTGGACATAAAGAAAATGTTAATAATTTCATTTTGTTCTTTCATACATGTCTTGTGCAATTGATAAGAAGCTCAGATAAGGTAACAGGAATTTTTCAAAAACTACAGAAACTAGAAAATTTGATTAAGCTAGTTAGGAATCATTTTGGCCTCAAATTGATCTCAAATTAACCCTACATTTACTACAATATTAATTATCTTTTTTTATCAACAGTAAACTTCAAATAAATGTTGATATGACGGTAGCAATGCAATGTGATGGTAAGTAGTTGATTCACAAGCTGTGTGAGAATAACTTAGTCTGAGCGTTTTGAGTCTTTTCAGACCCTATGAGTGAACAACAAGTAATTTCTCCTGACATTATCAGTATATTGTAAAGTACAAAGGTAATGGGATGGAAGGGTGAGAGAGACCAACAAACTTGTCAAGATTGTTTTATTTAACACCAGATTCTTCTAGGAAAGTAGTAAGAAATAAATGGAAGATAATGGTGAGAATTTATGTTAAGATCTTGGGAGAAATAGAGTTATCCCTTTTAAGCCAAAGAGAGACCAGCTTCTAATTTCTCCGCACATCAATATTGCTGAGTCAATCTTTGAGATTATAAGAGTAAAGGAAATGATTGGCAACCTAAGTAAAGAGGCTTTGATTGTTAGATCAATTCTCTTTTTCAGTAGGGAAATAAAAATGTAGAGAGGAGTGTAGAGAATATGGACACTAATGTCAGGGTGTTGGTCAAGTCATTAGATATAATCACATTGTGGATATCATTATGAAAGTTCACTTCATTTATCCTCTTCGATAGTTGAACAATAGTGTAATATCTTTCTCATTGGTTGTTTTTCAGATATTGGAGCAGATGTATTGGATTTATCTGGCTCCTCATTAGAATTAGGAGACAAACTTGCTTTAGAACCTGTGAGTTTTATTACTGCTATTCTTTTGAAATGTATTGGCTTTACCTGTATCATTCCAAATTGTGACTTGTTACTTGTGTAAGTCACTATGGTATCATACGCATGAATTTGCTCAATGTACAAGTTTAATACTTGTGGGAGAGCTGTGGCCCAATTTTCAGGAGGCTTGGATCTTCATCAGTAGGCATGGATCTTTGTCAGTAGGCTTGGATCTGAGTTTAGACATCAAGGGTGGAGACTTAGCTGCATCTCTGAGTTGTCTTTGAGCAAAATAATTCACTCTCTCTGTGACTCACTCCACCCATGAGTACAAATAGATTCTGGTGCACCACTGGATGTACATGATATATAATAAATGTTATTTCTTATTTTACAGACGTACTTTGAGTTAACTGAGGATCAAATGAGTTGGTTGAGGTAACTTTGTTATGTAGATTGATTTGATTGTTTTGTCAGATTGTTAGTGAAGATTGATTTGGCAATAAATTGCTTAATTGGCTGATATCTGACTTTTTTGTGTGTGTGGAGATTTGAACTTCAGTTGTGATGCAGCTTGAGGGTAAACTTTTGAAATGGTTAAAAATTTATCAAACCAGTTTATTTTGAATTTATTTTTCCTTTTCATATTTCTGTTATAGATCTGCTAAAAGAAAATCAATAATCAATGAGTTCCTTTTTTTTTAACCAAATAAAAATTTAATCATGGTTTAGAATACTTAGCAGCAATTTTAAAATTGCTTTTTTGTGAATTATTTCAGAATGTTTAGACATATGCATGCATTTGTGGAGGGCTATAGAGCGCTGAAGGTCCTTGAGGAGTTTAACAATAATGGACCCACCTACATGCCAAGAAGGTTTGAAAGTGGAAACTTTACTTTTTCTGCTATTGTCACTTTTTCTGCTATTGTCACTTTTTAACTTGGCCATTGTGTAGAAATGTAGTTCTTCATTGATTAGAAGTAGTGAAAATAACATTAGTAATGATGTACCCCCCATGGTTGACCATGCTCTTAATAGGACGCAACACTTGTTATAATCTTCAAATTAAAACTGTGAAATCCCTCAGAGTGAAATTAATATCATTTGATAATGAAAGTAAATGCAGATGAATGTGTCAAAAATTCAGGCAATTATTAAGGCAGTTTAATAAATTTTACTCACCACATTAGCAAACTTTCAACTAAGCTATTCAATGGAACTTTCTTTGGTCACTCAGATTTCTTTTTAATTCTTCACCTTACAGAAAAGATGGAGAAAAACAAGACAAACCTTATGATGCTTGTCGAGTCCATGGCTCCTTTGAGGTTAACAAAGTGGCTGGAAATTTTCACATTACAGCTGGCAAGTAAGCACAGCTTTAATTATCCTCTCATTTCAATTGCATTTACATCACTGTGCTAATTTATTAGTATCGATTATGCTGTAATTATTTGTTACAGCATTGATCACTAGTAATTTACCTCCCCTCCCCCTCCCCTTTGTGAGGCATAAGTCTTCTCTGGAGAGAGGACTGTTGGAGTCTATTTCTTTAGCTTAAACAAATAACTTCCTCTTGTGATACATGTATCAATCCCATGATACATTTACAAAGTGAATAGACAAAGGTATCAGCTTAAGTTGATTCCGTGATTACTGGAAAAGTTCCCATCAAGATGTTGGTATATATCTGGAGTTTGATCAATTTTTATGTGACTTGAATCCCATCACGGGAGTTATGGAGATCAGGGTTGTCACTAAGTACTGCTGAAGGCAAAATTTGCTAGCTGAAAAAGAGGTGATTGCTGACTGGACTTTTCGCCTACAGGATCTTGGCAAAGAGTAATCTTGCCATGTCACCCCACTATCTCCTGCATTAGCTGTCATGTTAAAGTAAGAAGCATTGGGAACCAAATTTTGTTACCAGGTCTCTCTTTGAGTGGGTTCAGTTCTATTCTTAACTGGCCGACTATTTCAATCCTTAGTTACAACCCAGAAGATACTCCATAGTTCTTCTTTCAATAAATCAGAGCATTTCAAACAGAATTTAATCCTTCATGTATTAAAACTAAAACCTAACCTCTTGTAAAGCGTGTTAATCTTTAAATTTTTTAAGGTCCATTTATCACCCTAGAGGACATGCCCATCTGAGTGCTTTTGTGCCATCTGATTGTAAGTATTTTCTTCAAAGAATATGTGTTTTCTGACTTGTGATGAGGCTCTGTCTCAAGTGTTGTGGTCCCCTTCAGTACTTGACATGACAACGTCCTTGTTGACCACATTTAAAGAATGGAAAGCAAAATTGGACTCATAAGGATAAAATTGAATCTTTTGTATGTGAATATGGGTGACTTGTCATGGATTATGACTGCAAAAATAAGTTTCTTTAAATTTCTGTAATGCCTAGTCATGCTGAAATGCATACCATGAGACTTTCCTGAACATTTTATTAAGTCACATAGTTATGATGTAATACTGCTAATTAAAAATAGCTGCACTTTGTAAATGTATACAAGGACTCAGTCATGTAGTACTAGAAGTTGTTGTTGTTGGGAGTGAACAACTGTTTGTAGAAATAAACCAAGGAAGAGCAACAGTAACTGTAGAAGATTGTTCATATTGAGAGATTTTGAGACAACCGTGATATTGTGTCATTGGTGAGCTAAGATATGGACTGTAGTGGGCTTAAGTAAGTTTTTTAAGGATAATTACTGTACTGCATTCCGGAGTCACTCCCTGTTAAGAATATTACATGTTGTTTAATAAAGTAGTTGGGTTTGTTAGAGAATAGTGTTCTTTCTGTTGGCTGAACAAACATGAGATCTGGATGGCTGCATGTGGATAACACTGCACACTCGGTGGATAAAATTAAGTGCATGGTTGTTCAGCAGGTGTCAGATTCTATAAATTTCTACCCTTCATGCTGTAAGAGGTGCCTTTGTAACACTGTGATCTTGTTTAATTTCCTTGCAGCATTTAATTATTCTCACAGGATTGATGCTCTCTCCTTTGGTCCCTGGGCACCTGGTCATATAAACCCACTTGATGGAGATCTTGTGACAACAGACAAAAGTATTTGAAACTTTTTGTCTTATTCATTAATAAATAGATAGTACTGTAAGTTAATACATTTGCTTAAGATAAGAAATCAACAGAAAAACAGAAATATGAGCTATGAATCCAGATGTATTCATGTGGGTTCAGTTATTTGTCATGCAGTGTGATAAATTAAATGCATGTTTCTTTGGCTTGCCAATGATTGATACATACAATGGATGGGATCAACAACATTATTAAATGCTGTTTTTGGTTTTCAATAAAGCTTGCCCTTCCCTCTAAAAAATTTTAAGATTTTATACCAGTTTTCCACCTTAAAAATTTGGATAACTTAGAGGGCTTCCCCAGTATGATATACTAGGCTTCCCTGAGTTATGATATTTATGTTCTGAGTAAGCCTATTTTTTCTCTTTACATTCAGAACTGCAGATGTACCAATATTACATTAAGGTGAGTTTTATAAAGTTTTATTTTTACAAGGTTTATTTCTGTGACAAAGATACCCAGGCATAAGATTTATGAGTGTGCTTGTACAGAACAGTGCTACTGTTGTCAATAGGTTCAAAAGTGCAGGAATGGAATGCATTTATTTGTGTTAAATTAAGTTCTAAACTGATTCCATAGATTGTACCAACCACAATCAAATCACTGAATGGTCAAGTTACAAAGACAAACCAATACTCAGTAACACAAAGGGTAAGTGACTTCTGTGCAGATATTATTCTGAATCAATTTCACTTCAATTTTGCTACAAAAAGGTGACTGCTAAATTTCCCATTGTGGCACACTTGCAAGGCACATTGAAGTAATTGATGCATGTATCTAAAATTTCAGATCCGAGAAATAAATCATGAGGCGGGAAGCCATGGAATTTCTGGTATGAAGTTTTTTTTTTTCAAAATTATGTACATTGAGAAAGGTAGTGGGTCAATAAAGCCAAAACTCTGAAGTAAGTTTCTCCCGTGAGAGCAGTCACCCCTTATTAAGCATTCACATATCAAATTCCTAGGATCTGTTTCCCATATTTACTTCAGATTTAACCTCTGATAAAAAGCTAAATAGCCCTTTGGGGTTTTCAAATACCTATAGTATTTAAAATCACCTTTGCTGAACAGTCATCTTGTAAAATTACATTGAAGAAAAATGATCTGCTTTCAGTTGGTAATAAATTGTTCATTCCTCTGTTCTTACATCAGTTCTCATCGGCAAAATGGTTTGCATCACCAAACTGGGCAACCCAGATGACTGTTAACTATTCATAAGTTTAGATATGATTTTGAGATGACAAACCTTATTCTATTGTTATCATTTATAATGTCAGAGAGGAGCTAGCTTTGTTGCAATAGTCAGTGCTTTGTTTTTCAAGGAATCTTCTTTAAATACGACATGTCATCCATAATGGTACGAGTTGAAAGTCGTCACAGATCATTCTGGGGTTTCTTGGTACGTCTTTGTGGAATTGTTGGAGGCATATTTGCCACTTCAGGTAGGGTCTTCCACTCTGATGTTTTTATTAACAGACCTCCTTTTTTTTTACTTCTGTAAGAAACATGTCATTATAAATCATTAAGTGATCTGAAAGTTTCACACATTCTTGTGGGAATTTTTTTGAGCTATTATGCCAAACCACTTTCCATTGCAATATGCAATAGTAACAAGAACATCTTGAAACAGATAGCTTACAATCATGTAATTATTTTATCAACAAAACAATGATCAGTAGTGTTGTTTTATGCCTTGTATTCAAAATGAAATGTTACAAACTCTTTAATGATAAGTTGTTGTTTGAGTAATTTGTAAATCATGGAAAACTAAATTTACAATTCAAACACTTTGTTCTACTGAAGTCATCAAGTCTAGCTAAAATTTGCCTTGTATCTGTTCTGATTTAGGTCTTCCTCCCAAGCCTATAAACTAATGACTTTATTCTTTGTTCCAGGCATGATGCACTCACTCATTGGTTTCTTGTTTGATGTAATAACTTGCCAGTTTCAGAAGAAAAAAGAGGAAAAGGTAAGTTTTTAGAATATTTTCACATTTACATCAGCATTGTATTAATGACCTTTATGGTTTTGATAATTTTATATTCAAGTTTCTTTTTTAACTATGGTGTATGGGCAAAGTGTAATTTGAAATCTAAAGCTCTTTGGAATAATTTTTTGGTGTTAATTTTCACAGTTATGTACAGTATAGGTTAAGCTTATCTTCAAAATGCAACTCCAAGCCCCAGTTGTTAGAAGGTTTAATAATGCTATTCACTGGATAGATCTCTTACTGGTGGATATTGCAGTAATACTGCTGGATAGCAATTTATCCACTGGATATGGTTATCGGCCATCTGAACAACTGGTCCTAGATGGGTTTTTTTTTTTCTTCCTAACACACCTGATTAATGAATCATACTTTTTGGCCCCAACCGCTTACTGGAAAAACGTTTTGAAAAATGGAACAGGGCATTCATATTAAGTGTGATATTTACTGTCCAGTGATGATAGTTTAATTATTGACTGCATTTATGTCAGTGTTGTTATCATTTGTTTCAGTCCCTCACAATGTCACAGATCCCCTCAGAAACATCTGTAGTCCAGCCAAATGGCTTATCACCTGAACAACCATCACAGAGCCAAGAGCCTGTTGTCAGCTTTTCCCATGAAGGAGTAGATCCAAGTGTTAATGTTGTTCCACCAGCAAATGAGGCGTTAACAAACCAATCACCAGTGATAACATGATACAAGTGGACTCAATTGAAAAATTTACTGACTTTAAGATTCTTATCCTCCTTCATTTTAATGAAAACTTGGGAAATTCCTGAAGTCATTCCCTATAACAAAGATTTATTGTGACTGTCACAGATCTTTTTAGAAAATTAACTCCCATCATCATAAACACATTGTTGCACACCCCAAGCCCTCTCGTGCATTGACTTGTACTGAAATACCACTGCTTTATTATCCAACTTAAAGTCTGAAAAAAGAATGTAAATATACTAGCTAGCCAGAACATTTCTTCAGTTTTTAATTACTTTTGAAGCCTTTGGAAAGAAAATTAAATATAAACTAAAATCTGCGTTACAGGGGGGAATCCCAATGAGTCACTAACATTGTACCAAAAAAGGTGCTATGATGTTTTTGTGTTTTGATAAACTGAATGAGAACTTATTTGTTTTATTTCCAATCCTATGAGGTGCATGTAACAATTCTTCATCAACAATGAATTGCTTATTTAGATTAAAATCCCACAAAGGTACTGAGGAGGCTCAATGCTATTGTTATGAAACCAGCCATTCTACCTTTGCAGGGGGAGTTCCCCCTCAGAGGCATCATCACTTTTAAAGAGAAAACCCAAATGAATGTTGAAACAAGGACATCTTGAATCCTGTTTGAGTAATTTTTTTTCATAAATATATAGAAAACAACCTATGTTGGTGTATAGAGTGGTATGCTTACACCAATCAGATTGCTCGCACTAATCAGATCACCGCATTAGGGTATGTATCTCGCACCAATCAGATTGCTGCATTAGGGTATGTATCTCACACCAATCATATCATAGCATTTGAATATCATGCAGTGTATCTTCTCTTGAGACCACAATATATCTTTGGTTAGGGTCTATTCAAGGGACAACAAAGTTTCAGTTTGCTTTTCTTCGTAAAATTACGCGGAATTAAATATTTGAGGTAACTAACTGTAGACGAATAATTTTGATTTTCTCTCTGTTGGAGGAACGGCAGCAAGCATAGTCTCTTTCGCAACCGGTATTTGGTCTTGTCACTCAACGCACTCTCTTTCAAACGGGAGATAGAGGGTGTAGTGTGACGAACCCAACCGACGGCTGGGAAGGAGACAGCAGTAAGCGTGGCTCATAGAGACAGTAGGTCATATAATATCTGTGTGAGTTCATATAAATTAGTTTTTTTCTGTCTTTCTGTGATATTTTCGTTTTTTTGAAAGTTGTGCTCTTTTCAGTGACAGAAATGAAAACATTTAGTACACAAACTGTCCCATCTTAACCCACCCAGTTGAAAAAGAACTCTTGCATGCTAAGCATGCTTATATTTTTCAAAGCCAGACAAAATTGTTTCCTTGTCAGAAATATTTAGCATTCAAATAACATGTATTTAATTAACCAAAACTTAACTTAAAGCCATTTTTGAGGTTTTTTTTTTTATTAAAAAACAATTGCGTTTTAATTCCTTGCAAACAACCTGCATTTTATCACGTATTTCATGCACAGAAGGCAATGTCCACATAAGCAACAACCAATCAAGGGGTCCTTTTAGAAATATTATCCTTTTCTCTTGTTCAATGTATCTTCACTTATTCAAGATCACAATATATCTTTGGTTAGGGTCTATTAGAGGAACAACAGAGTTTCAGTTTGCTTTTTGTTGTAAAATTACGCAAAACTATATTTTTGAGTTAAGTAACTGTAGACGAATTAATTTCAATTTTCTGTTGGAGGATGAAAGGCAGTAAGTGTAGTCTCTTTAACGCAAATGTTAGTTGGTCTTATCACGCAACGCGCTCTCTCTAAAACGGGAAGAGGGCATCGTGTGATGAGACCAAAAAACGGCTGCGAAGCCAGGACACAAAAGTAAGCGTGGTATGGAGAGATATCTGTTGGGTGGATTGTCTCAGCAAATGTCGTACATCCTATTTCCTAATTCTATACAGCCACAAAGCATCCTAAATGTATTGTGCAGAAGGGGCCCTTGATCAAGAATTCTAATTCCATTCCTTGAGAAAATATACACAAAAAGAAGAGAAATTAATCTACAAGCATTACTTCCATTGTGTCCCTTGAAGGTGCTCTGGCTTATCTCTTAAGGGAACTACCTAACACAGATATCCTCACTAAAAGTTGAAGCATTTAAAGGGGGCGATGCTTGTAATTCATCAACAATCTTTGAGAACTCCTTTAATTCCGGGTTAAAAGTTGTTGTAGTTCCTTTTTCTTCACCAACTTGATCTGCCTCCTCCTTGTCCTCTTCCTCTGCTAACCAGGTGTGGGTGGGTTGTGCTTCTTTATCGAGTCTACAACTCTTGTTCATTGTATCTTCACCTATGTCTAAATTGCAATATATCTTTGGTTAGGGTAGCTGAGTGTCAACATCACAAAATGGAGCAAAATGGATTTCTACTAGAGAGCCGCTCTCTATATGGGTCTCTGCACACTAGGCATGTGTCTCTAAAACAAGAAACATAAGAAACATACAATAACTAATCATTGACATATTTACAGATTTCTTTTGCTACCTGTAGTTAACTAACAAGTTATACAACCTACAGCAAAAACCTGATTCCCTACATGCAAGAGAACAACATGTGGAATGCGTTCCTCATTTGCAAGAAAACACAGAAAACAATCCATAAACAAGACAAGACTAATTACAACCAGGTAGAGGACCAACTGCCACTTCCTGAGGGAAAAGTTTAACAAATAAAATGCAAACCTTGTTCCCTAACAAACACTTCTCAGTGAGCTTGCATTACCATAAGTGGTTTGCTCTAAAGGGGGTTTATTTAAATCCCACAAGTTCTGAAAATTTCCAATGATGGCAAATAGTCTGGTCACAGTAGTGTATCAGAGTTGCTTATAAGAGTTTTCAACTTTGGTTATACTTTTTGTTTTCTCTGGGAAAGTGACGACTGACAAGTGGAAATCCTGTAGTCTAGCATAACAATGTAAAAATAAACAAACAAGGCAAAGAAGAAGAAGGAATATTGAAGAAGTGCTTACAATCTCCACTGTAGCATAGCTTCAGCACAATCATGATGAACCTTGTGGGAGCAAGGAAAAATCGCAAATCCACGGAAAAAAACATCCTACAAGTAAACCAAAAATGAAAAGTTATTCTGCTGAAGTAATGATTGACGCAGTGTGATTAAATAGTCAAGAAATAAGGGATAAAACGAAAGTATAAACAAGTTTTCTAGTATATATACATGTAGTGGGTTAGAAATATTGTACAAAGTATGTCAGAATCTAAAGTAAGTGTTACATTTATATGTTTCCTTGGCAAATAATGACCAAATGTCAGAAGGTGTCAAAGTGGCCAGAGAACACAGCCTGTGTGAAAGCAATTTTCAATACATTCATTTGTAAAGAACACAGTGTTACACTTACAGAGTGAAATAATTTACTAATGGGAAAAAAAAATTATTAAGAAACCATTATGGTTAAGTATTTTGAAGTTTACCAGCTCACCTCCAAACAGATACCGCATTCATCATGGCCAGAGTCTGGCCTGCACTTGTGATTTCCTTGATAGTCTTTGTGGAAACAGACATTGCACACATCACAGTGAAATAAATTGTCTTTATAGAGCCTACAAGAAAACATGACATAATAAGACTGATGCCCTGCTTTAACTGGTAGAAAAATCAAATTTGTAAAGCTGGCTATGAGGTGGGATTGAGAAAAAAGAGAGAGAGATTTAGGCAAAATGTGAGTTGTTTATATTAAGTGTTTACTTTCTGGTGACCATTCTATGGTTCTACATCTGTAGGTTGCCAAAAAGATAAACTTTGAGACCTCGAAAAAGCTTATGTGGCTTCAAAACACAAAAAGCTGTGAAAAACACAACACCAACATTTTTCATTAACTTTGTCAGGTCAGTTACCGGCAAATTCCACATTTTTCACAGTGGTGTGGATCCTTGATGATGCTAATGAAGTGTTTACAAATAGCACAGAAGTATGCTGACATCTCTCTTCCACACTTACAACACTTGGCACTGTCTTTACCAATCTGAAAGGAAATTATTTGGAAAATCATAAGTCTCACAGACCAAGTTAGTGGGAAGTTCTTAACATAGACTGTCTCATTTCTCAGACAGAACAGTCATGGCCATTGTAGTTGCCATGGAAAGTAGAAAACATTTGGTCCTTAACTTTGCAGGGAGATTTGTTTTGCTTAGTTTTTTTTAATAGTAACTAAAATTGAGTAAACTTGTGCATGTACAGTAACCATTTTAAGATTTTACATAGGTTGTCAAATGGTGACTTTGAAAAAAAGTGAGTTTGCAACAGTGGAGGGTGTATTGTAATTAATAACTCATCAAAATGGTTTACAAAGATTACCAGAAAAAAGGACATGAATCTCCTCCCTGGATGTTTTCTACCACTCTCAGTCAAAAATAAAGCAATGTCTTATAATTACAACTTACAACACAATTAAAAACCTTTCATCACCTCTTGTTCATAGTGACAATAACTGCACTTAAGGTGAGTTGCATGACTTGCCCTAGCTTTCTTGTTGTCACATTCCTTGGAATTGTTATGGCAATGGTGGCAGGAATAGAAGCTGTTACAGCAAGGGAAACGTACTCTACAATGACGTTGGTAATGCTCACAAAGCCACTGTCCAGTAACTGGTTCCTGCTGTTGAGGCCATCCATCTAGCTCCCTTGCTTCTCTTTCTTTCTCCTTGCGTGCCCTTTCTGCTCGTATTTTACGCTCTCTTCTTTCAATTTCTTGGTCAAACTCTTCTCTTTCTTCTCTTTCTCTCTGTACTATTCCCACCATAGCACATGCTTCCTCCACACCCTGTTCACTCCTTTGCAAAGATATCAAATGCCCATCTAGAAGACATTGAGGCTTACTTGTATCAAGTGCAAAGTCACTACCTAAGTCAGGATTAAATGACTTGAAATAACTGTTTTGGCTCGTGTTAGCTCCAATATAGCTGGATGAGGGTCCAGGTGGAAGCACAGAATTACTATTGAATTTGTCATCTAAAGGGAAGCCATCTTCACCAACAGCTCTGATATTTACTTCAATAGGCAGAGGAGATTCCAAAGAATATGGTTGGTAATATGGATCTGACATAGCATCAACCTGGTAGTCACAAAGGTATGGTTCTGCTTTGTCAGAGTCAATCATGTTCATCATGCTATCAAAATTCTTAGCCAACATCTCCTCTTCTTTGTTATGATACAGACTTTCATGAAGATGTTTGTCTTCAGAGTGTCTTGCTAAGACTGCGTTGGCCACTCCATGAGCTACAGGTACAACTTGTTTAGAGTTTAGCAAAGAAGGTTTTGGGCATCTGTCTGATTCTGGAGGTCTGTCTTTTGGTCTGGCCCCTAAATGCTCCCATTTATTTGGCTGATTGCTTACATGAGAATCAGACTGATCTGTTGCTGTGTCCTTTTGAGCATTGAACCTTGCACATGAAATATTTTGCCTCTGAGTTGTGTCTTCAGATGGTTTTAAGATCTCCTGCACTCTTTGTTGAAGTGACGTCAAATCTGCTTAAGAAAGACATCAAAATGATTAACTCTTTCCACACATTATACACACAACTCACCACCTTTCTAAAAATCCGTCTATCAAGAGATGACAAAAGATGAGCTGATCAGCTGCAGTAGAACACTAACTCTCGCAACTGATTTACATTGATGTTTAAAACTATAGAAAAGAAAAGTAAACAATGAGATCTTAATTCCTGTACAACAATTTGGAGCCTGACAGAGCCTGAATACAGCCTGAATACAGCCTGATTACCATTCATTAAGCCACACACCATCATGACAAGAGCCAAACAAAAAAATTGTCTGTCTCTCAGCTAAAGAGACTTTGTAGACTCTCTGATTGCATGAGATCTGGGCACAAACATAGCAATTACTTTAACTGTCATCAAGCAAAACTAATATGGTAGCTCAGGCATTAGTATTTCCATAATAAGGCAAGGAACGAAGACATTTTACAAAGATCCTGAGGTATTTAGGCCCAAAATTGGTATATCTGCTTTCCATTAGAAATGATGATGCCACAGTTAAACATCACTTTAATCTAAATATTGACCCCAAAAACAGAAGCCTTATTAAAATGTTAGCTGAACTGGTAAATCTCTTGTGGGAAATTTAAACTAGGTTTCCTTTCAGAATTTGCACTCTTAAGGGTGAAGGTGGGTTAATTCATATATATTTTTGGGTGCCACTGTAAAAATTTAGTTTTTTAGTTCAATTTAGCAGATCTGGTTTGAAGTACATGGATACTTCAGCACTATATACATCAAAAGGTATCCATATAAATATCAAAATTGAGAACACCAAATACTATGCTATATAATTATATTGAATAAATCATCACCTACCTCCTCTCTCTATTATTTGATGATAATTATCTCCACCGTATACCATAATCTTTCTGACAAACTCCTTTAATATTTCACACTCCTCTTCAAGTCTTAGTTTCTCTGACTGCAACATGTCCATAGCTTCATGAGAATATTTTTGAATAGATGTGCTTACATTGTGCACTGCTGTTAGGTCTCCCTGTTCTTCAGAGGACTCCTCTCTACCATTACTTGTATATTGTGCCCCCTTCTCTTCAACACTAGATGCCATCTAAGGAATCAATATCATTGAATAAAACATCAATGAATAAGACACATTTTTGAAGCTTCAACATCTCCCCCCACCCTAGGAAACCCAAGGGCATTTGACTGTAAGCTGTTCTCTGGGGGTGGAGAATATGAACCTTGCCTGGGTGGGGTGAGGCATTTGAACTGGAAGCATTTAACTCTTTCACGTTTTGATGGAGTAGTTTCAATTTCATGAGCAGATGGCTTGGAAAGACAATATTTGTGCTAAGGCAATGATACCTGCAAGTCAAAACCCAACAGCAGTACCAACATGTGACTTTGCTAATTTCTACAATAAATATTAATCACACAAAAAATCTTTGACTATTGGCTGGGGCATTTGAAAGCACTTTTGCCCCACAAGCCAATCTTGAAAAGATCAAATGCGTTAAGAGGGGAAGAAGGGACGTTGACTCTTAAGATTGATTGACACACAAATTTCTGGAAACCCCAAAGAAAAATTATATTCTTATTCCCTTGAAGTTTTTTTTCATCCTTAAATGTGAAACTCAGAAAACCATAAAGAACAAATATATTTTGTTAATATTAATAATATTATTTTTTGGGGAAGAGCCACACAGACATTGGATATCTAAATTGAGAGCTGTACCGATCTGTATATCTCAGGTGTGCATCAGAATTCAATAGCACCATTATTACTGCTCAAAAATGACTTTACAGAGAAGACAAAATACAAAAATTAATTACCAAATATCAAATTACATTTCTGAGGACTTAACGTCTTTATCTGGTTCAATATTGTTTGGCAATATGCTACATCAAGACATCACAACCCTCTCGTGATCAAGTGTAACAACATCTGGTTGTCTGAAAATCTGATTACCGGTACTGGTAAACACAGCACTTACGGAAACGTTTAATTTGCACTTAATGAAATCTATTTAGATCCTCATCAGTGGATCTTGGGGAGACGTTTACGAATAATGATAACAGAGTTGCTTCTTATGGCAGGTAAATCAACCTTCAGTACGTCAATTGGTTAGCTTTCCCTTTCCGTCTGTTGTCTTTCGGCGCTTACAGTTTTTTCTAGAAAAACACGGCGAATACTTGGACGTAAAAAAATATGTATGTGCGCTTACGCATGTCAATACGAGATTGGGACTGGCGAATGGACGTCACACGGTTTTAAGAGTATAACTAAAAAGCTAATACATAATCTGTATGAATTAACAGATAATCAATATTAACTTTGACACGCGTGAACAAAGTACAATACAATATCAATTACGATTTCCGCTATTACTTTTACAAATATAACGAAAGTGTGTATAGACAATCTTCATTCTTGTTTCGGTAACAAAACTCTTTATGCCATTTTAACATCAAATGCCTTTCTCACGAAATGGAACGAAAAAAACAACAAGCACGTGGCTCCTTCGCCTACCGTGTGCTCTCCAACTTGGACCTTGTCCTCCTTGTCGGAACTTTTAATGCCTTGAGCTTCTGACGAATTACGAACAGTTAACATAAATTACAGTTTAATCAGACCTATTTGAACAATAACAGTTTTAATTCAACCTTGATCTTTGTCCTCTGGGCCCGTTTAAAGCGAAAACTCAGTTCCCACGTGTATATAAACGCCTTCCACAACAACACAGTCATTATTTTGACGACCATACCGCTGACAAGGAGCAAATTGACCCTGGGCTCGAGATTGTCGAAGACTGAGATGAGAATGACGTAAGAGTGAAAAGATAGCTTTTGTTAAGTAATTTTTTTTTTATAAAATAAATAAATAAATAAATGAATAAATAACTATGTTGGCGTGTAGAGTGGTAGGTTGCTCGCACCAATAAGATTGCTGCATTTGGATATCTTGCACAATCAAAGCGTCTAAGTACTGTTTTCTTGTAGATGAAGTCATGGATTAGGCATTAATAACAATAAATTTGGGTTCATTTGTTTAGTGTAATGGTTTGTAGCCTTCGCGAGAGCCTCATCGATTAAGGTCAATTTGTATAGGTAATCACATGATTTCGAGTGCAATTTGGAATAAATAAGCACGAGTAAATTTTCTTAAAGACTGACAAAATTGCACGAGCCCGAAGGAATTGCTCAGTCTGTGTCCGAATCACTTTCGATGAAATGGAATCGTCGTTTCCGAAGTTTAACCATGTTTGTTTTTTCATTTCGGCGTTGGATTGCTCGAGCAAAGTGATAAGCTGGGTTGGCTCGTAATTTTCGATTTCCTTAGAAATTCCCATCTCTAAACACCACTTTTTCCAAACCGACAACCAAAAAGCAGTGCTTTTTACAGTGTTTTCGTGATCTGAGCTGTTTTTCAGATGCAGTGGCGGAAGAAAACCTACTTAAAGTTTGTTTAAATTTTATTAGTCTTTAAAAAAATTTACTCGTGCTTAGTTATTCCAAATTGCACTCGAAATCATGTGATTACTTATACAAATGAAAAGTTTGCATTTAAATTTTTAAGATGAAACAATTTTTTCCTCTCCTTTAATCACAACGCACACACACCAAACAGCTCACTTTCCATCACGTACCATGAAAGATAAATTAGGTTTTTGTGTCTATCTGCGATATTTCAGTTTTTTGAAAGTAATGCTCTTTTTGGTGACAAAAATGAAAACATTAAATACAAACTGTCCCATCTCAACCCACCGGCCAAAAAAGTAACTCTTGCATGCTACGTATGCATATGTTTTTTCAGAAGTGAGTGTAACAAAGACATAGCGTGTGCATTTTTTTTTTAAGAACTTGTGGTTAGGTCCAACAATAACCCATCTTCCAGAGTGAAGGCACATCAGAAAACTTGGGGCCATATTCCCAAAGAAATGGACAAAGGCAGGTTTTAAAATCAATGTTCAATGTTTGGGCAATGTTCACATTTTTTCCTTTTTAATGCAACATAGAAGTTAGGTTTATCTGGAATTTCAGTCAGAGGTTTTACTCCCTCTGTTAAATTCAATGCAAAGCTATCATATAACTTTTGAGAGACATTGATGATATAATGATAATGTAGCCTCCAAGCAGAGCAGGAAAATAATATTGTTGGATGTAAACTTTATTTCATTCATCCTTGTGTAAACACACCTCTAACCAGTAAGTACATGCACAAATGAAATGTATGCAAAACTGTCCAAAGCTTGAGAGTTACACATTTGCCTTTGAGACTGCAATGTATTTGCACTCTGTTTATAAAGGAGCATCCCAATGACCTAGTTTGTTAATGAAATGAATTTTAGGCCTAACTTTAACCAGGAATTTCAATAAAAGCCAGTCACTGGTGGTCTGCCGTCGTATATGAGACCTCTTAACACTATGTTTTCAGCATGCCTCCAGTAACCCTTACAGGGAAAGGGGCCTACAGTGTGGCCCTTCTTCTGGGCACTGGCACCTTTTACACCACACACTGGATTGTTTAGACCCTATGCAAGACAAACAAATTCATCTGCCTTGCTGTCTGGGTTAATAACAACTTCCTTATGTCCCCTGTCTGTACAACCTTCATGGAGCATCTATTATCTTTAGCAAAAATATAATTTATTTTTTCAGTTGCCATTTACAGTCATTTCTCTAGCTTGTTTCTTGACTCTTTCTTCATATTCCATTCTGCTTTGACTGCAAGAATAGAAAATGAGACCATCAGTAAGACAAAATTTGGTGATTTATCCACTATATGTGACTCCTGTACTATTGCACTACATTTCACCACCTGAACATCTAAAACAGGCCAAAAATGGGAGGCAGTACTCAGCCTTCAAACAGTTTTGTAGCTGAGGTTCTCTATAAAGGATAGATTACAAGATTACTTGGTCTTGACATGTCAAATAGCTTCTACATCAAAAGATATAAAGTAGCCAGACAATGAACAATTCTCTGACAACACCTTGAACAACTACTGTTACCAAGAGCTTAATAAACTCAATTACAACACTATGCATTCCCTTAAGTTGAATTATCAAGATCAAACTCACCAATAGACTACATATGCTTCAGCCTGTGCTGGTTCATGGAAGTTTGGTTCACTAAGCAACAACTGAATTCCAAGAAGCACCTGAACAGGAAATAAAAATATGACATAACAGCAAAACATCACACTCACTTTAAACACATACTTTGCTCTAAACTTCAGCATAGATCAATTCCAACTCTGGGGTCCCTCAGTATATATCAGCCTAGTGACTTTGTATCCTTAATTGCATCATTAAACACTTTGGTATGACACCACTCTTTCGGTGTCTGATATTTATACTATGCAAAAGATGAACTGTCTTAAACCTTTGACCCTTAAAAGTCAAGAACACCTAATTTCTTCTTACAACATCAGCAATGAGTCCCTCATTAAGGTCAGGAAAATAGTTAAAAGGAAATGATCACCAACAAAAGAAGCTCCTGATAGTTTAACAAATTCTCCTTGTCAGCACCTTAAGAAATGCATTGAGAACACTGTGGAGAATATGCATACTGATGTAAGGGCGTAAAGGGTGTAAAATAAGAATGGTAAGTCATTAGGGGTACTTGACAAAATAATGTGGATAAGCTTTATCTGATCTTAACCCTCAACAAGTAACTTCTCCCTACAATATCAAAGCACTATCCAACAAACAGGTAATGAGAATACTCAAACTTATCAGGAAGCTGTTATCTTGATCTGGCACCAAATTCTCAAAACTTATTTACAAGGAAATGTGAAGCAGCTAGAGGGGAGAATTAACAATCAGATCTTGGGAGTTAAAGGGTTCATGTAGTTGGAAGAGTAGGATGATGAAAGTTACTTTGATGATCCAAACCAACTCATACTGGTTGAAAACCCTGACATTTTTTTTTTATTTCCTACAGAACTGTTAAAAGGCTCCAAATATTGAATAAGATCATGTTTTTATGCCTCCTTAAGAATTTTACCACAAACTGGATTTATTTTGAACTTTTAACTCCGGTGTACCTCTTTGGTCGTAATTTGTGGCTTCCAACCTTTATTCTTGTCAATCAAGGACAAGGAAACTTTGCCAGATGGAAAAACATTTGGATGCAAGATCACAGGATTGAACACACCTACAATGTAAATACATGGATATTCACACAACTGAATGAAATTATTAGATAATTTTGAATGCACTCAGGCATCTTCTATAGTTCTAAGTCCACTGAGTTGGCAAAAGCCTAGCTGCCTACATCACCCCCAAGCAGGAGGTATATGAGGGATCTGGCATGAAAAATGAGACTAAACCCTTTGCCTTCTTCCCACTACCTTGCCCAAGTTGCACAGCAGCCACAATAAAGGCCTGCTTGCTGAATATTCATTCTTGCACTTCCTTGCTGTATGATGAAATAATGGCCATAAACTGACCAACCCATCAATGTGGTGCACTAAATACAATTGTTCACAAGAATATATGTTGCAATTTAAAATTTCAGGCTAAAATGAATTTAAGCTGAGTTTGATTTGTCTTCTATTTGTTTAAGGAACTACAGTAGTGTATCTGGAACATTGAGGAAACACAAATCAAACTAGCATGAAACCAATTTTTGGCCTTCAAATTGAAACTTTATAGTTACATGCATGCAAATGATCAATTTTAAAAGCAAAAAAGTTGGAGGAATTTACTTACAGTTAGGTGGAGAGAATGGATAGTCTTGGGGAAATGAAAGCTCTAGCTTGTACATGCCACCTTCCCACATTGTCTAATTTGAAAAACAATTATATGAAAGTTAACATTCACAAATTCATATTCAGTTAACTAGGTTTTAAAATAAGGTTAGCAATGCCATTTGCACTCATTCACTCAATCAGAGGGAGTAAGAGCAAGCCACCTAGAGTGTTATTCAAGTTTTATATATGATACACAATAAGTCAAATACTGGGGCACTCCTAGCTCAACTATTTTCAAAGTTTTCATTTAGGAACCTTAAAAAATTTTGTCTCTGCTATTTAAATGATTTAGTGTTTAGACCATAAAAACTTGCTGTAATACTGGCAGAAACAGATCATCAAATTGGCAACTTTCCTTGAAATTTTGATCTCAAAATTTTTCTCTAGTTTCTGAGACAACCAAAGTGGTCTTGGCTGCCTAAATGTGTTTAACATGAAAAAACCAAGAAACTAAGAGCACACTTATAGGTTAAAAACCTATTATCTATTGCTGTAATAACTCCATGGAAAACTGAAGTGTATTTCAAAAAAGAAATACACATTACTGTGCTTTCTACCAGTTTACCAGCATAATAACCCACTTAAGATGTTGTGGGAACATGATAAGATGTGGGAGTCACAAGCCAGAGGTGAATAACAAACTTTTCAAGTGTTCATCCAATATCCCTGGAGGTTCAGTGTGTTGATAAGCACATAAAAAGTGTACTCTATTGCTTTAATAAATCTGTACCCAGCCAGTGACGTCTTTCTACATTTACAGTAAATAGAAGGCGACCCTCCTCAGAGGGTAATTTGATTTATATAGATAGCATGTAAATATCACTAATACCCTTTTTGGTCCTGGAATGGCTGTGGAGAAAAAGAGTATCAAGTTCTTAAAAGTCAGGCTTCGAAGACAAAAATAGATCACTATAAATTTATCATTTAATTTCAACAAAGCTTCCAAAAATAATATTAAATGGCAAAAAAACTTCTATCGTAGAACTTAATTCACCACCGCTTAATCTCACCACATCTCCAAGTTAGCCAGTCAGTTTCCCCTCCGTCCTTCTTTACAGGATTAGCAATGAAGTCCTGAGCATGAACAAACAGTATTGAGGAATTAATTATTGCAGCACATTCAAAACATAATAGCCCTTTTAAAACAACACAATCAATCAGTCATGTGTTGGAGGAGCTGAGGAGAAGAAAACAATTGGTGTTTCCGGTGAAATCCTGTTTTCCATCTGAAATTCCGGAGTGACTTTGCGGGAATATTAAGTGACGTTTTGTATAATAACTTAACACGAGGCCTTCTTCCAAAATCCCTTCACCGATTTTCTCCTTAGAAATTTAGACACGATAGTTATTAAAAAGCAAACCTTAGGATGACTGTGTTTCCACGCCTTGTACTCCTCTTTTAGTCTTTCCACTGGATCAACTTGTTGAGCTGAATGTGATCTCGCAGCCGCCATTTTGAAATAAGCGCGCTTGAAACAGTTTTTGGTCAGTGGTTTTACACATTAGGTTACAAAAACAATAATGGCGGCGAGTTCTTTTTCGTTTTGCGCTAGAAGTCTGTGTTTATTTCCTTCTCAGAAATTTCGATACTTTTGTACTCAAGGTGATTCACACACCGTTCATGTTCCTGTGATGTTGAAAGAATGTCTCAGCTTTCTTGCTCCTCGCGACGGACAAGTAAGTCGTTTTTATTCCTTTTTTTAGCTGAAGTCATGGGTGTCTAGAGTTTCGATTTTCCTTGAAATCGAACCCATAGTAATTCTGTTGTTCCTGGTTTTGGACAAGGTTTCGCATACTTTTAAATGGTATATCTCCTGACGCTCTTTCACTGGCTCTGGCTTCAATTTTAGTCCTCATTAGGTTGCCGTCCCTTGTGGAATTAAAACAATTGCTGTAGAATTTGCAATTTTAGATGAGAGAAGCCGTAGTTATTGTTTACGTCACCTTAATAAGATCTAGATTAAAAATTTACCAAAATAAACTAAATCCACCAGTTTATTAAAAGTAAACTTTTATACCGTGACTACGTTAGTTGAGTTTGTACATGTAGTTATACAAATTCCAAGACGCTGCTACTGACGATTGAAGTCCTTAGCTGATTTAGTTTTTTCCTGTTAGTTATATGTCTTGAGTGTGACTCAAATTTGTCATTCAAACAAAATTTTCTGCTTTATAAAGGGATTCTGCACTTAAATAACTTCACATCTCCCTGTCTTGCCTTAGTTTATTACTGCAATTTGCATTGGTTGACAGGTTGCATGTTTTGCTCACCTTTTGGGAGCATTAAAGGAAGGAAAAAAACTTTGTGGTCATTGGACAAAAATGACAACAAAAAAATGCAATTCTTTCAAAATGTTAGTTCTAAATGAAGAACTATGATATTCAGACAACTGGGTTGGCTGGGACCCCTTTTAACAGTGTCTTTTATCATTAATTTTCTCCTATTTCTGTCCAAGTAACCCACTTTAAAGTAAGCCAGGCAATTAGAGCACAAAAAACTTAACAACACCCTATCTTGTGGTTACCCCATAAGACCTTAGAGAGGTCCACACCAAAAGGCCAAGGCCTTGTTTCTCAAATCAGGTATCTCTACAATTCAAGTTTTCATTTGTTTAAAAAATCTGGGACAATTGGGACATTGAAATTACTGATTGTTTGGGAATAACCCAACATAAGTAAACCGGCCTTAATGGTTTAAGTAGTGAGATGAGAGTCTTTTGCACTTAACCTACATGTACACTGAACAATAGTTCGTTGTGTTTTATTATTCTTATAGTTTAATGTTATAAACTAAGGGTAATGGAAAGTTATCACTATGATATCTTTAATTGTCTTGTGCCATCTTAGGTGTTTATAGATGCAACATTTGGATCAGGGGGACATACAGCAGCAATCCTGTCAAGTGCAAATTGTAAAGTTTATGCCTTTGATAGAGATCCAGATGCTATAGAAATAGCAAAAATCCTTTCAGAAAGACCTGAATTCAAAGGAAGATTAATTCCCATGTTGGGGAAATTCAGTAATATCTTTGAAATTTTGAAAAGCCAACGTGTTAAGAAGGAGTCTGTAAATGGAATCCTCCTTGATATTGGTGCATCAAGTGTACAATTTGACAATCCAGAGAGAGGGTTTTCATTTTATAAAGATGGTCCTCTAGATATGAGAATGGGAGAGAGAGATGATATGCTGGAGTCAACAGAAGGCAAGAGGTTGTTGATGACAGCAGCTGATGTGGTGAATTCTATCAATGAAACAGAACTTACTGCTGTTTTGAGGCAGTATGGACAAGAAAAAGAAGCAGGTTAGTGGCATTAACTTCCAAATGATAATAGAGGGTACTACCCCATTAGGTACTAGCAAAAGCTGGAAAATACCACCTTGTGGATTAATTACTATCTATTGGATGAGTGTTAATAAAAGAGACACACTTTGATTTTTAATGCTAACACCTTGCCTTGAGGGAGGAGTTAGAGAGCTTTGGACTTTGAGGGGAGGGTTCCAGGTTCATTGACTGGGGCCAATGTGTTGTGTTCTTGGGTGAGACATTTAACTCTCACAGTACCTCTACAATCGGAGAGTATAAATGAGTGCTGACAAATTGTCAGGAACTGCTAGCATCCCATCCAGGAGTGGTTCATATAGCAATACTCCTCGTCACCTCATTTATGGAGGGCTAAATATGCTCTGAATAAAATATTAACTTCTTTTGATTCCTTAGTGGCTTACCTCAAGGGTAATGTGGCCTATGGCTCTCTTAGATTAAACCTTGGGCAAAGATTTTCATACACATTTGTGTATGCTAGAGGAAGATACTTTACTCTTGCACTGCTTCTCTCTTAACCCCAGAGTACTCATGGGTTAAAAGTGAACTTTCAGGAAAGCCAATCCTGGTTACAGTAGGGAGGGTAATCTGAACTGGATAAGCACCCCTCCCAGGTGAAAAACATGGCTCATAGTGGGTTTATGTAGGTTGGATTACCAGCCTACATAGATTACTGCTTGTTTGGGAATTAAGCCAATGCTCACCTCTCCCCTCTCCCCCTCCCTCCCTCCCCCCATTGTTCCTTCTTGGGAGGATCAAGACTGTACTCAAAAAAATGGCGGAAATTGGGCCAAGGGTCTATGTTTACTCACAAAGAATGGAAAGAGATTCAGCACTGTGGACCAGTCCACCGTAGTGCTATAAGTATAACGTATGCCTTAATTTTTGTTTTCAGTTCGCATTTCAAGAGCAATCGTCAGAGCCCGGTCAAAGATGCCGATACTTTTCACAAGACAGTTAGCAGCCATTGTGACTGCTGCTGTTCGTCACAGCCGGTCGGACAGATTTGCCCGACCCATTCACCCAGCAACGAGAACGTTTCAAGCATTGCGCATACTCGTAAACGATGAGCTAAATGAACTTCAGTGCGTCCTAAAAGCGGCGCATAAACTTCTCCGTCCTGGCGGGCGGCTAGTGGTCATTTCATTTCATGCTTTAGAAGACTCTATTGTTAGACATTTCTTTAAAGATGCGAATTCTGAGGTGAGTTACACGCGATCCAGAACAAACGTGGCAGGCAAAGCGAAAACAAGCGCTTGGTTGCCACTTCACAAGAAAGTTATTTATCCCACCGACGAAGAAGTTTATCTCAATCCTCGCTCACGGTCTGCTAAATTACGAGCTGCTGTAAAAGTGGATAATTTAGTAATGGATTTAACTGAACTCACCAGCTGGTTAGACAAGAATTCAGGGGAAACGTTTTACAATGGTTCAACTCCAGTCTGAACATCTTTGGAGCATTCAAAGTGGGAAACTGTTACTCTTTTTTATTTTCTGAGAGAAGTGTCCATTTTTTGTACTCAATCGTGGCCGTTTTAATGGATTGGATTCTTTTTATTGGGAGTATTAAGAAAAACAACTCTTTGGTAATTTTTTATCAAAGGGTGAAATGAACTGGCAAGTTTTGATCTTATCGTCGACTGTAAATGCTGAGAATGTGAAGAAAACGAGAGGAAACATTGAATACCAAAAAAATTATTTTAATACGCAAAAAAAAGCTTCAATACAGCGTTCTTAGCCAAAAAAAAAAACGGGTTAATTTACAGGGTTATGATATACAACTTTAACTTAATTTCTTTGCTGTTACTTTGGATAATCTATATCCAAGTGATTTCCTTCCTTTCTCCTTCCTTTCCTCTAGTGGTTCCTGCGATGATGGAAAAAGAAATGGCATTTATAAGTTTTATTAATACTGGTCAACTTTAGTCGATAGAGGGAGAATATTTGGGTTCTTGATGTACCATATCATTTTCTCTTTTCATCTCTGTTGATTACGGTTCGATACGGTATTCATTTAGGGGAGACACTCACTTCTTAATTGCTTTCTATATTCTGTCTTTATTTATCGATCAAGTCTCTAAATAAGTCGCCACAATCATGTTAATTGATTAAAATACTTTTACATCATTGAGTAATCCTATAATGATATTACTAACACCTTTACTATGTTCTCATTACAATACGACCACAGAAGTCTAAAGCTCGTCTTCTTATCTTGCTTATCTGTATTCGTTCCAGAATAATTTTTTTTCAGCCTTTTCTGTTTTTCAAGGTTTTACCATTTTGCTTTTAAAGCTCTCAATTCGATCACGCGTGAAAAGTGCAGGTTGACATGCGTAGGCGATAGGTCACTCGTGTCTGCCCTCTCACGCGCGTCAATCTGTCAATCATAATCCGCGACTTGGCCTGTCGCGGATTATGATTGACAGATTGAACCCCTCTCCAATTTGACTTGTCACGCTATCAGCATAGTTATATCCCTCAGAAAATTATCTCTGCTTACGGCTTTAGAAGTACAGTCTAAAGCTCTGCAAGAAATACCTCAAACACGGGTCTGGACAAAATATTAAAAGAAGGTGGGTGTGAAACATTTCTGTAGATCGTCGCAATACTAGCGTGATGAAAACTGCGAGCAGTTGAGCCTCGTCGAAAGCCCCTGTACAGTTCAAGAGAGATAAACAAAAGTCCAAATTTTATGCCTCTGAGGTTCGATGATAGTTGTAGCTAAAAAAAAAAAATACGATCAGGGCAACGCAGACAACGTGCGTGCTTCGTGTTTAAATCAGCCATTTTCAAGACGTCATTGCTCTACCATGGCCACCATAATTTATTCGCTATGGCGCTAATTTGCACAAGAAAACAAATCCTTGAAGGATTGGAGTTTTTGTGGCCAGAAAATAATGTCTTCATTGCATGAAAGGGGCCTGTATTCTGATATTAAATGACCAAACGTAGTTTCCTTCCTAGATCTCTGGTCGGCGGTTTGAGTTAGTCACACAATATCCACAATCCTTTACCAGTATCAAATCGCTAGTTTAAAAAGCTCTATGAAAGCCAATTGACCCAAACTTTTTATGAATTTATGAATCATATGTGGATTATCATGAAATTTTGCCATGGATATTGTCTTGTAAAGTATCTGCTCCCTGAAGTCATAAAATTGTGGCGCTCTTCAATCGAGAGTGGATGCTCACCCCATCCATGTTTCTATTTCATTTTTTTGTTTGTTTTTTGAAACACACTTACAATACAAAACTAAAATCACAGAGAGTTCCACATCATAGTCCGGGGGTAATTGTCAAGCAAGATGGCCAGTTTTAAGATTTTCATTTTCGTGCATACGAGTAACAGGTTACAGGCGTAGATTCAAATATATCACCACCCATAACAAATTTACAAAAGGTGATAAAAGCGATCTGTAAGGATACTGAATTTGATTTATTTGAGTTGTTTGACCTGCAGCTATATATGTCTTGAATGGAATATAGACAAGCATTTGTCCATTTCTATCAATTCCTGTCATATTGTTAATAATTCTGTTAATGTCATGATTTATTTGTTGTGGGTAATACCATGAGTTCACGTGGGAATTCTGAATTCATTTTTGCTCTTGCTGTTGTCATTGGTTAAACATTTTAAGGTGGTTTGACTTTGCTACTTGCTGCTACAACCTGCAACGTGCAGTCTCTAGCTCCCTGCATTTCATAGACTCGGTCATTACTGTTCTATAGTTCAAAGAGGAGAGAGTATCCTCCCCTGAGTCAAAATGAGAGCTAGTTTTCGATCTGTCTGTACTTGTTTCAATTTCAGAAACCATGTTTGCCTTTGCTGCAGTTTGTGGAGTGGCTCTAGTTCTGTTGGCCATGTTTATGAGAAGACTGCAAGGTCAGAAACCGAAGTTCCAAAAAAATTACAACCATGACAACGGACGCCCGCTTGGTATTATGGAAGAATTGTTAAGACATGTCCACGACACGACTGGAAGTCTTATTCTTGCCGACACTTTAGTTTTGCGCTACCAAAAGGAAATTACAGGATCAGTGGTGAGGAAAGCAATGGAACTACTCATGAGAAGACACCCTAGTTTGCGCATGTGCTATCAAAAGAACCAAAACGGAGAATATCACCTGCAGAAGATGACAACTCTTAAGGTGGATTTACGAGAGCAAAATACCACCGACTGGAAAAGTGTCATGGAGGAAAGCTTGCTGGAGAAATTTGATGGAAAAAATGGTCCTCTTTGGAGAGTCACCTTCCGTTCCAAATGCTAGGTACCAGTCGAACGCAGATGAAGAAACCCCAGAAATAACCTCACACCCTCATGAGTGCATTTGTATAGTTGGCTTTCATCATATCATAATAGATGGGCAGTCCTTTTCGAGAATGTTTGCAGAGTTTAAGACGTATTTGGGCAACATACTCAACAATGAAGAACCTCAAGTGTCGTCCATGCCAATACTCAACAATGAAGAACCTCAAGTGTCGTCCATGCCAATGTTGCCACCAGTAGAACTGTACCTTGATGAAGTGACCCCGCCTAAATGGTACCACTTTCTTTTGCCTATGGTATTTGGAATACTGGGCATGATACCCGGATTCACCACACGAATGATGGCAGGATTTGTTCCAAAAGGTAATGCCTTTACCAGAAAATATGGCGTCGAAATCCAACGATATCCGCACATTCAACCAAAGACGAAGATTATTCCCTTAGAGTTTACTGAGGACGAGACCTCAAGGTTACTGAAGGAGTGCAAGGAGCATAAGACAACAGTACAGGGGGCTGTTCAGACAGCAGCAGGTGTTTCCATGGTCACCATGTTAGAGGATGAGAAGCTAGAAGTCCCCACCCGAGTCACAGTCAATATCAGACCCTTCCTGAGATCAGAAGTACCAAATGACTATGACCGTACTTTCTTGGCGTGGAATGTAAAAACCTGGTGGTCGCTGCTTCAGATCCTGGTGTATTTTGGAATATGGCTAAACAAGCCTCAAATGACATCCATGCCAAACTGAAAAACAACGTACCCATCAAGGAATGGTCAGTCATGAAGTATCTGATCCCAGTGGTATTTGGAGCAATGAGTGAAGAACCTAAAGAAGATGATGGATTCGCTGGACGTTCCCGACAGCTAGTAGTTTTCACTAATTTGGGTTACGCAAAGTTTCTCGACGGATCTCCCGATGATAGCGTCATCCTTCGAGCAAGGTTCGGTTGTTCGGCCGAGCACCAACAAGGAACCATTTTTAGCAACAGCATGATGACATTTAATGGAAAGTTATTTTGGACAGTGACTTATTACAGTAACGTTGTAAGTAACGCCTTAGCCCAGAAGTATGCCAGTTTGGTTAAAGAAACTATTCTAAAAGCGATTGAAATGTGAAGACTTAATCATTACAACTAAACACGATGCTCCAGGTTCGTGATATCAAACTTTTCCCCGCTCTTTCCCAACATCAAGCTTTTCAATCTTTACAAACACAATAGAACCTCGCCTACTCGAACATGGTTAACTCATGCTCCATGGTAACTCGTACTTTTAGCTAACTCGAACCCCCATTTTTGTTTCCCTTCACAGTTGAGTTAACGGGGCTCTACTGCGCATTTAATAATAGGGGGCGACAATCTTAAAGGTGCAGAGAAGATAAATCTTCCAGTCAGCTATGCTCTTTTGATCATATTCACATCAGTACAAAAGGTATATAAACGATACCCTCAGTTCACAACATGTGCAGCTTGTCGAGATCTTGGCTTGTATTCCTTAATGCTTCCTCCACTGTTTACTTATAGAATTCATTCAAGATTCTTAGGCTTGGTCGGCAAGGCATAAAAAAATATAGCAGAACGATGTATTTTAGATTTTAGTGTAATAGCAGAAGTCCTATTATTAAGTGGGATGTAACAGTAATTTTTCATTTTTTTTTTCAATCCTTTATCTCATTTACTGCTATAAATAATGATAAATGTTTAGACCCTCCTCTGAAAACGGTCATGTTAGGAACTGATCTGTATGAGTTGCTGCGTTGACTGAAGTAAAACAAAGACTAAAAAAAAGAAATTTACAAGGAAGAGGTGATCAATTCTGGCAGTGTGCTTTTGCTGTTAAGGTGTTATTTTCAAAAATTATTTTGTCCAATTTTTACCCTTTTGAGTTACTTTTTTAGGTACACCCAACCCATATAATGTTGGTTTTAGTAAGCGATCTTTTGTTTTTGTGTTGTAAAAGCCCTTTTTTGCGCGTCATGCACCACTGCAAAGTATATAATAATACGTCAATTCAAAATCAAATGGTACCTTTCATTTTTAAAAAGACGTTTCTATCTAAGATACGACATTCAGTGAACTGCACGAAAGTAACTTTTGACTGTAAGGAATCTTACAGGGCATGCCATGGTATCCGCGGGTTTCCGTAGTAATCAGGATTAGCGAGGCAGTTCTCTCCTACTACTTGGATTACGGATTACTTCACTGAACTGTCATGATCAGTTTGCGCTCTTTGAATTTTACCATATGCATTTTCCGGAATCGCAGCATAGTTTTTGACCCAGAATACTCTACTTTGTAAGTCACGCAAGCGCGCAAGCGTTACGACCGATCACGTTTACGCAACGTTTCAGGACAACTCGGCAATTACCATTCGGTTGTTATGAGCAAACACTTGAATTTGCGTTGTTTTTATGATGTTGGTGGATGGAAGTTAGAGATACACTAGCGGGTTTGAGACAATCAGTGACCTCATAGGTGTATAAACTGTTGAACGATTAAAGATTTCTCGGCTTTTAATTTAAAATGCGATGCAGCAAAAAATAGCATTCGCACCTGTAGAATTGAACATCCTCCTAATAATATATAGATTTAGCCGAGCCTAAAAGCGGAGCTCGCATTTTTTTTTTCCCGCACGTCTCAAGGGCACAACGCCTTGCCCTGGCAAGGACTAGAACCTGGGTCGTCCGACTCGGACCCTAGTGCACTGACCACTGGACTACTAGACAAAGCCGTGGCGTTGGCGTGCCCGCGGTACAGTTGACCACGCATGTTAAAAGTAGCACCTTGTACAGTCGTAAGGTCGTAAATCCACATTTTTTCGGCTTGGTGGGTTACTACTATTTTATATAATTATGGGGCTACGCGAGCTCCGCTATAACTTATTGTTTACTTGTGATCTTTGCACCTTGTTTATAGTCTAAAGTTTGAGTTATCTCTCACGTTTGCGACAGTTACGGAGCTGATCACTGTTCCTTTTTGTGAAGCCAATCATACAAGTCGTGCTCTCTATTTCTTCTATTCAACATCGTGAAAAAATTGCTACTTTACTGATTTTTTTAATAACACTTGTGTCAGTGTGGAAACTGCCCATCAGTGTGGAGGGAGGAAGAAAACATCTTTTCCAAGAATGTTTTCCGCAGCTAAGAGTGGTACAGTTTTGAATAACTTGAGCGTGAACAAGTATATACATATACATATATCTATCTATCAAAATATATATATATATATGTATAATATATATATATATATATTTTTTTTTTTTAAGTTCAGGTCGTAACTTGAGAAACATTACGTGCTTGTTATTTCCGTAGCACGAGTTTGTCGCTGAATCGGTCCCTTTTTTTTACCAAAGCACTGCGTTAACACGGTGGGTGCAAGGCAGTCCCATGATATGTGCTTTAATGGTTTCCTCTCTCAAGCTATCAGCTTGTTTTATTTATGATAAACGAGCTTGAATAATTTACTGTTCACTCAGCTGACAGTGGTACATTTTTGAAACGAGTAACCTTTTGGGGAGGATTGATTTCATCATGTTTCCGGTCACAAATGAGAAAAAAAGCTTGAGTGTGGCGCTCATAACAAAGTGTTTCTTGTAACATCCGTTTACAGCATGTTTCTGTTATTAAACTTAGGCACACGAATGTGCTATGTATTGCTGCTCATGTTAGTTGTAATCATTCCTAGAGCACTAGTCTCCGTTGAAAAAAAAATTTAAAAAAAGATAAATCTTGTATATTTCCGGAACGTGGAAGAGTTTCGATCACGAAACCAGGTTAAGGTGACTAACTCCCATAATATGCGACAACACTTTGCGCTCAGTCACGCTCACTCCGGAACCGATAGGCGTGAGGTCACAGTGATTTAAACCGGAAAAAATCTTGAGAGGATATCAACATCAGTCGAACAAACTTGAAATATTGTGGCAAGTCGCCTAAAATTCGATTTAACCCCTACTTTCATATTTTATAGCCCAATATGTTCTAATAATTGTGGTGTACTGTTTTTGTGAAAATATATTTTAGTTTTCGAGATTTGATTTTTTTCGTTCAGCCGCTCAAATATGAAAATTTTCACCGCTAAACGCTAGAGATACAGCGTAGCTAAGGCTTGTGAGATGATTTTTGACGATGGAAGTGAGCATGGTGGTATCTCTAGTGGCGAGGAATCCGAATTAGATGGAAAACTGGAAAATCCTAGCGCAGAATCGAGGTAAGTAATCTGTAAACATTCTTGCGATATTTAAATCCGTGACACATGTGGTGTTGAAACATCTACTTTTACTTTTCGCGTACGAATCCTTGTTTTTTGCCTTGAAACAAACCTGTAAATGTATATTTGTGAATGAAAAGCAATATATTTTGTGATCAAACATGATTTTCAAGCGACAGAGAAAATAATCTTCGATGGAATGTTAGAACAGCCGATGACATATCAAATGACGCAGTGTGCGTCCGAACTAAATCAAATAAAATATTTTATTTTTAAAACGATAGTTGTACTTATATCGACCTGTACATTATCTTATTTGTTTTGTATGCTTTTTAGATGTGGTTCTACTTGTTACATGCCAAAATTCACAAAACAAACAAATTATGCTCAAGAATGAGTGGAATGATATAAAATGACAGTTTCCTGTTTCACTTCTGAATTGTTTTACTCTTGAAAATTATGGCATAGGGTAAAATATGGACTGGACTATTTTTTAAACCATTTTTTGACCATTTTTTGGACTACATGCAAAACATACAAAAACTTAGTCGAAAAACCAATTCAAATTGTTTGTACGATCGAGTTAAGGCTCTATTAACCAGTAGTGTTTACCATTACAACCACTTCCCACCCCTCCCTGCGTAGGAGTAGTCCGTCTCACACCCATCCCTGAGTAATAACACTCTGCCTCCCACCCCTCCCTCAGTACTGATAGACTTCATCCCACCCCTCCCTCAGTAATAATGGTGTGCCCCCCCCTCTAAAATGGTCCAAAAAAATGGTCCAAAAAATGGTCTAGTCCATATTTTACCCTATGCCGAAAAATACTGGTGGTGCATTGCAAGTGAAAGGCTTTCGATATATGTTGCACTTTTGTATTGATTATCTCATTTGTCCCTGTTTCAAGGCAAAATTTCAGAAGTCAAACAAAGAAATATAGTTCCAATGGTTGCACTGCAGACCTCAAGAGGGATTAGTAAATTTGGGCTTGGGGTGATGATGAGGTCAGACTAATTAGTCAGTATGTCAATCAGTGTTCACTAAATATGTGTAACACATCTCAGATTTGTTATTTTCCAACCAATTTTTATGGAGATGTTGCCTATATAACAAGGAACCTCTTTAGTTAATTTTTTGCCTCATTTCTTTATATTATTTGGGTATCACTTAATTCACAGTTCAAATTTTGATGATATTTTATGCTAATTAGTGTTAGTTTGAAAGCATTCGATGAGGTTGTTCCTTTTTCTTGGAGAGGAAAAATGCATTTCAGGAAAGCTTATTTACTGCTGTTCAAGTGAGGTATAGCTTACTTCCCTTGTGTAAATACTTGGTGAGGAATAAATTTTTCAATAATCTGGGTCAATTTTTATGGTTTTGGGGTACAGTTGGAAAAAAATTCTAATTAATTCTGTATTTGTTCTTTTTCAGCCAGAGTCTCTGGATGTCTTGCCCATGTCGTGACCGGAAGCGAGTTGTGTTACCTTTTATGTTACGTGCATGAACTGATTGCGAAACGCGTGATTGTTATATGATATGATATTGAAAAAAGATAGAATTACGGACAGATAAGATCGATTGAGAAGAGAATACCACGACGTGTACCGACAAAGTGAAAAAATATTAAATCTGGTGAAAATCTACAGACGTGAGAGTTTCCTTTGTTGGCGACCACCATTTCCCGACAAAAGTGGCGACCCTGCCAGGACACGGCTTAAAAGAAACAGAAAATTCATCACAGAAATCACACTGACCGCGTGGTTTTATCAAAAACAACAAATGGCTGAGCTTGAGCAAGCGGTGAAAAAGATCGACGCAAAGCTCCGAATGTTGAAATTCACGACCGAAGAAGTACCGAGAATTCGAGAGAAGAAAGAACTGAAAGCGTTAGAGCGATTGCAAAAGGATTTGGAAAAACAGCTAGACGGCGTTCATGAACAGAAGGTTCAAATAGTAGTAGGCCTCCGTCGGTCAGGGTCAACCATGGGTATAGCATCCTAATTGTGTGTTTGGCTGGAGCATCTGCGACTATGACTGTGAAGGCCAATGCGTGAATGGCAGTCCCTGCCGCAAGTGCTGCACGTGTATGCTGTTTGTTGGACATTGCTGATACGAAGTTTTCTGCGGGTCCGCCTCCTTGTGGCAGCTTGTGTCAGCTTCTCTTCTCCTGTTTTGAGGTGCCTTGTAACGGCTCCTCTCCATTGTGACCGATCAGCTGCGAGATTTTCCCAGGTCTCTGTGTCAATTCCTACAGCCTTCATGTCACGCTTCAAAGCATCTCGGTATCGCAGCTGTGGGCGTCCTCTGCGTCTACTTCCAGTGGCTAGCTCACCATACAGTAAGTCTTTGGGGATGCGGCCGTCTGGCATGCGATGAACGTGGCCCAGCCAGCGGAGTCTACGTTGCCTGAGTAAGGTTGACATGCTTGGCAGGCCCGCACGAGACAAGACCTCTGTGTTTGGGACTTTGTCTTGCCACGAAATTCCCAGGATGCGGCGGAGGCTTCTCATGTGGAAGGTGTTCAGGCGTTTTTCTTGTCTGGCGTACATCGTCCATGTCTCGCTGCCGTATAGCAGTGTACTGATGACACAAGCGCTGTATACTGCCATCTTGGTCTTCTCTGTGAGCATGGGGTTGGACCATACACGTGTAGTGAGGCGTGCAAGTGTGGCAGCCGCCTTTCCAATTCTCTGGTCGAGCTCGAAGTCTAAGGAGAGATTGTCAGTGACAGTGGAGCCTAGATACGTAAAATGATGGACCACTTCGAGCTCGTAATCGTCGATGGTAACGGATGGTGGTGTTTCTGTTCCTTGTTCCAGGACTTTAGTCTTTTTCAGGCTGATGGTAAGCCCAAAGTCTTTGCAGGCCTGAGAGAAATGGTCCATGAGTGACTGAAGTGCTTGCTGAGTATGGCAGGCTACTGCTGCATCGTCAGCAAATAGCATGTCTCTTATCAGGGCTTCACGCACTTTGGTCTTTGCTCGGAGACGGGCAAGATTGAAAAGCCTGCCATCTGATCTTGTATGCAGGTAGATCCCTTCTTTCGATGCGCCAAATGCATGTTTCAGAAGGAAGGCAAAGAAGATTCCGAAAAGGGTTGGGGCAAGTACGCAGCCCTGTTTGACACCGCTGTTGATGTTGAATGACTCAGAGGTTCTGCCGTTGAACTGCACAGTCCCCTGCATGTTGGCATGGAAGGACTCAATCAGGCTGTGTAGTTTAGGGGGGCAGCCAATTTTAGATAGAATTCTGAAGAGACCCTCTCTGCTTACAAGATCAAACGCCTTGGTCAGATCGATGAAGGCAATGTACAAAGGCATCTGCTGCTCTCTGCATTTCTCCTGAAGCTGGCGGAGGGAGAATACCATGTCTATCGTTGATCTTTCTGCTCGAAAGCCGCACTGTGACTCTGGATAGATACGTTCAGCCAGTTTCTGAAGTCTTACCAAAATAACCCGAGCAAAGACTTTGCCCACAACGCTGAGTAAGGAGATGCCCCTGTAGTTGTTGCAGTCACTGCGATCTCCCTTGTTTTTGTAGAGGGTAACGATCTTAGCATCCCTCATGTCTTGTGGTACGGCCCCTTCTTTCCAGCACGCACATAGGACATTATGTAAAGGCTGTAATAGTGTAGTCTTGCAGTGTTTGATCAGGTCAGGGGGGATCCCGTCACTGCCTGGAGCTTTCCTTGAGGCCAAGCTGCTGATAGCCTTGCTGAGTTCGTCATTAGTGGGTTCGTTGTCAAGCTCTTCCATTACAGGTAAGCATTTTATGGCATCAAGGGCTGATGATGTTACTACATTCTGTCTTGAATAGAGATCAGAGTAGTGTTCCACCCATCTCTCCATCTGTTGTCCCTTGTCTGTGATGGCTTCCCCTGAGGTGGATTTAAGGGAAGCTGTCTTGTTCTGGATTGGACCTATTGATGTTTTGATGCCTTCATACATCCCTCTTATGTTCCCAGTAATTGCTGCAGTCTGGATGGCTTCGCTGAGTTCGGTCCAGTAGTCGTTGGCACAGCGTCTTGCAGTGTGTTTGACTTTGTTCCTTATAGCTCGGAGAATCTGAAGATTTTTCTCGCTGGGTAATCGCTTGTATTCCGTTAGAGCGGCACGCTTTGCTTCTATGATGGGGGTCATCACAGCGGATTTAGCTTTGAACCAGTCATGCGATTTCGAGGTACTTTTTCCAAAGGTGGCTAAGACAGTGCGGTGCATTGTATCCCGTAAGGTGGTCCACTTCTCAGTTGCGGAGTCCCCTGACTGTAATGTTGCTAGATGATTCTCAAACCTCTCAGCAAATTGCTCTTTAAGATCAGGCTGGCTCAACTTAGTGACATCAATACGAGGGCTCCCTTTCTTCTTGCCACGGTGGAACCTTTTCGGATGGAGCCTGACCTTGCAACACACCAAGGAGTGGTCTGTGTCACAGTCCGCGCTGTGGTAAGAGCGTGTGTGGAGGACGTTCTTAATAGCGGTTCGTCTGACAAGGATAAGGTCCAGCTGATGCCACTGCTTTGAGCGCGGGTGTCTCCAAGAGACCTTGTGCTGAGGTTTGGTCTTGAAAAAAGAGTTGGCTATGCAGAGTTTGTGATAGGTGCATAGCTCGAGCAGTCTCTGGCCATTGTCGTTCATCTTGCCTATGCCAAACGTTCCAAGGCAAGAAGGCCATGATCTTTGATCAGCTCCTACTCTGGCGTTGAAGTCGCCCAGAAGGATAAGTTGTTCTTTGTTTGGGATGTTGCTGATCGTGGCTGTGAGCTGATCATAAAACTCGTCTTTAATTTCAGGTGTAGCAGAGAGTGTTGGAGCATACACGCTGACGAGAGTTACAGGGCCTGCCGTGGTGTTCAGGCAGAGAGTGAGGAGTCGCTCTGAGCCGCTGTTGCCTGGCTTTACCATGTTCAGCAGGTTGTTCTTCACTGCAAAGCCCACCCCATGCTGACACGGTACATTGGGGCTTTTCCCCTGCCAGAAGAAGGTGTAGTCTTTCTCCTTCAGTCTTCCAGAGTCTGCAAGTCGTGTTTCTTGTAAGGTGGCGATGTCCACATTAAGCCTCCTAAGTTCGTCGTTAATGATGGCTGTTTTCCTGGAGTCGCTGACGTCCTGAAGGTCTTCTGAGAGGCTCGTCAGCATTGTTCTAACGTTCCAGCAGCCTAGTTTCAGGACTGGTTTCTTTTGATGATTTTTGTTATTGCCTGGTGCAAAGTTTGCAGTCTGCCTGTTGGATATCTCCTAATCTCCATGCACCCAATGAAGAAAGCAAACCGTGGCGGGACAGCACCTTATTGACTGGGGGCTGCCCAGCTTGAGGCGGGCGGTAGCTGTCCAGTGGGATTCGAAGATCCCTCCCACCGACGAGAACGACCCCTGGCGCTTCACTCTACGCCAATCGAGCAGTAGCTTATCACCGGTAAACTGCCATTCTCCGTGTTGTGTCTACGCCATGGGCGTAGCTGGAGTGTCCTCTCCAGGTGTAGTGCGAGGTGTGTTGGTGTGTAGTGTAGGCGGATGCTAGCCTGGGCAGTGTTTTATGGAGAACAAGCTGTTGCCCATGTAACATGTTCCCCCTCTCCACGTCACTGATGGGGCCAAAGGAACAACAAGGTCGTTACAATTTGGGACCAGTGCCGTCGCAGGAGCTGCCAGCACGGGTTGAATTCAACTTCGAGCTGCCTTAGGGACTCCAACTCCGGATTTTTCCTCGAGGTTTACTCCTGAAGCCTTTTCCATGTGTGGATATAGCCGCAAGGCAGCAGAGGTTTGGGATAAGGGTTTTCCTTCCCCTAGGTAAACTGCCTTTCCAGGCTAGCGAGCTCTACCTGCCCTGTGCTGTAACCCTAGCAGGGGTGGCTGCGGGGCTGTAAACACTTGCCAAAGGTGTCACCCCAGACTCTGGTGGGCGGGGTCGTCCATGTCCCCGTGGTAGGCTGAGGTCCAACCTGTCCTACCCCAGTGCCCAAGAAGGTTCAAATACAAGCGCTAAAAATAGAGCAAGGAGACGACCCGAACGACGTGAGAGAATGGACATTGGAAATCGAAGGGCAAGTCGACGTATTCGAAAAACTCGCCGATAATGTGAGAGTAGAGGCAAGGAATCTACGAGAGGAGGCTTTACGCGAATTGAGAGACGAGGAGGAAAAGAAAGAAGAGGAGAAAAGGAATCGTCGTTACGAAGAAGAGTTGAAATTCGAGGAGGCAAAATTGAAGGTCAAACGCGACCACGAAAAGAAATTAGAAGAGGATCGAACCAAATCTCTAAAGGAGAGTGGCGCCAAGTTACCCAAGTTAACCATCACTAAATTTCAAGGAACCCACCTCGACTGGTTGAGGTTTTGGAGCCAATTCGAAACTGAAATCGATAAGGCTAGTATTACACAAGTAGCGAAATTTTCATACCTCAAAGAGCTTCTCACCCCCAAAGTTCGTGCATCGGTAGATGGCTTGCCTTACAATACAGAAGGCTACGGACGAGCTAAAAGCATTCTGACAGCAAAGTACGGGAAACCGAGCGAAGTGTCCAACGCGCACATGCAGTGTATTATTTCCTTACCCACCATACAGGGATCTCAGCCAGCAAAAATACACCCATTCTATGAGAAGCTGTCAACTAATGCTCAAGCACTGGAAACCATGGGAAAAATTCAAGAGATAAATGGCTACGTTCGAGTTACCTTGGACAAACTACCTGACATCAGGGCTGATGTCCGTTTGGACGACAACTGGCAAGAGTGGGGATTTCCTCAGATGTTAGAGTCACTTCGAAAGTGGTGCGAAAGAAATCCGTTGCCTTCATCCGAAGAACCAAGCAGTGGCAGAACCCTGCCGCCTAAATCCCAAGACAAATTGTTTAACTCGAGGCAAGACGAGTGGAAACCGAGACCATGCGTTTATTGCAAATCTAGCGGACACAAGTCCCTCGACTGTGACAAGATAGTGGGTGTGGCACAGAGAAGAAAGCACCTCAGTGAGAAAGGTTTATGTTTCAACTGCACTGGTACCAAACACCGAGCTGCTGAGTGTCGTATTGTGAGAAGTTGTCAGAAGTGCAACGGCAGACATCATACTTCAATATGTGACAGAGATTCCCAGCAGATGTTGCTAGCCACCAGTGAAGGAGCAGTCATTTACCCAATCGTGGTTGTCAATGTGGACGGCGTAACATGCCGCGCGTTACTGGACACTGGGGCGGGAAGCTCGTATGCCTCAGCAGCACTTGTCAAACGACTTGGAAAGCAACCGTCAAGAATAGAGCACAAGAGAATTGACATCATGATGTGTTCGACAAACCAGAAGATTCAACAATACAACGTTAAGATTGCAAACACCCATGGGAGTTTCGAGATGGCAACCACAGTGAGCAAAGTCGATAAAAGTGTCCTACTGTCGGTGCCCAACCCAAGATATTCGGAAAAGATCAACAAGTTCACCCACCTCGAAGGAGTAGTCATGGATGATGGAGACACGAAATCGGAACTACCCATCCATCTGATACTGGGGGCTAGTGAATACTCGCGGATAAAGACCGACACAAAACCAAGAATTGGAAAGGCCGGAGAGCCCATAGCTGAGCTAACCACTTTAGGCTGGACAATGATGTCGGCCGGAAAGGAAGCACACCTGAGCAGTGTTTATCTCACCAGAACGTCGTCCACTGATTACGACCAGCTGTGTAGTCTTGACGTGTTGGGCCTTGAGGACAGGCCAAATGGTGATCAGCAAACAGTGTACGACGATTTTAAAGAGCAACTCAGACGAAGCGATGAAGGATGGTATGAGACGGGGCTACTATGGAAACATGGTCATGATCTCCTCCCAAACAACGAGTGTGGAAGTCTACGAAGACTCGAAAGCCTGATAAAGAAATTACAGAAAGAGCCCAACCTTCTGGCCCAGTATGACGAAGTCATTCAAGATCAGTTGGCGAAAGGGATCGTAGAGAAGGTGTCTTCAGACCCAGTGGGAAGAGAGTTCTACATCCCACACAAGCCTGTCATCAGAGAGTCAGCAGAATCCACCAAGCTGAGAATCGTGTTCGATGCGTCAGCGAGATCAAATGAGAAGAGTCCCTCCCTTAACGATTGTTTGGAGACGGGGCCACCCCTTCAGAACCTGCTGTGGGATGTGCTAATAAGAAACCGTCTGATCTGCCAGTGGCGTTGGCAGGTGACCTTAAGCAGGCCTTCCTGCAAGTACGTATTCGACTAGAAGATCGAGATGCTTTAAGATTCCACTGGATAAAGAACAGAGATGTATCAAATGTGGAAGTGTTGAGATTTACCCGTGCATTGTTTGGCCTGGTGCAGTCACCGTTCTTGTTAAGGGGAACACTGCAGCAACACCTGGAAAGCCTAAAAGAAAGATACCCAAAAGAAGTGGAAGAGATCAAAAAGAGCCTGTACGTGGACGATGTCATTACCGGTGGAGAAACCAAAGACAAGGTGCGCAAACTAAAAGAAACAGCTGTTGCAGTTTTTGGGGAGGCGCAGTTCGAACTACACAAGTGGCATTCCAACGAGCCAGATCTGGAAACGAACGAAGAACCGAAGTCGGAAGACGAGAGACAAAGTTATGCCAAGGAACAACTTGGAGTTAAAACCGGAGAAACCAAGATGTTGGGGCTACCATGGGACAAGACGGAGGACACCATTGCTGTGAAGTTTCCAGAGGCACCCCCAGAAGTGACTAAGAGGGAAATGTTGCGGTTCCTCGCTTCAATTTACGACCCTCTTGGCCTAGCATCACCAGTATCCCTCGTGGGGAAGTTCTTGTATCGTGAAGTTTGTGACCAACACCTTCCATGGGACCAAAGCGTACCCGAAAACATCAGAAGGCAATGGCAAAAATTCCAGAAAAACCTCCCAGACCACCTTCAATTCCCGCGCAGTTTAGCAGGCTTGCAAGAAACCATTGAGGCAATCGATTTACACGCGTTTGGAGACACAAGTGGGGCAGGATCAGCAGCTGTGGTATATGCAGTGGTTCATCAAGCTTCAGGCGTGAGCAGAGGATTGCTGGCAGCGAAATCGCGCTTGGCAAAAAAGGGCCTCACTATTCCTAGACTGGAATTAGTATCTGCGCACATGGCGGCAAACCTCGCCGAGAATGTGAAGAACGCCCTAGAAGGCCAGCCAGTTAGATCAGTCCATGGATGGCTGGATAGTACTGTGGCCCTTCACTGGATCAGAGGAGAAGGGAGTGCCTACAAGCAATTTGTGGCCAACCGAGTGAACAAGATACGAGAGAAAGAGTACATTCACTGGAGGCATGTTGGTACCGACCAGAATCCCGCTGATATTGGCAGTAGAGGTTGCCAAGCGGACAAGCTGAGAGAGCTGTGGTTAATGGGCCCAAAATGGTTGACAGAGCCTGATCGTTGGCCAGCTGAAGTATTCACAGAACCGAGCAAAGAAACCGAAGCGGAAGCTAAACTCGCAAAAGAAATCTTCGCAACTGCTACAGAGACCAAGGATGACTTCGATGAAGTTTTAGAGAAAAACAGTTTCTGGAAAACGGTACGGGTGACAGCATGGATAAGGAGATTCCTGAACAACTGCAAGTTGAAGAAAGCGGTACGACTCAGTGGTCCTCTAACAACAGCTGAGACGGACAAGCAGGTGCAATGGTGGATAAAGAGGGCCCAAGCAAGCTATGAAATGACGGAAAAGTTCAACGAGGACAAGTTGACCCTCAACCTACAGAAGAACAACGAAGAGTTGTACCAGTGCCGTGGTAGAATTCAAGGAAGCTATCCAATCTATCTACCATCAAGTGCAGTGTTGACAGAGAAGTTGGTTCTAGATGCACATATCCTGACCTTACATGGAGGAGTTGGACTCACGATGGCCTTCATCAGACGTGATTATTGGATACCTCGATTGAGGCAGCTAACCAAGAAAGTGATCAGGGGTTGTTTTGGATGTAAAAAGTTCCGTGCTGTGGCATTCCAAAGTCCACCTCCTGGAAACTTGCCAGTTGACCGCACCATGGGCTCAGTTCCTTTCCAGGTACTGGGCGTGGACTATGCCGGCCCAATACCATACAAAATCAGTAAGAAGAAGGAAGGTAAAGCCTATATCCTGTTGTTTGCCTGTAGTCTGACCAGAGCCATCCACCTGGAGCTGTTAAGCGATCAGAGTACAGAAGAGTTCATTAAAAGCTTGAAACGGTTCATAGCCAGAAGGGGAAGACCACAAAAGGTGTACTCCGACAACGGAAAAAGTTTCATTGCGGCGGCGAAATGGTTGAGAAGCATCATGAACGACGAGAAGATGCAGGATTACCTGGCACACCAGCAGATCACGTGGCAATTCAACCTGAGTAGGGCACCGTGGTGGGGCGGTCAGTACGAGAGGTTGGTGGGGCTTGTAAAGCGGGCCTTGTACAAGTCTGTTGGGGGAGCGAGGCTCACGTGGAGCGAGTTTGAGGAGGTGCTCCTAGATGTGGAAGTTGCACTTAACAACCGCCCCCTAACTTATCTGGAAGACGATGTCCAGCTACCCACGCTGACACCAAATGCCATGATGTTTGGCCAGCCCAATCTGTTACCAGAAGATGATCCAGTTTCGATCGAGAGTAAAGATTTAAGGAAGCGAGCCAAGTATCTTCGACGCTGTAAGGATGTGTTGTGGGCCCGATGGACCGGGGAGTACATCAAGAGTTTGAGAGAAAGACATAACCTCAACCACAAGAAAGAAGAACCACAGATTAAACCCGGAGACGTCGTTCTAATCCAAAGTGACGAAAGAAACAGAGGGAAGTGGAACCTCGGAATTGTAGCAAAGCTCATCAAGGGGAGAGACGGTGTTGTCAGGGCAGCCAGACTGAGGGCAGGAAAATCGTTCCTGGAGCGCGCACTCCAACAGTTGTACCCCATGGAGTTGTCATGCGACCGATATCAGGAGCCTCAAGACCCAGAGTCAAATGTCCTCAACCCCAGAGCCAGGGCATTCACACCCAGGAGAGCAGCTGTTGCCGCAGCGGAGCGTATCAAAGACATTGCCAGACAAGACGAACAATTAAGTTGAACAAATGATTTTCTTTTTGTGTGTATTTGTTACCTCCGGTATCAAATAGGGGGAGAGTGTCGTGACCGGAAGCGAGTTGTGTTACCTTTTATGTTACGTGCATGAACTGATTGCGAAACGCGTGATTGTTATATGATATGATATTGAAAAAAGATAGAATTACGGACAGATAAGATCGATTGAGAAGAGAATACCACGACGTGTACCGACAAAGTGAAAAAATATTAAATCTGGTGAAAATCTACAGACGTGAGAGTTTCCTTTGTTGGCGACCACCATTTCCCGACACCCATAAGATAAGGAATATTTTATCTTAGAAATGTTTCCTTGTAACTCCAATCCATTCAGGCCCAGGCTGTTTCAAAGTCAAAGGTTGTACGATAATTTATACAAATTGTGTGCCATTTTCTTAGCATGATTTAAAATCCATGGATTTTTGGAGGCAAAATATATTTTTTCTGAAAAGCTAATTTTGTTCTCTTTCAAATGAGATATAGCACTAATCACTAGTGTAAATACTGTTGACAAAAAAAATAAAAGAAAAAAGGTTGCCATCATTTGTCATTTTTTTTTAAGTCTGCTATAAAGAGATATATATATTTCACAGCTGTTTGGAATGGCGTGCAAATTACCCGTGGCTCTGATACAGACATGCGATCCGTCGCGTTTCGATCATAATTTTTTTCTCACTTCTTATTTCACTGCCTCTAAATGGTGGCCTATAACAGAATGGAACAAATCTCATTTTTTTCCGCTCGTAAATTTCGGGCGAAGTTGTTACTTTCAGGTCTTGAGATGACGCTTTTCGATTTTCACTGCCTTACACAAGTGTGACGTATCACATCACGTGACCTGAATGGGACCGTTTTCAAAATGGCCGTCGATTGAGCGTCAAAAAAAAATTTGTAGAAAATTTGATTTTGCATTATATATCGTTTATTTGCTCATTTAGGATTCTTAAGCCTAATAGGAATGTATTGGGACAAAAAGGGGAAAATTCGGCGTCAGCTACCCTTTAAGATCGAAAAGAAGGGTCTCCGCCGGACAAAATCTGTGAAATTTACACTTTCGATCGCTGTCCACACGAGTGGTCTAGCCAAATATCATTTTTGGCTTGTGGTGACGCAAAAAAGAGAATTGGAGAACAACTAAGCTATTTTTGAAACATGTGTCCTAACCCTTTTCATGGGCGAAAAATTAAAGAAAATTTTTTTCCGACGGGAAGTCGAAAGGACCGCTCTTAGCGAGAGCGGCATTATTAAAATAAAACCCACTCATGTATTAAGCTGGGGGTCCTGTGGTTGAGCAATACCCCAAATGAAATGATTTGCATGAGAATAAACTTATCTCGCTTAATTAAATTGTTCCCATACATCATGAGAGTTTCTTGGGCTGATTAAGGCCGTATAGCCCTGTTTTCGTTCATCTGCTTTGTCTTCTATAAAATCCTTTCCCAAACGTACTTGCATGTATTTTTCGAGCTTGGGCTACCTGTGATGTCAATAAGTCTAAGATTAACATATGTTTCTTTCCTAAAATGCGTGGTCTCATCGTTTCAAGAAGAAGGCGCACGATTCTGATCCTCGCCACAGTCATGTGATGGGAGAAGAGATCCTGTACAAAACGCCTAATTTTATCGAGCAACGGTAAGTCACTTCGCATTTGTAAGATGAACAAGGAAAGCGAAGAGCTAGCCTTTTATTCGCTTTTTTCCTATCTGATCCTCAGTTCAACTAAGATCATTCACTCGTGGAATATTCATTTTGAATTGAGTGAGTGTTCGATGCGTTCAGCTCAATTAACTCTTTAGTGAGCGACGAACGATTGCGAAATCGTTGAATAAAAGATGATCAACTAAGTTTTGTCGCGGACAATGAACCCCACATTCGTAGTACTTGATACTGCGTGCCTGATTATATATTTCCTAAAATACTTAGCCTGTTTACTACATTTCGTTTAATATATTTCAGAACTGAGATACACTTTTTGATGCACCTTTTGATGAGTCAGATCTTGTTCATCGATGGGCATCAGTAAAGCAAAAATTCTTAAAATATATCTATTTATCAACAGTCTATATCTGGCCACGCGTAAGGTTTCATCCGCTGGCTTATATGGTGATGCTTAATTCTCGTGTCTTGATTGAAACCTATACTTTGAACTATCCATCTTTAAAGCCATATTGTTTTCTAGATATTTTTGCATATAAACCCAAGAGAAGTGAAGCAGCCCACAAACCGTCTATTAATCTATCTTATTGACTACGTTTCAACGAAGTAACCTCTGCCATTACTCTGGCAGAGTTTGCACTACGAATTTTACCAGATTTGTATCCTTTCTTACCGCATTTGATCTTGGTCTCCATACCAAGGGATGGAAACTGTGATTATTATAAGAATCCTACCAAATATCTTAAACTTGAAAGAAGCCTTGTTCAAACACAAGTAACAATTTATCATGAGTCAGTGATGAACGTAACAGCATGAAATGACCTAATTCGTCGACGAGATCATTGAAACGAAAGTAAAAGGATTTACTCAAAACAATCTGAAGATTGGAACGTGCTTGAAATCCCGCGGTTTTTTGGGGTTGTAGCTGGTGCCGCGCTAGTGAAAACTATGCAAATTTTTTCTGTCTAAGAAACATTCGTTTGTAGTCGATTTATTTCTTCCTTTGTGCATGGGTCAATTACATCAAATAAGCGGCATACTCTTCATTCAGTATACATATCAAGTTCAAAGATGTGACGGATATTCTTCCAGCTGTGTGATCCGCCTGATTGGATTGTTGCGAAGATTGTAAACTTCGTATTAAAATACAATAAACAAAAACACTGCAGTTAGGCAATGAATAATGCCCAAAAGCGCAAACATAATACATTTGAAAAGCATTGATTTGCTCTAACGTGACAGATGAGTGGTTTTGTTTTCTATAGGTCACGCTGTATAACAAAATTAGGCACATGCAACGGAGAGTCACTCTTTGGAGCCAAATTGCCTAAGCGTAAAGAGGCACAATTCAGTAAGTGAAAGTTGGGAAAGGAGACAGAACTGACCAAACCATGGTTGTCATGGCGCTCATACAATGTAAAGATTGCTTTGATATCTGATAAAATTGTCTACCAAACTTTGTATGGAAATCACTCCACGGTCCACCGAGTAACTCTGTTGAGAAGACCACTCGAAGAATTTTTCCTGCTCCTACAACGCTAAAATAACATAAGAATGCCTTTTCCAACCCCGATTCTACGGTAGGACGTCGTTACTAAGCAGGTCATTAGAACTGAGTCTCGAAAAAGCAACTTTCTTTCTGAGAGAACGTTCAAAAACTGCGCTTCTAGACTATACTCGCCCCTATTCGTCAACTATTGTTCTTTACGTCACGCTGCCTAAGCCAAATTCATCCAATCGCATTCTAGTGAGTGTTTTCTTAAACGACTTGCCTAAACCTGCCCAATATGTCTCGTTCAGATTCTATAATCACTTGTAAAATTTAGAATACTGAAAATGTTATTGCAAGGACAAAATCCTTACATCTATATTCACTCTACTCACGAACCAGTTTCTAGCTAGAATGGAGCGTTCCCTCTCTGAGCTCATCATGTAACCTGGTTAAGGAGTGCACTGACGGAACCAACAGCAAAGGCAACCTAGGCAACCACATGATATTTATCAAAGAGCGTAATATTTGTATTAACGTGCTTACGAATTCGTTTGCTGAGATTTTCCTATTCTGATGCGCAGCTGTGCCTGTATTGCACTTTTAAAAAGAAATTCAGCAAGGACCGCCTTCGAAATGTAACACTGACTGGAAGTCACTTGCTATTCTCTGTGAATGCTGCTGTTTTGCCTATCGCTTCAAAACCGCAAGCTTATGCGATACGTAATACAGCCCAAAATTTGTTTGCGTTCCATACCTTTAAAATTGAGTCATGGCGTAGTTTACCTGTAAACTCGCCAGGTTCCGACTGCAAAACGCGTTGTTTCGTCGCCAAAGATTCAAATGTACGATTCGATGCGCTGACACGAGGTCAAGGAAACTCGAGCCATTCTCCAAGGTCGGCCAGTCAGAGGAAACTTACAGAGATTCGATAGGTATCAGATGGAGCGACTTGAATCACTTGGAAAAGATTGATAAAATTCGGTTTACTTCTTAGTGCAGTTGTTTACCACTTGTCTGGTTCAAAATAATGCACGAATACTACGACGTTCAAAACAATTTACAATATAGCTAGTAAATACGTCTAATCAAATTCAATTGCGCGAGCGTTCTTCATATTCCTATTGTGCACGCTCATGACATCAGCAAACAAATCCCTCGAGAAAAAATTTTTCCATCGGGTTGAAATATGTTATAAAACTATTGGTTCATGCGTCAGCTGTGCGTTCGTCGAGATACGAAGCACTTAGGAAGTTCGGAGAGCACTCAAGCAGCTAGAGTTGCTTTCGGCTACGCCTCGAGCAACTCTTACGCATCTTTCGTGTTCTCCAAACTTCCTGCGTGGTCGTTGTGTTTTTGTAAAGGTTTCTCATTGCATGGGAAAAAGATGCGATTTTATTTGGAGCAAAAAATGGTGCGATTCGGGTTGCCCGGTCTGCCAGGTAGGGGGTAATCCTGTCAGCTGGGGTGACAATTTGCCATGTAAACGTGTCAAGGTGGGGTCGCGTTCATGGCAAAAAGTTCAAAAGCGAAACATGTATGTTTTAAAACTTTGTACATTTCCTAGCCGTCTCATGACAGAAATCACCAGAAACCGCAATGGACACACAAAGAGTGTAAAATGTTCACATTTCGGAATAACTAGCGTTGTACATCGACCATATTTGGTTTCTCAAACTATTCCGTATAACTAAACGTTTGAACGTGTCCTTTAGTAGCATGTCATAATGATGTGGGATATTGATCAAATGAAGCCTTTAAGTGCTACTGTGGTTCTTTCTTTATTCAAGAAAGAAGAATTCAAATTCAAAGAAAGAACCACAGTAGCACTTAAAGGCTTCATTTGATCAATATCCCACATTCCGTATAACGTATTAAGTCAACGGTTCCTCGCGAAACCAAACACCACGTAATACAACGCGTGACGCTTTCATGAATAAATACATTTGTGTCCGAGAATTAATCTTTCGTCTATTTCGAGATGTGAGCTTGGGACGCCTCTGCTCAAACTCCTAAACGTGTACGTGTAAGTAATCGTTCCCTCTTAGTTACCCCCTGCCTCAGCCAATCAGCGATTACTAAGGTAATTTAGTGTCATCAACTTGTGTTGATAACGTAAATTGGCCACCTTAAAGAGCTTTAGAGCTGACGTTTCAAGCGTTAGTCCTTCCTCAGAGCGAATGAACAATTAGTAACTTTACTCAGAATGTGATAAAGGCCAAATTAAGTGCATGTGAGGTGTGAATTTATAGAAAGGCAAGCGTGATTCGTGCACTGAAGTTTTTGAACAGTTTTTGGCATAAAGGCCCGGGTGCACTGGGCTTACACACAAACAAATCTTGCATCTTTACCGTTTGATTGCCGCGTAGAACTTAAATCTTTTTGGTGGCCTTCTGCCTGCAAGACTCTCACTCAAAAAGCGAATCAAATTTTCATGATTTACGTATTACGTATAATTTCGGCATTTTAATTCAAAAATCTTTTAGATTTCACGCCTAACAAAAAACTGCTCTCCCCTGAGGCAGGACGACGGCGCCTTTGAAGATTGGTAAGCCTTGACAAAATTTGGTAGGATAACAAATATCCGGGGGCGTGCCTGTCTTACTGAACTGGTACCAGATTTATTTTCGAAAATTAAACAAAAAATTTCAAGTGTAATTTTTGTGTAGTATTCGTCCATGAAAAGTGATCCACCCTCCCCCCTCCATTTAAGTCACGAGGGCGCGCCGTTGTGACGCATTTCGCCGAGTGACCGTAAACGACAATCAGTGTGATTGCAAGTTTAATCCACGAATTTTGTCATAGTTTTGATTAATTGGAAATAGGACCTTTAAAATCGACAACAATCCTCTACGGTTGGCTAAAAAGTAGTAGCTTCGTCTCTGCCGTCCCTAGAGACCATTAATTCAACCGATCTTACCGTGGTATCCTTCTCGTTTTACTTGAAGGGAAACTTCAAGCAATATGGCGAGCTCACTAAAAGAACGTAACAATATAGTTGATAGAGGTAAGAAAGTTCGTTGTATAGAGTAGATTATGGCATCATTCTCGGCGTAAAATTGCTTCGAAAACTAACTCAGCTACAAGCTATTGATAGGCAACGCCTGTGGTTGAACGCCATAGTTCTCCAACTCGGTTGAATTCTAAAGCTAAAAACTGCCTCAACGAGATTCAAGTAGATTGGAAAGAAACTCGCTGAAATTTGCGGTTAGCTGTATTGAGTAACTATGTCCTCTGGTGAATATCATATGAGAGAGATGAAACGTATGGAAGACTGCAGTGTGCATGAGGCCGTTTGTATTCCAAGATAAAGATATTTGCATAACGAGCAATATTTGTTGTGGCAAAGACTTCTTTGCAATTTATTTTAAGTTTGTGTTTAAGATTATAAGAAGTTTAATTAAAATTAAGAGTTCAGTGTTTGCCTTTACCGTAAACGAAAAGCTTAAACTCTACCTTCAAAGTTCTATATTTTGTGATACTATCAGTGCTAAATTCCGGCCTCGCTACGTGTGCTCCGCATAAAACGATTGAACTTCGAAGCTCAATATCGTCAAGGTTGTGGATAATTTAAGAGGCTTTCCTGGAATATCATGTCGTTTAAAAGTGTTTTCTGCGTCGAGAAAGGATCGATATTCGCACTCATTTGGCAGAGCACGAAGAATTCACTTTCTCATTTGGCAGATCACAGCAACGGCAGATTTTTCTAAATCGGAGTTTTTAACAGCGTCGTGCTCCCATCGGAAAAAAAAGTTTTAAAAATGTTGACGCTTTGTCGGTGATTAGTTTCAGTCAGCAAATATCACAACTTAGGAGTACAAGCAAGAAAATTTCTTCCGTGATATTTTGCGAGTTTTATCCTGAAGCGCGCATTTCCCAATCTTAAATGCCAACTCATTTGACAAATCCTGGCCGTGCTTTGTTTTGTTGTAAAGCATACTGGAAGCAGTTAGAGCACGAAAGAAGGCTTTTTGAGGCTTGCTTTACTGTAATGACAGGAGGTAACCACGATAAGCTAGCTGTGATGGACCTCAGCATGATCACAGTCACTCTAACACCGTCATTTTTTGTAGGAATTTTAACAGCTATGCCAGTTTGGTTATAGTTTTCATCATTCCTGTTTTGTTCTGTTTTGAACACAAAATTATTTATACTATACAAGTGTTAGATGTGTTTGATTTTTACTACCTTGGGTAAACTTAAAATCTAACTGAGCAAGAAAATCTTTAAAGCACAGACTGTCCATTTCATTTTTCTCTTTGAGAATTTTCATCTCTGCTCATGTTATAGTAACATCAAGTACAGTGCCTGGCATGTTTACAAACCTTTGTTGGGTTCTTCTGTTGCTACTTGCTGGCTCGCTTGTTTCGAAATTTCACTTTTGTTCAGTTCTAATGATATCTTGCTTGGGCATAATTACATCAAACTTATTGACTGGTATGTTTCCATGGCTGTACTTTACTGTGGTGCCAGAATTTTTCTTCTTGAGGTAGTTAAATTGATAAGTAGTGTTTCAGTTATCCCAAACATACCCTATTCGGGGTCTTATCATGACATTCATAGTAATCCCTAGTTAATTTAGCATCTTGGTGAAGGGAAAATTTATTTACAGTCCTGTCAAAATTTTTTGGCTCTTACTGCTTAACACTCTTTGGTTAACTATGACAAGTTGGCTTTATAATACCACAATAATTTTAAGATGATGCATAAAGGATCAAGGTGGTAAAGGTGCCATACCATGATGTTTTGCTTGTAATTGAAGGCATAATGTTAAGTTTGGAAGTAGGTAGGTCAGCTTGGAACAAACCATGGACAAGCAGGGAAGTAGTATTGTGAATGACAAAGGAGAGAGGCTGTGTGTCTGATGTATGTAAAATGAGCTGTTGGGTGTTGTTGAATGGAAGAAATGAAAATCAGATTGACCATAACTGAAAGTGGTTTAGATCCACATCTGCTGTGCAATGAAATGATTAAGCCAGTAGCAACCACCACCTGCAATGTGTCAAATGATGGTCTTTGAAAGCTGGTACAGCAGAAGGGATACCATGGACATTGGCCAGAAGTCAAGGAAGCCACTGGACAATTCTCCTTCTAGATCAGATACATATGTCAAGTTTTTGAAGAACAGGAGAGCCAGCAGGACCAGATAATAAACTAGGTATCTGGGAGAAATATTGCAATGTGAAGGAGTTCTATCCTGTAATAGTAAGACCAACCTTAGAGAAAAGGAAAAAGGTACCACTAGAGCTGAATCAGCCTGAAAAACTTGGATTGTCGAGCAGGAGAAGGAAACTAAAGAACAAAATAAGATTTTAGTGCTAAAAAAACTTTATTTTCATAGAATTTGCTGAACTGAATAAAGTGGTCTAGAAAAATTCAGACCAGTTTTGGTACAGCTTGACAGAAAGAGGCAGGAATAGCAGTTTCTGAAAGTAATATAAATGTTTGAGTGGTTAACAAGATCAACTGGCAAATCTATATGAAGAACATAGTAGAGACACTCCTGTTAGATTTGACCAGGGCAAACCTCTGGTGAAGAGCAAGACTGCAAAACGCATGATTGTGAGGTATGCAAATATGCAAAAGGAGAGAAGTCATCCAGGTTTCATAGAACCTACTAAACAATGAAGCACCATCAGATGATGCAATACTGTCTGTCCTTTTTTTAATGCCATCAAAGTGACCTGCAAAGGGATTTTTATGAGCATAAAGGGAGAAGAGAGCACACTCCTTAAGAAAGAATGAGCAGTATTTTGAAAAGGGAGCGGAACGATTGTGTAGATGGTTAGTTTTAGGAACATTTTGGAGCAGTGAAATGAGTGGCAGAGATATGTTTACATTAACTTCATAGACTTGAGGCTGAAAGGTGTATGTTCTTATAGGAGACATGGTTTTGTGTTGTCAGGCAAGATATTTTTCTTTCAATAGTCCCTCTCTTCACCTAGGGGTCAAAATGGTACTGGTAAACAAAAAAAGTGCAGGAGGTCAACCTCTTAACCCTGTGACCCCTAAGAGAGATGAGTGACCTCTAAGGGAGAAGAGTGTCTCATTACTCCTAACAATATCACCCCTTAATCACACATAGAGGTCATGAGAATAAAGGAAATGATAACCAACCAAAGGAGCTCTTGCTTTTTCAACAAAGTCTCCCTGTCGAAAGAAAGGAAATATACAGAGAATATGCATACTGGTGTTAGGGTGTAAAGGGTTACCACAGAATGGCCTACAAAGAATTTCACAGAATGTCAATGCACTTGGCTTTCAGCAGGAAAAAATTGGTTGTTGTTTTGCTGATCTTCAACCTTTGCAAAAGGTTATGCTGGGAAAGAGGAACCTGTTGCATTTTGTTGCAGATGAAGCCTTCAGAGCTTGAAAGAATTGCCTTGACCTGGGTTCTACTTAGGGCTGATGAAGACTAACATGGAGAATATCTATTGTCTAAGACAAAGAGTATGGATATTGAATTTAAAAGAGAAGATTCTCCAGAAGAACAGCTAAAGAGTGAGAAATGTGAAGTGTTTTTGTAGACAGAGATTGGTTGATCATGGCAGTGCTTCAGGTTGATATAATATTTGAAGTCATATTGCTACATTGACTTATATTTGGTGGGAAGATTTTTTATCCTAGAGTTCTAGGGGTTTTTAAGAGTCAGTGACTTATGTGTGATGCTTGTGCTATCCAGAACATTTTTGCAGCTGTACATGTTGCAGCTCTAAGAAGGATATATTATGTATTAAGAAAAAGCGATCAGGCAAAATGAGTGTAAACAATCTTCCATGTGTGTCTATGTTAAATGATCCACATGTTGATTGCACTGCTAGTGCAAATTTTTTGGAATATGTGTCACTATGTAGTGCATTTAGATTCAAGGTAGATTGCATTAATTTGTTAATGGTAGTATTGTAAGTTTTGAATGATTTAAAAATGTTGCACAGATTGTGATGCACATTACTATTTCAGTATGTGAGCAATTTTAAGTGTGTTAAGAGTAGGTTTTGCACAAGGAATGTGTGTCTGCCAATGTGTGTAAGCAGATGAGTTGTATGTACATGTTAGGGATCCATTTAAAAGTGTGAACTAGACTAGTTTTGCAAGTTATTCTCAGTACATGTATGTAAGTTATGTTAGCCTTTCAAGCTATGTAAGTAGTGTTATTACTGTAATTTGTAAGTATCATTTTGATAAATTATAAAGAAAAAGATGTTATAAGAAGATCATTTGAGATCTTTTCACCTTGAATCTGTTGATTTTGGTGGTTTTGCGGTGTGCATGTATACTGTAAGTTTCCATGTAGATGAATTACTCTTTTTAATTTCCTACAGTCTGGTTTGGAAAGTGACTAGTAGTTGTGACTAATGGAAAATTTACAATCTGTTGCACACACATGCAGCATTCAGTGCAAGCTTTATCCCTGTAACTCCCATGAGTGACCAAGACAGAATTTCTCCTAATAGCATCAATATAATATCAACTAGATTAGATATGAGAATACAGAGAAATATCAATTTGGGTTTAATTAGTTGATCCAATACTAAATTCTCTGAACTGACATTGAATTGTGCAGTTGAGAGTAGGTAGAATTACAAATTTTATTTGGGAGTCAACCCTCTAACTCCCAAGATCTGATTGTTAATTCTCCCCCCTAGCTACTACATTTTTCCTTGTAAATTGGTTACAAGAATTTGATGAGTTTGAGTATTCTCACCACCCCTTTGCAAGATAATGCTTGAACATTATAGAGAGAAGTGATATGTACATAATTTTGTTGCTGACATTCACCTTTTAATGAAATTTAAACTGTAAAGTAACAACTTTTTGCTGTTTTGTTTAGGATCTCCAGAAGGCTGATCATGACCATCATTATATAGGATGCTGGAATTTGGGGTCAAGTTGGTTGTTACAAAGTAAGTGGAATTTTCCTAAGCCCCGATTATTTGAAGAGTGGATAATGTTATCTAATAGATAAGTCTCTCTCCAGTATATTGTGCAGTATGTTTAGTTCACATTAATCTGCTGGAAGACAATTTATCCATTGGGTAATGTTATCTGCTGTTTGTACTGTTTGTTTGTTTATGTTATCTGCTGTTTGTACTGTTTGTTTGGTTATGTTATCTGCTGTTTGTTTTTGGGTCCAGCATTATAACCAACATGTTGTGGCCATTGCATATGGAAATGTGAGTGTCATTTTGCTGGAATATTGGCTAAGGGTTTAGCTGCATTAAGGAAAATCTGTTTGTATTTGCCAGAAAAAATAGACAGTCAAAGAATGCATGTGGTGTCTGGTATAGCACAATTTTTCAAGTATTGAAAAGAAATAGATGTTGCATGGTGATGCTAGAATGTAGTGTTGCAGAATATTTGTCTCGCTTTCCCATAAGAAAAAGATAAGAAAAAGATGATTCAAGAATATATCCTCTAATTGACATCTGACCAATAATTGAATGGTGACAAAACAATAATGACAACAATAGTAGTTTAATAATAATTTAAAGGTGCTAGCTTTAAGTCTCATGGTTCCCCAATCCTCTGGGCTCCAACATTGATTACCTATGCTTCTTTTAATTTGGCCCATCAATTATAAATAATATCCCCAATATCTTATTGCATTTCCATTTGTGGAGACTTTTGTTTCATACAAAAAGGCACTACGCGTTGTAGGATATTCCATCATTCGGTGTCTCATGATTCTATTGCTTATTTATGTACAAGGCTTTTTTATTGACATAAGTGTCTACTGCATGAGAAAGCAGGAGACAGAAACACAACATTTAGGGGACTTTTAATTGATGCAAAAACAAATTCTCCAAAAAGACATCAGGAAATTGTACAACAGACAGTAAGGAGATTTACTGATGAGATCTTGGGGGCAAAAAGGTTAATCTCTTTTAAGTCTTAAGTGATCCTTAATATGTGTTGTTTGTGTGCACTGCAGAGGTAAAAAAGGGTTTTGTACATGCTTATTGGCTGGTTCAAAAGTGTTTAGCAAGAACTATTCACTTCCTAGAAGGGAGGAGACAGAAACAAAATTAAGGGTCGAGAGTTTAAATCATCTTTCAGGATATTGATAGAAATAAACTAATATTTTGGTTTCTGTTTGGTAGATACTTGTAATAAGACAATTATTTACCATAGTGTCGTGGAAAGTGGTGTATACTTACCTCACCACTTTGTGGCTCTGAAAAAATTTCTACCACTATTCACCTCCACTTGGGGAATTATTGTTAATAATGTATCCCTATGGGTAAATTATTAACAGTAATTGTCATGAAATTTATCCCTATGGATACATCTCATCTATGTATCCATAGGGAACACATTCAAAACTGCTGATCCAAACAGCATGCAGAGTGCCTGTCAAATAGTTGCCTATTGTTGGCAAATTCTTTGAAACTCAATCAGCAAAGCGTTTCATGTTGAAATCTGTGGCTCATATCCTCTAGGGGTATTCAAAGTTTTTTCTTGGCCCCATTCTTGTGACAGGATGCATAACTTTGCACTCTACACTTTACAAGAACAGCAGCAATTACCATTTATTTAGTTATAAACAAGAATGTGCAAACCAGACACTTACCCAACAGGGCTGTATCACCCATCAGTACATTGCATCACAATCCCTCCCCGCTCTGAGAACTGGTAGAAATATACCAGCTGCTGCTGGTTCATGGTACCCTGGAGGGGAAAGAGGCAGACAAGCAATATCAAATGTAGCAGTAATACCTGACTGTTATGAATATTTCCAAGGTTCAATTGTTTTTCAGTTAAAAATTACAGGCGACCTGTTGTTTGTCAGTTATCCCAAAACACAACAAGAGGTAGGAAAACCATGGACTAAGCATGGCTTTCTAAACCTGGGATGGTGTTCAATAAATCCATTTCCACTGTCAAGGTTGTTTTGTTTTTTTTGTATTGGTTGGTGGCATAATTCACAAGTAAAGCTACAGAATTTAAGTATTTGATAAACAAATTTCTTACTTCGAGGCTTGGAATAACACCAGGTTCCCGAGGTTCCTGTCTTTGAGGATATAATTTCAAACCAGCAATGTAAATACACAAACTTTGTAGTATTCCATAAAGAATTTTAGTATTACCAAGTCTTGTTTCTCCTATAACTCTATATCTCTTCTTAGTATATACTAAAACAGTGGATAACATTGAAGGTATGCTCTGATTGGCCACTCAAACCCTAAATATCCTTTGCTATTCACCTCCGAGCAATGCAAGAAGGATTGCACCTGAAAATTTTGTTTATGTTGCAGGAATAAATGAGTTAAAGTCATCCTTTTGTATTATATTATCTCACTGTTTTAGTTATGCTAAAACAATTATTCACCATAGTGTTGATGACTTCTAGTGGATATCTATCTTGCCACTTCACGGCTCAGTAAGTATCCACTTCTAGCACCTCCACTTTGGTGAATAGTTGTTAACTATCAACTTGGTACAATCAGTTGGATAACTTGTTCCTAAAGCTAAGAATATACTTGTAAATATTGTTTAAATTTAGGAAAAATTGCCCTTTTGACTGTGTGTAGGTAATGCACCATGACCTATGAAATGTGGTATTTGACCTTTCACTCCCAATGCCTTATAAGTAATTATCTCTACTGTCTTACAATTCTCATGTTATAACTTGGAAAATTTGGTATTGTATTAACTAATAATCCCCTAATTGATATTTTTCTCAGTTGTCTTCATTGATATTGTAAGGAGAATTTCTGTCTTGGTCACTCATGGGAGCTAAGGTTAAAACAATGGCCTTGAATTTTATGAAAAACCTGGTTACACTACTACCAAGAAGCATGAGAGAGCCCTCTGGGTTCAATTTCTTGGAAGAAACTGACATGAATGCTTATTAATACAACAATGTAGCTTTTTCTTTAGAAATTTAAACAAAAACCACATAGATACAGTATTTGTTTATATCCTTGCATATTGTTATTGAGAAATAAATTAAAGACTCAGAATATAAAGGGAACTTACTGTTGAGGTTCCTGGTGCTGCAACAATAATAAGTAAAGGTAAAATACATAAATTTTTTTTGTTTTAAAACTTGTCATATGGTTCATCAGTGTTTAATATTGTTTGTGATGCACTAAGCTTTGCAAATTTAATACTGTTCACTACTGAGGGGGAACTCTCTTGGTGAGGACTACCTAATGTGTACATTACAGGCTAGTAAGGAGTCCTGTCACCCAATTGGGGTTCATAATGAGATTAGATCATAAGAATTGCTTCCTCAAAAGTTAAAATCCTGAAGGCCAAAACTGTTTATGATCATCTGCAACACAAGAGGTGATTGACAAGAAATTCTTCAACTGCTGTTTGGTTATTTATGAGAAAAAAAGCCAAATTGTTGTGTAGCAGCTGTGTGCCCACCCTTGGGAAGTGAATATTTGCAAACATCAATTTTTTGCCAGTTGAGAAATAAGCCAACCTGCCATTTGTTATATACCCCATAACATAACAAGAGGTGGGGAAACTCTGGACTAAGCATAGTTATTTGACCCCTGGGATGGCTTCAATAACACAAGTGATACCCTTAATGATATTGATATGGGGATAGGCATACTTCATTTTCTTAACTCACTTTGCATAATTATTTATGCTCTGATATATCAATTACTTGAATTACACATGTATGGTTGCCTTTTCTATGCCACCCATGGGTACCCAATTGATATCTATTCAGTTGTCTGTCCTCTCATTTTATCGGTACATATATTAGCTGTGGGGATTTTGGTTGCACTAAATCCATTCCCACTGCCTGAGTTTGGGTTAGTGACATAATTTTGCAAATATAGCTGTAAAATAAAAGGATTTGATGAACAAATTTCTTACCTCTAGGCTGGGAGGGACACCCTGTTGCCTGTGAGGAAACAATTCCAAAACAGCAAAGTAAGTACACAATTTTTGTAATAATTTAAAGAGAATTTTAGTTCTACCCTGTTTTGTCCACATACAAAGGTACACCTTTTTCTGTGAATTTGGTACAGCTAATTGAATAACTGGTTCCTTAAGTGAGTTATGTACTTGTGCATATTGGTAAACTTTTGAAAGAAATTGCCCTTATGACTCTGTGTAAGCAATGCACCATGACCTATAAACATGGAATTAAGATAATGCTGTGACTTTCACAAAAAACCTGGTTTAACTTCTCTGTGAAGTAACAGGTTCCCTAACAGTTTACAGTAGCCATATGTGTTGAGATGTGGTACATACATGTACATGTCCTCCTTAAATACATGAATATAGGTAGATTTATACTGTACTCCTTCACCTGTGGTTCAAAGCTCAGTAGGGTTTTGGTACATAATTCAAAATTTGAACATAATCACACTGTATAGAAACAGTATCTGCGTATACACTTAAGAAATTTATTTTACTTTCAAAGACTCAAAGGATGACAGAAACTTACGCCATTTGCTGGTTTTGCTAGTTTTGCTGCAATGATAAACAATTATGGAAAATGCATTAATGATCTTCTTTTAAAACTTCGCAATATGATATATAAGTAGGTAATAATTATCGATGCTTTTAGCTTTGTCAATTTGGTACACATGGATACAGTTTTCTTGTTAATTTTTACAGTCAGTCGTGCAGAGTTGTGTTTACTTTACTTCCTACTGATCGTGTATTCGATTGAGGACTTAATTAATTGAACATTATGTTTGAGTTTACAATGCGCCGTATTTCCCCTCTTTTATTGTTGATGTACAAAATGTACAACAACTTAATTATAGGTTTCAGTTGAGAAAATTTACAGTATATTAGCCCTCTATTATATTCTCTCTCTCTGTAATCGATCGATCGATCTATCGATCGCCATTTTGGTGGAGGTTTGACAAGGCAGTTTTGATTTCATATCATAATTCTTTTTTTTTTTCAGACTAACCTGGAAAAAGCTATCACCTGTTCAATACTTACTTCGTGTTGTTGTTGTGCCTGATTCACGGTACTCTGTGAATCTAGAGAAAGGTTTCATAGTTCCTTTGCAATATTACCGTATTTAATCAATTAAACGCCGCCGTATAAACGCCGCTCTCGAGAAAACGCCGCAATCGAATAAACGCCGCAATTGAATCACAAAAAATTTAATAAACGCCGTTGCATTTAATCCAATAAATACGGTTATTTTGCGTTTGCATTTAATTTTTGCTTACCTACATCTTACCTTTTTGTTCACTTGGCAAAAAAGATTTGTTTATTAGCTATTAGCTTATTAGCACACTTTCTGTCTACTCGAGCGTAAGCACCGGCAAAGATTGATGGGAATTTTTTAGTCAGCTGTTAAATTGGCGGGAATTGACTGACTCATTACAATGCGCATAAAAAATACTGGATGCGATTTCTGGGAGACTGGATCCTAGTCGACCACTACGCTTTTGTTTATGGGTACATACGGGCGACTATGGAAATATTTCTGTATTTCACCCACAGCTAGTTTACTTTGCAGGTGTCTACTAGCCTGCAAGGCAGTCGTCTTTTTAGTGCGAGGTAACGTTAAGAAGCCCGCGATCGTTCTTTAGGCCGTCAAGATACAGCTATATTTATGGCTCGTCTATAGTAGATCGAAACAAGAACGGGGAAGCGATTGCATCGAGCCATATGAAACGTGGTATCATTTTGTTGAGCCATATGAAACGTGGTATCATTTTGTTGAGCCATATAAAATATGTGGTATCATTTTGGTGGTCATTTTCAAGTGTGCACTTTGTGAAGACATCTCGTAGGAAGGTTTGTTCGGGGTTTCACAGCTAGTGGTGTGTTATACATGTTCTTGTGGCTATGCTGACTCAGGAGATAAAAGCACAGGCTATGAGGTACTTACGTGACATGTCGTGGAAGCTTAGCTGTGCGTGTAGCCATTTTTCAATGGCTTTACTTGTAGTGGCCATTGTTGGAGGATGTCCCAGAGCGATTGACTAGGAGGTCTTTATTGTCGTCTCTGTGAACCTGCTCTTGAGATTTATTGGTATGGGAAGCGCAATTAACGGAATGGTTGAATGTAGCCCATAGCTCAGAGTGAACTTCCGAGGTTCCTTGCTTAAACTTTTATTTGCCTTTTGATAGCAATATATTCCACCAGTTTAACGGCCTCGCCAAAGAAACGGGCATGTTTCTTCATTCATTTCCGCACACCTCATACTCGCGGTGATAGAATAACTTGAATGTCGTCTACTTCTCAGTGACTCATTAGGTCAGTTACTATTCTCGCATAATGTAATTGAGTTTGAGACTTATATGGAAGCGGCAAATGAAAAATTATAGCTCCTTTTTTCGTCAGTGTTGTCCAATTATTACACCTTGAAGTTGATTCGGAGTTAACATGAATTGTAAAGCGTTGTAAGTATCAACATTAAGCGAAAATATTATTTTTGGGTTATCAGGCGCTGTTGTTTTGTCACGCAACTCGTAACATTCTCTTCCCCTAGGAACGCGCTGCGTGACCAGATCTATCTACCCCCGACTGTTTGTAAATTCCGTGTTTGCACAGTGCAACCTCTCAGAACGCTCGAAATTTTTTCGATTCCTTCCCTTTTGCGTGAACGACAAGTGATTCTACTCAATATCTACGGCCTCAATATGTAAATTAAAGATGTTAATGATCAAAAAAGAATATTCTACATAATTGACAATAATTTGATGAAGACACCAAAAATATAACAGTGTCCTTAAGAGTTTTATCAGTAGGGAAATAACTAAATATTTCTTGAGGTTTGAAGTGAGATGTATGCAAACTACACTGCATAAATATTGAAGGGAAGTTCCTGTCTTTGTCACCAACTTTACAAAGTTATTAAAATGTGCTTGGATACTTGTACAATTGAAGTTTGCAAACTACACTGCATAAATATTGACATCTTCACTATCAAAATTCCACTCGTAACTTTTTTATTCATTCTCAAGGGAAGTTCCTGTCTTTATCACCAACCTTACAAAGTTATTAAAATACTATCTTGGTGTTGCCTTTTAAAACACAAATTAACCACTTTTTCAACAAGCTGCAACTCGTCTCTGATGAAGTAGAATGTGAACTATAAAAAAGGACTATCAATATACTAAATAGATAACAGACTTCTATAATAGTAACATCATTTACAATACTAACATTTTTTTTTTTTAATTTTTAATCTCTTTAGTATTACACTGCTCTCAAAACTGATAACTACATTACCTACTAAAAACTAATGGAATTAAAAGACACCATTATTACTACAAGCAGTAAATAGGCATGGACTTAATAGATTTTCTAGGGTCAAACCTACTAAATTACCTCCAAAAGGTTGACAAAAAAGCAAAACCTCATGACTGAAATAAGTACAAGGGTTTTTGACATAATTTTTTAAAAGTAAAACGAGGAAAAAAATAGCTATATCAAAGTTAATTGTAAAGGAGTTACTTTACACCTGGAGGTTGAATCTCAGAGGAAAAATCATGAATTGTTTATTAATGCAACCATCCACAATTTTAATGAATATAACAAAGCTCAAATACCATGTGTTGAGTTGTGGTGCTCTTGAGCTCAAAGGCTCCTCCAGGGACTCTGGGAAACAAAAACAAAAAGGGTAAAAGTACAGATGTGTTTAGTTATTTACGTGCCTTGGGCTCAGCTTGTATTTTATGTTACTTGAAGCAAGTCTTTCAGGAAGTGCTCTGTGAATTCGTGGAGTACTTACCTGCCTCGTTGAGATAAAAGCTTAGAATATTTTGCGAGACACTTTATTGAAATTAAAAGTTGACTTTATACATAGCTGTGACCATAGGCACTTTTGTCAAAATAGAGGGGAATTTCAGTAAAGGCAACTAAGTGAGCCTACTGAGTGTTAGGTCTTGAGGTGGGGTTTCTGTAATGGATGGGTATGTGCAGACATGTTTCTATAGCTAACTTAAACACAGAGAAAATATAATTAATTATAATAATTTTGTAATGTTGAATAGAGCTTTGGTATGTCACAGGGTGTTACCTCTGGAGTCTGTGAGTGGGATTGATATCCTGCAAGAAAGAGGAAAATAATTAAGCATTTTCCAAGTATCTAGGTGTACACTTGTATAGCATTCAGTTTATAATTTGTACATTTAAAGAATAATGTTAATCCTTGTTTTGAACTAGCTTTCAAGAAATGAATTTACCATAGAACCATTGAACGTTCTGAACTAAGTACTTTGTGGCTATTACCTTATGAAAATGACAGTCAGAGGTCTTTCTGGTTTGACAATTTGAGAAAGTTGGAGACTTTGGATTGTATTTAGTATCTTTAGTCTATTCATCTATTCTAGGTTTACCATGCTTATTATTATTTTTTGTCTGAAATGAAAGACTCACCATTGGTTCTTCACCACCTGCCATAGTTGTGAGGAAAATCAACTGTTTGGATGAAAAAGTTGTCAGTTTTGTCAACTAGCATTGATTTTCTTACGATATCAGTTACTTTACTTTAAAAACTATTTTCCTATTGCTCTTGCAACAGGAAGCTATCTCTTAACCATAAAATTAATTTTCCCAATCTCACAAGTGTTTGTTTCTCTTTCACAGAGTATACTCAGCACCATAGAAATGTGTAGCTGAACAGTGCCAAAGATCACCTGACTGAATCTGATTTCACCCTCAGGTGAGTTCTCAGCTTATTTTTTTTTATTGCTACCAGATAAGAACATGACAGGAACTTTGATTTCCTTGGAGCCATTTTCTTTCTTTTAATCATTTTTAAAATTTTTTTGTTTTGCTCAGTTAGGAATTCTCTCTAGGACATAAACCTGTTGTTCTGTCCCTTCATCACCTTAGGGACATTTGTGACGGGTGACAAAGAGAAAGAAAAACATTAAATTCAGGTTTTTGTTTGATTTCACACTAAATTCTAAAAGCTTATATTACAAGACATGTATGGCAGAAGGTAGGGAGAATTAAATTTAAGATCTAAGTGGTTGCAAGGGTAATTGTAGTGTAAGGTAAGCTTATTTCTGTCTTTTATGCTTGTGCTCTGGTTATAAAATGTGTTTTAAGCAGTTAACAACGAAGAAATGTAAAATGGTTTCCGTGTTTACATAGCCTGATGTAAACACGCAGGAGGTTGAGAGAACACGAGATAAGCGTAGGAAACCACGACGCGAAGCGGAGTGGTTTCCAGCTTATCGAGTGTTCTCCCAACCTCCCAAGTTTTTACATCAGGCTATGTAAACACGGAAAACCATTTTACATTTCTTTTATAAAAACTAATGAAAGAGGAACGAAAACCGTGTTTACATACGCTCATGTAAAATGGGCTAACTTAATCTGCATTTGTTTTGTTACAAAACAACTACACAGCGCTTCCCTGGTTTTCGTTTTCTTCGCTTGTTTTATTTCGGTCATATTAAAGAGTGGTACAGTTTTGGATAAATTGAGCGTGAAAAAAAATATATATTTTTTTTTAGAGTTCAGGTCGTAATTTGTGCAAAAATCCGTCCTTGTTATTTCCGTAGCACGATTGAGTTGCTGACTCGGTTGGTTTTTTTTTTTTAATCAAGACACTGTGTTTTATACTGTGGGTGCTAGGCAGTCTCATGACTTGTGCTTTAATGGTTTCTTCTCTCGGGCTCTCGACTTGATTTTATTACGGACAAACGAGCGTGAGTAATTTACTTTTCACTCAGCCGACAGTGATACATTTTTGAAACAAGTAACCATGCGGACAAGATTGATTTTATTTTGTTTTCCGGTCGCACATGAGAAAACAAACGCGTGAGTGTGGCGCTCATAACAAAGCTTTTCTTGTAACGTTGTTTACAGCATGTTTTTGTTATTATTCACTTTCACTGGAAGTCAAACTTCGGCACGAACGAATGAGCTATATATGCTGTTCAGTGTCAGTTGTAATCATCCCTGAAGAAGTCTCGGCTAGAGACGAAACGCGTCGGAAAAACAAACAAAAACTTACAACAGTAAGAAGTCTTTCTTTGTGATGCCAACTAGTCTCCGTTTAAAAGATCAAAGAAATGATATTAAATCTTGTACATTTCTGGACCGTGGAAGAAAAAGCTTCGTTCACGAAAACCAGATGTAGACCCTCCCATAATACGCGGACAACACTTTGCCTTATCGTCACGCTCCCTCCAGGAAAGAAACCGGATGGCCTTGAGGTCCCAGCAATATTTTTTACGGCTGTTTGGCATGTTCGTAAATTTTTCGTCTCTTCGCGGAACATCGTTTTGAATTCACTGCGAACGACTCTTAGTAAAAAGCAGCTAAAAGCAGACACCAGTTACACGTTTGTTTCAAAAAATACTGGAAATTTGTGTTATACTCACCCCCAAAAAAGGCAAAACTGTGTTCCTCTCAGGTAATCACGCTAGATTAAAATCGTCAATCGCTGTGAAAATGCAGTCCAAAAACCGGTTTACAGGCACTCAGGTTTATAGGACAGCGGTCCAAATCGTATATACGTCCCGATGGGGGCCTGGAACAACACGCGAGTGAGATCACATCAATTGGTATCCGTCCGCCAATTTGCACGCGCAAAAGGTTTCTAAGGGAAAAGCATGGGAAAACCAATTGCCGTCTCGCAAAAAATAAGGGAAGGACAAATTGAAACTTTCCTAGACATCTATTAAATGGAAACAAAAAGTAGGGAAGAGGAAGCATAGAATTGGGACCTTTTGAGATCATAGCTCATTCAATTACGGGTTTCCTGTCTAGTTTACCTCTCTGTTTTGAGCTTTCCCAGAAAAAAAAGTGTATACGCCCCTTAGTCAATTATGAGTTACTGTGCTTGTGTGATTGTTTGTAGGGTCGTGCGAAGCAACTTGGTTCTGTGACAGCCTTTTAAACGACCATGTTCATCTTCGCAGTAAATGGTTCGAATTAAATTTAAAAAAAGACCAACCGGAAGAAGGAAGAAGCTAAAAAAGAAAATAAGAAAACATAGGAATTGGGGTTTCTGGAAAAACCCCGAACAACTTAGATATGGAGGTGAACAAATTATATCAAGAGTTTTTGTTTTAATTTCATGTAGGTTATTCATAGCTGGCAAGCAGCCCTCGATATTAGAACCGCACGGACGCCCTTTTCTCCGACCGCGGGAAGATTGGAAAGGCGAGTCAGGGAGAGAGATTTTGCCAGAAGTCTGGAACTACTCTGGCGAACCAGTAGTAGTCAAGGCCTTGTAATGTCCCGCGGATGGATTGAAAGGCGCTAGTGACGAAGCGAGGGCCTGCTGGCCGGCAAGGTATTACACCGGTACCAAAACACACAAATTATTGCGACATGATCTAAGTCCCATAAGGCCTTGTGTATTGAAACCTCTAACTTTCAGAAAAAGTACTCCGCATTATTACTCTGGCTTTTACTTTCTTGTTATTTTTGAAGCATCTGGAATCCAGAGCATTATCACAAAGACATCTAGCAACCGCACGAGTTAAAGGAAGGGTGAAGTCGAGGGTTCATGGATATATGAACGTGATCAGAAAGAAACATGAAGGGAAGTTAAAACCAACGATCAACAGCTGCGGGGTCTGCCACATGTTGAATGGAAGTAATACAACCTTAAAATCCTCGCTAGGGTTCAGATGCAAATGAAGTCGAGAGAGATACAAATTTTCTGACATGGAAGGCAAAAGAAACGCTTTCTCGAAGTTTTGGAGGAAACTAGTACGTGAAGAAATTTTATAAATTTTCAATACTGTATACGTTGATGTTGTTTTGTTCTCACTTTCTTCTAGTTTTCCACTAGTCACCACTTTCCACGAGCTATTTCTTGAATCTTTGGTTAAGTTTGATTAGCCGCCGAAAGGCCTTCATAAAAATATGCCGACCAGGAGTTACAGTGGATCTCATTGCACTGCGTCAATGTTTCTAGTGTCGGATTATCGAAGTGTCTGTTTAAAGTGAGGAAAGACGTTGAGCCTTCTATAAACCAGTAATTTCTGTAATGTCTTGCAATTAAACTCTTTCGTTATAATGGTTTTGTCTCTGTCCTCATTTTGAAAGGGAGGTGGAACTTGGCATTGACCTGGTATGATCCCAAATTTTAGTCGTTTTTGTCGTATGTTATATAGCGGTAAGTGTGTGGCTCCGCTTGAAAACGGCGCGTCCTACTTAAGTACGCCGGCATGATGCTTGAAATGTACAGAAAGTACCGAACTCAAAATGAAACTTAACCGGCAGCAGGGGACCTCAAACATAACATAAAGCTTTGTCTCGGAAGGCGCATCTTTTTGCTAAGCGACCACGGCCTGAAATAGACCAATGGAGAGAAGAAACTTAAGGAGTTGGGAGATGGTTGTGGAAAACGTTGTCGTGTTCGTCTCGTTTATTAACAAGTAATCCTACGGAATAATATTGTAACCTTATCGACTCCTTCAACCTGGAATGAACATTGCAGATTTTCAGTGATTGCTAAAACAGGACCGATATGCTTTGATAGATCCCAGCTGACCTAACGCTTCTATTCAGACGCCTAAAATGCTTCTGAAGATTAACGTTTAGGCGAATAAGAGGGCTTTAGCAAGACACGAAATTCTGTCTTCCTCGTGATGTTGGCACGCGGGCCAACAACAAAATCCTACGAGGGAAGTTGCACTTGTTCCCTGGTCAACGGTTGGGGAGCGAGTGGGAGAAGTGGTGGTTGGACCACTTGTAGTTCCGAAGTAAATCTTTCTGCTATCAAAACCCGATTGGCGATGAGAATATTAATGAGAAATGGGCAGGCAAAACATCTTGCCCCCAACTCTTTCGTTATAATAGTAATAACAAGGATTATTAAGTATAATCTGATTTTCGACTGACGTGAACGCAAACAAATTTTGGGAAAAGGCTCTTCTGCTTTTTTCGAACACCAGGCACAAAAGATGATTAAGGAAGCACGAAATTTGAAAGCTCTCGGATTGAATGGTCCGTCGGGCGCGTGCGATTATTTTCCACATGCTCTCCCGGAAAATTTGAGATCCTAGACTCGCAGACCAGAAGCAAAGTCCCTTCGAGGAAAAGTTTAGAGTCATTCTTTTGTCATCAAATTTGCTACCAAGAAAACCACCGATTTGTGTTTTGGGCTTAAGATTGCGCGTCTCTAGCCGCCCACTTTTTCATGTTAATAGTTCAAATTCCTGAAGTGTAGCGTTGGACGCGATGGCAGAGCTAAGCACATTGTTTTATAGTCGTGGAAAAGCTCTTGGAGAAGACTGAAGAAGAAAGATAATACAAGATATCATTGGTTAATGGGGAGACTTCACTACATAATACTTCGAAGGAAGTTTTATTACAATTGCCAGATAAATCAGGGTAAAAAGGAAAAGTGACACGGGCGACCTTTTATTACAACTTGTCCCGCGACATTGTTGCTATGAAAGTTGACGAGCGTTGTTGCACGTATAACCACTGGCACGTGCAACTTGTCACGCGACATTGTTGCTATGAAAGTTGACAAGCGTTGTTGCCCGTATAACCACTGGCACGTGCAACTTGTCACACGACAAAGTTTGAAGTTGCGACTAGCAGATAATTAAAGAATCCTTGACTTATAATGGACAAACGAAATCGTAAGGTGTTCATGCGAGACCGGATTTCCAGGAGATGGGAGAGGGGCATTTATCATCAACTTATGGATTTATAAGTAGGAGACATCGTCGCGTATTAATAATTTTTCAGAATGACAAAAGAACAATTTTGCTCTCCTGTGGGTGGGGTATCGCCTCTGATTCAAAAGAAGAACATAGACCACGGAGCAATGGTAATCCTATAGTCAACACAAAACTCTGACAGTACATCTGGCTTCAAAATTGGAACGATGGGTGTAGCCCAATCAGAAGTTTTGACTTTTTCTAGTAAATAAATTCTTTCCGATCTTCTTAACTCATCTGTATTCTTTTCTTAAAGGCAAATGGAACAGTTTTTGGTTTGAAGAACTGTGGAGCAACGTTCTCTTTAAGTTTCAAATGAGCTGTCACTCCTTTTTTGCTCAGAGCTCCATCTCACAGGGATGCCTACTTTGAAACCACGTCTTCTACATTGCCACACGATTCCAAGAAAACGTCCTTAATAGACTGCTGGACCATCACCTGCAGTAACCACAGCTGGAAGGCATGCTTCTTGATTTCCATAACGCACGCGAATCGTTGCCTCATCCATCACAGGAATTTCGTGTCCGGAATAACTGCGTAATTTCAAGTCAGATCGGTGCAGTGCATTCTTCGGAAATACATCAACCCATAAATTATTTAGGGTGATTGTAACAGATGAACCGTTGTCTAATTCCATATGCATGGGTTCCCCATCAATCTGAACGGGAACGATTAACTCCTTGCACCTCTTTTCAGGATCAACCACAGTAAACTTTGGCATATTGGGTATGAGGCTCAGCTATCTATCCAGATTAAAATGAATACTGGCGTCAGTGCAGCGTGAGATGTTCAGCTGTCTTCGAGAACATGTTTATGGAAATTAAACTCACTCTAAATTTGCAAAAAAAAAAACCCGCACTGTTTCTAACCGTTGTGTCATGATTATCTTAAAGAGAAGGAGTCAGGATAGTGACGTGGGGATTTAAATACTCTTGGCACAGAAATACTTGTTAATTTTTCCCCTTATAATTGGTACTCGGTTTAGCTCCTTGTTCTAAATTTTAAGACCAGTTTTCCACAGACCGCGGACTTCTTTTCCCTTTTCTTGTTCCGAGAATGTAAACACTTTCGTTTCTTTTGGACTTATTCGACAACGGAGATGTGCCCTCGGTTTAGCTCCTTGCTCTAAATTTTCCATTACGATTTTTGTGTTGTGGCTCAGTTAAAAGAAAAACTACATTATAGTAACTGCTAAGCCTCCTCGCAAATCTATAAATGTTTTAATGACTGATAAATATAACGTTGCAATTCGGAAATTTCCTTCGTTCTTCTGAAATCCTCATTGAAGGTATCCTCTGAGGTCTTTTTCATGATCTTCTATGTTCCTCTCGCTGAGAAGAAAGAGAGAAAGAGGAACAGATAAAAACTACTGGACATTAATAAGTCGAGACTTTGTGGCTCTGTTCTCCTCAGTGAGAGGAAGGAGAAGTGATGACGATGAGTTGAAAATAGATTTTGTGTATTGGTCAGGTTTTCTTGTGGTGCAGTGAGAATATTACGGCGAGACAGGGTAAGAGGTGACGGTTGAATTTTGCTTAGATATACAAGTTGGATCCAAGGAGGAGCACTAAAAAAGGAAATGGAAACAGATTTGCTCTTACACGTGAAAGTTACACAGGTTAGCAGAGTAGACTCTAAGAGCTCAATATATGGCATGGTATTTGGTTGGCCTCTTAAAGGTTGCCTTCAGGTTGTCTCTGTCCAGTTTAGGAAGTAGGGAGTAATTGGAGAGTTTGCAAATATGTTGTTGTCATCATAATTTCCTCTCTAATTGATAATTTCCAGTGAGGTAATTGATGAATAAAATATGTTTTTATCACGATCTTAAGACCGAGTTGTGTTATAAGTCATGTTTCCTTACCAACTGTGACAGTGTATTCTCTCACTCTTATCATCTCCACCCTAACTTGTATCTTTATCTTCCTGTCTCTGAAAGAAAAGAACATGAAGAGAAAAAAGTCGGGCAAACCAGAATTAAATAGTTATCTATTTTAAAGAATTTTTCCATGCTTAGCGTGCATATATCGAATTATGGATGCACTCAGGAAGTTTGGAGAGCACGAGAGAAGCGTAAGAGTTGCCGGAGGCACAGCGGAGAGGAACTCTGGCTTCTTGAGTGCTCTCCCAAATCCCCAAGTGCATCCATAGCTAAAGCACGAAACAATTCTTTAGAGCATTGCATGCGGCAGACACACGTTGTGATCGAAAAAAAGAGGTTATTAGAACTGCGTCGGGTTTACCGGGTAATCGTGTTCTACTCGAAAACTTTGAATAAAGGACGAGGAAAACACGACCAAGAAATATTTCGAGACCAAATCTTTATTCAAAGAATTGTAAATCTTCTGCTCAGAAGCGAAAAACGAACGAATTTCTTTCATGTACGAGGCCATGTAGTAGATTCAGCATGCTTGAATCGCTGTTTACTAAAATTCGCGACTAGAAAATTGCGTAGGTTAATTAGAAAATTATGTATTGAACAATACTTTTAAGAAATATCAACACAAATTAATTTCAACCGTTCGAAAAACCAAGAAAAAACTTACACATTTCTTGCATTCACAACACCTATGTGGTACATTTACCCTGCTTGAATTGTTTACTAGAATTTATGATCAGAGAATTGCATTGTGTTGAAAATTCTGAAAATTGTGCAATTTCAAAACAAAAGCTTCTATAGCTATCGAACGACACATTTGGTACATATCAACAGTTCAAAATAATATTTACCGGTCTAATGAAGAGTCCCCAACGTCGCAAAGCCTCAGTTGAAGTAAAAAACTCAGTTTTTTAACGGAAAAAGCTAGAGAGGAGTCCGGGAAATGGTCGGACACACTAGAATTTGATAGATCGCGTGACAGCTTTAGCTCAGCTCTATTCTTTTTACTCTGATAGAGCACGCTCTTTCGACCGATGACAGCGCGCGTTATATCCGAGCTTCATTATAAAAGGATTTTTACCTTGGTAGCTACTTAAGAAATTGGTAGGCCTCGCGCGTGCGCTAAGTTACGATACCTTTCCTTTTTTCGTTTATCTCATGCCTTTCATTCTGATTTTTTTAAAACTGATGTATATCACTATCTTTAGTAAATTTCATTTACGGAATATCTGATTGTCTACCAAAACGGGCTTACCTTAAAATCTGGCTCAAACCTCCATCATTGATTCTTCGTGGGCGAGCATGGCTTACCTGCACGCTGGAGACACTTTCCGGAATTCCACTCGTTCCAATAGACGGCATACTAACACTTAAAATCAGATCAAACAAAATCAAAATACAAAAAAATATTTAAAAAATCCAACTGAATTTGTTGACGCAAACATAAAAGAAAAATATCCAAAGCAATGTCTTGCAACTCCTTAATCATGCTACCAACTTGAACAATTCTCACGACATTTTGACTATCTGTTTTGCAGACGACAAAAAAACAAAGTCATCTCCAAAAATAGTTCTGCTTAACAAGGTTAATTCACACCTGATTTAACACAGCAAGATCCGTTTAGTCGAATTTGTCCAATGTAATAAGAAATAAAGGGGGTAAGTTTTTAGAGAAACTGTGGTGCTGCGTCGGTGGGAGAGTATGGAAAGATAATTTGTTTTTCAAAAAAGTGTTTGATCTTAAGGAACGAATCTCTCTCCTCTTCGCATTTTAGATTCATGAATTTTTCAACTGGATTTGGGACTCCGAGTTTGGACGGTTGTATCCATGCGAAATCATCCTCTACAAAATTGTCCGCTTCACATCCGTTAAGATGGACTAAGTGAAATTGACGGGTGAATTCAGTAAAATCAGATCAAACACAAATAATATTAAAAAGCTGAACAACAATATCCAAGACACCGTCCAGAACAAAAGAAGGCAGAACGGTTTGTACACATTGCAGAATGATGTTAAGTAATTAACGTGTAGAGAACTTGGAGATGTTTATCTATGCTTAACTACAGTCGTGGAAGGTTGTGAAAAGATGTATTCCCCCTCACCATCGGTACGAAATTATTTCATATTGAGTTCTAGGCAAAAACTTTACCCTTTTTGCCTAGGAGAGTCGAAAATGATTATAAATATTGATTGATTGCGACTTCTCAGCAAGTAAGATGTTCTGTTTTTCTTCTTGAATAAAGATAGGTCTCGCAGGTTTGTTATTACACTGGGAACACTAATAATAAGAGTTATACTGGTAAAAATCCCAAGATAGGAGGACGATCGCGATATGAAATGCGCCATATAAGGCACAAAGAGGCATATAGGCTATATATAAATATGGCTGAAAGAACGATACACGAGTGTGTATCGACCCCCAAACTTAGCGCTTTCCCCGTGGGTTCCCGTCAGTCACATACATGTATATCAGCACAACGGTAAACGCACATAGTACACACAGTTTTTACTTACGCCAGCACTTACCTTCTCAAATTTGTTCGATCTAAAATGGGGGTGAATACAGCACATGTACAATGCTTCTACATTCGATTGAGATGCGAGACAAGTTGGAAGTAGCCAAGTGTGACCAGCATCTTACCAGCGTGTCACGTGCTACTTGAATTATGTACATAGCTGAAGCCACGAACTTCTGGTACGGTTTGAATCTGATTAGTTGATAGGGAAACGTGAATTTTCTAGATAAATTACATAGAAAAATCTAATGCTTTTCGTTTTCGAACCTCAATGAATTTGCACTCATTTAAGTTATAAGTTTCTAGTGCGGGTGAGCTGTAATATAAGAGAGTGCAGAAAAAGAGGCTTGAAAAAGTTCATACCTCGACAAAATCTCATATCCTGGTTAGTCGCTAAAACAAACTAGGCTAAAGAGGCACATGTTGGGAACAAAGCAACAGTGCTAATGGGTTTCATTCGTTCCGCGTAAATGAATGTCACAAATGGGAAATATGACTGAAACAGTTCGTATTTTGATCTTTGCATGGAGGCCTGAATTTTTCTTTAAATTTCTATAAATTTCTAGAATTGCAACTCACTCGTAAGAACCATAACGTTACTTAGTACCATCCACAGATCAAAACGTGCCTCCTTTCGTGTTAACTATTTGCACAATGTTTTTTATGTTTAACGCGAACGGCCAGGCTCCCGTGAGGGCGGTGCAATGCCTGCCGAACTAACCGTCTAATCCAACCCAAGGCGGGGAGTGCAAGGCCTTGAGGTTGGGTTCACACTTAAACAAGAGGGTCACCAGACACCAAATTCGTTGGGGAATCGAACCCCACCTCGCAAAACATTAAACACACCTACACGGAGAGAAAAAAAACGCACACGCTCGGTAACGATAATAAAACGATAATAATATCCCCTAACCAGCCAAGGGGCGGTAAGCGGACAAAAAACAAAACAATAATCATAACCCCTAGCCAGCCAAGGGGTGGCACGCAAAACAAAAAACAAAACAATGATAAAAACCCCTAACCAGCCAAGGGGTGGCACGCGAACAAAAAACAAAACAAGCGGAGCAGCCAAAAAACAAGCTAGAGAACGATCGACAAAGTGTTGCCACTTACAGAGGCGACAACACCACGGGCGCCCCACTGACGGAGGAAGTAACGGCGACGACGGGAAGACTGGAAGCGCTTGAAGAAAATCGGAAGGTGACACTTCAGGCGGGCTTTCACTTTGGCGATGACGTCCACAGCGCCTGGGGGGACATTGCGAAAAACGAAAGTCGTTTCGGGACTGCCAGATGTAGAATTTACACAGATTCAGAAGGTAAACAAAGACACGAGGGGTGACGCACAGTTCGTCCGAACTGAAGCCGAAGCGAACGTGACGCACCAAGAGAGCCGGACACATGAAGGAGAAACTGAACAACAACGATTGCAACCACGACAGAACACTTTGAGCTAACGGACAGTAATAGAAAAGATGATCTAGAGATTCGATGGTCGGACCACAGAAACAAGAAAGGGGAACTGGCAGTCCAAAGGATGCCAGGCGCTGCGCCGTGTACAGCACGCCGTGTGCCAACTTCCAGTTTAGGTCGATGACATGACGGTCTACGTCGAAGAAAGACAGGGAACGCCATGTGGCGGGCCAGTCGAGTGGGCCGAAGGTGAACGAAAACTTATCGACGCAGTGCGGTTGGACCATGTTCTCCGAAAGGAGGTATAGGTAACAAGAACTGGTGGACACGCCCGCCACCGGGGTGCAAACCAGAGGCGAGCCTGCCAGGGAATTATGGGAGGTGGAAAAAGAACCGTTGAGACGACGCCATGCGAACAAGAGGGACGAGTAGAAGGGCGGCAAAACCCCGGGGTCGAATGAAAAAGGTCGAGAAAGCACAGTTGCGGGGGGAACACCGAAAGACGACGAGAACCAGAAAGACATGAGAGAAGACCAGCCCGAGGGCGAAGAGGCAAACCTCTTCACCCACTAGCCAAGCAGAGCAAAGACTTTGAATTTCACGTTTACAACAGGAAACCCGCCAAAAAGGTGGGGCTGGACCACGTTAGAGTGGGACACCAGTTCCCGCTTACTGGACCAGAAAAAGGAAAAGACCAAACGGGAATGCTCTTTCTCCACCCAGGCCGGCATGTGCACGAGAGAAGCCACGTACCAGACCCGGGAGAGAGCCAGAGCTTTGATGACGAGGGCCTTACCGCGAAAAGTCAGGGAGCGAGAGCGCCAAGACGTGAGAACATGGTCCACGGCGTCTATCCGGGGGCGCCAATTGTCCTCTTCTAGATTGCCATGACCGATGAAAACACCCAGAATCTTCAATTTGGCATATGACCAGTCCAGGGCTACAGGGGGGTTGGAGCGACCGGACCACGCCCCCAGCCACAGGCCTTTGGACTTCGAGCGATTCAACTTGGTACCGGAGGCTGCTTCGAACAGTGCGAACGTCTCGAAACACGCTCTGATGGATTCGTCCGATGTCAAGACGAGCGACGTGTCGTCGGCGTATTGGGAAATGGGGGACAATGGGGGGAAACCCGGGAGCGAAAGGCCCGAGACGCGAGGATTACGGCGAATGTTAATTGCTAGCACTTCCGACACCAGCACATATAGGAGAGGGGACAGGGGGCAACCCCGGCGAACTCCTCGGGAAAGGGCGAAAAAAGGGGACAGATAACCGTTGACATTGACCGAACTTTGGACATGGAAGTAAAACAGATTCACGCACGGGATAAAGGAAGGGCCGAAACCCATGGCGGAGAGAGTGGACCTCATGAAGCCCCAGTCAACTCGGTCAAACGCCTTCTCCTGATCGAGGGACAGGATCGAGACGGGTGCCCCAGACGAAGAAGCGTAGTGGACCACGTCACGCAATTTTATAATCGACATTTAACAAGGTGATGAGGCGCCAGTTCCGCGGATCCAGGCGATCCCCCTTCTTAAACGACAGAGTTATGATACCCCTACGCTGGGAGAGAGCAAGGGAACCAGAAAGGGAACAAGAGTTGAGCACAGCGACCAGATCACCACCAAGAACATGCCAGAACCGAAGGTAAAATTCCACCGGAAGACCGTCGAGACCCGGGGCTTTGTTCTTGGCCATGCCCTTGAGTGCACAGAGACACTCGTGGGGAGTGAGGGGACCCTCACAAAGACGGGCCTGGTCGCAGGGAAGAGGGCACGGAAAGTTAGAAAGAAGAGAAGACTGGACGACAGAATCCGTGGGGACAGAAGAGAACAGATCGGAGTAAAAAGTGTTTAGGGTGCGACACAGGCCCTCCGGGGAGGAGACTATAGAGCCTCCGCTCTCTCTCAACGCAGGGATCCATCTATCTACGGCGCGCTTCTTCTCCAACCGGAGAAAGTATGCAGACGAGGTTTCTCCTTCCTCCACCCATCTAATACGGAACCGAACCTGAGCCCCTTTAGCCGCCTCGCGATCGAGGGACGCACGGGCCAACACAAGACACGGAACCAGCGTCCACTTTCGTCTTTAAGTGTGCTACCAGGTCAGCTAGCAGGGACCTATTACGAGCCCCCGCTGCAGACCTATTTTTGCAATACCTGATGGTGAGCCCCTTGAGGCGGCTCTTTCCGGCATCCCACCATTCAGCCAGTGAGGAAAAGTTGTCCATGGAACCGCGCCAGGCCTGCCAGAAGTCAGAAATCAGACGGACATACTCGACGTCTTTCAGGACGGCAGTATTAAGTTTCCACATGCCTGGACCGGAGGGAATGATGTCAGGAACCGTGACAGAGACCTAGACCCCGCAGTGATCTGAAAGAGGACAGGGCACCACGGAGCAGGCCGAGACGGACGAGACCCACTGGGAAGGAATACCGACATGGTCGATGCGCGAGGCGAGGGCACCGTTTCATTTGGACCACGTGAACCCCGGTGTAGACGGGTGCAAGTATCTGAAAATATCCACCACGGAACACGCATCGAAGAGGCCACGAAGGGCAGAAGTACTTTCGCGAGACGTGTCCGACGGATCGGAGCCACGCCTATCTAAAGCCCTGTCGAAGACCGTGTTGAAGTCGCCACACAACAGGGAAGGAACAGAAAAGTCAATTTTGTCTTGAAGGTCGTGCAAAAAGGAGTCCCGGGCGGGATTACGATTAGGGACGTACAGACAGCACACACGGAAAGACTGGTCCCGGAAGGAAAACTCACATTGGAGGTAACGTCCCTCCGCGTCGCACCACGAGTCCGATACAGATAAAGAGTCGCGAAAAAGAATAGCACAACCAGAGGAACGCACAGAGCCCGGGGAACACACCACACCAAAACCCGAAGACTGAAACCACGACGAACACTCCTGCACCGAGGAACAATGAACCTCTTGGAGGCAGATGATGTCGGGCCTCACGGGAAGGGAACGGACCCAATGTAAGGGTCCCGCCCTCTTCGAGGCATCCCTGATGCCATTACAATTCAAAGATAAAACCGACAAGGCCATAAAGAAATGAAAAAAAGAAATCATCTATTTACCCTTCTTCTTCTGCACGCCAGCCCCAGGAACTGCCTTGGATCTCTTGACGATAGAGGTCGCAGCCACGGCAGCTGATGGAATTATTGCGCGATTCGAGCGCTTACGACCCGCTGCCAGTAGTTGGTCCAGGGAATCGGGTGGATCGGACGAGGAGGAGAAGCTCGAAATGCTCGGGGAGCCGCTGCATTCCATGCTCCCCGACTCCTGACTACCCAGATCACTAGTCTCTACATTAATTTCATTTACTTTGACTACATTAATTCCTTTTTCATTAACTACAATATCTTTGACCACATTAGCTTCGTTTGCAATATCCATACTACTACTACTTTCCGTTTTACTTTCACTATTAACTACTGTTACATTATCTACTACTGATTCATTTTCACTTTCGATGCCATCCATACCTTCCACCGCGGCAAGGAGGGAAACGCCCAATGGGCCAGGGGTCACTTCGACCTCGGGCACGCTGGGAGACCCCCAGACGAAACATGACTATCTTCGGCGTCCATACTATTTATGGGCTCGGTAACTTCAGGGACATCGGCCTCGGCCGAAACTGGGGGGCCACAATGGGCGGGAAAGACTGAGCATCCGCCAGGGGGGCAAAGTTGGCCAGAATAGGACCATCCCCCCAAACGCGCCCACCCCGGCGGGACGGACATGCCCGAGCCAGATGACCGGCATCGCCACACTCTCTGCATTTCCTGTTATGTCGACAATCCGCGGCTTTGTGGCCCATGGTTTTGCAGATCTGACAAAACGGTGCCATTCCGCGATACCACGAGTAGGATAAGAGTCTACAAAAACTTCAGCAGGGATCTGCTGGGACAGGGACATCGTAAAGACGCGTGACCCCGTGAGGTGGTTAGGGTGACCAGCGAAGTATTGATGTTTTACCGACACTATTTTATCATAGCGACGAAACTCCTCGAGCAAGAGGGCGTCGTCCCCCTCTGCCGGATAATGGTGAACGTAGACCATGGTGTTAGGCCGGTCAGAGGGGGGTAACATCACATTCAATGTTCTCAAGCATGATAGACCCTTGGCTTACAAGGCGCTCTTTATCCGCGGAATATTTGAAGGTAAGCCTGATAAGGCCCCTCGGCACGAACTGAACAGCCGACAGTTTACTAAAATCGACCACCTACTCCAAAAACGACAAGACACGCGGCTTTTCGTGCGCGACGACGGCCGCGGGCGCGTGAACAACACAGGTGTTCGCGCATAGGAACACCATATTGGAATCGAATAAAGGGAAAGAGAAAAAAAAAAGCGAACAGCAAAAAAGGAGAAAAGGCCCAAAACTAGGGCTCAAATGGTTGGCCCAAAGGGCCGATCCCCCAAAGAAAAAACCTTACGGGATTAAAAGAGCACCTATACGTGTGGACAAACACGCAGACTAATACAACAACTAGCGAGACCAGGAAATCCTGGCACACTATAACCAAGGGAGAAAAGGGGCCAAAAAACCCCAAGGACCACGCCCCAAAAAGGCTGAACTCGGCCCCAAAATGGGATGGGTGACACACGCGAGAAAACAGTCACAGGCCTGGAAATCCTGGCCTAAAACTGGAGGGAACAACGCCAAAAAAGCTTTTAGCCAGGCGACGGGTGAATTCAGTTCAAACACTCACCGGAGTCCATGAAGCGAAATTGTTTCGGGCTTCCAAAACAAAATCCTGTACATTTTTAAATTTTATATCTCGGACTTAGGGCTGCAGAAAAAATAACTGATTTTTTTCTGGTTAACCTCACACAAAAGTTTTGCTCATCCAATTAGATTGTTTGGAAATGGTTTACTTCGATTCACGACATCAAGTCCTAGAAGAAAATTATGTATAACCTTTTTCCTTTGTTATGAATGTCAAACAAGCATTGATTTCTCAGGAATGTTGTATTTTTGGCACTCGATAATCTATATCTTCTGTATTCATCGATCGTGTATTGTGATTGACAATGCTTATGATAAAAATGTGAGCACCCTCTAATACTGAGTTTTTTCCTGACTTGACAAAAGAACCCTTCAACCTCGTTACTAACCTCTCGTATCTTCTCAACGGCAAAGGACATAGGAGAAAGACTAATCTCTCTCTTTCTCTGTATGAATTAAGGGAGCTACTTCACGACTCTCGCACGTGTGGTAAGAGTCGAGAAACCAGTGACACCCACGGGCCGTACGTAGCCATTCACGTCGAGTTTCAAACAGCCCGTTAAATCATGGAATGTTGCGATCGCATTATTGAGACTATTTATTTGGTGTTTTTTTGGGTTTAATATGTTACTGATTCGTAGATTCTACGATTTATGTCTTCAAGTCTTCCTTTGGTGTTGCAAACTTGAAAGCATGGACTTTTCTTGCGTAGAGGCAAGGAAGTGAGAAGAACAAAATATGGAAGAAGGACTTTTTCCTTTACAAATCTCTATTAATGCAAGTATATTTTGGCAAATTAAAGAAATGTTGAATTGTAATTATCTCGCATCACATCCAACAGTTTGTGACCAAATTCCCTTGAGCCGTAAACTTTTACCGCTGCGCGCACTGCTTCTTGGTAAACACGATTACGAACAATAGCGATTTGACACCTACAAGTGTGAAACTGGAAGAACTCAGTGCACAAACTCAGCGTGGCATAGCCCCTTTAAACTTTAATTGGCCATTTTTAAGGTTACTTACATCTATTTGTTTTTAATGTACTATTTTAGGGTAAAGGTACTTCAAAAAAAAGTTCCTTGAATACATCCAGCACGTCCATTCGACTAATATCGTCTGAGATGTCTATGAATGTAGCAATGGTTTTTTTCCCCTCGTGTATACTTTGAGTTTAATTCCCTCTTCAATTATTACGTTAGTATCTCGTGAAATTTGTGTTTCATCTCCTTTGTGATTTTTATAATATCTCGGGTACTTTTTTGAGATTGATCTTCTGTGCAATGGTTACTTAAGAATCTAACGCATTTTAACTTTCATCGCCTCTACGATTGATACGTTAATATTCTGCGCACTTCGAGTTTGATCATCTTTACGATTGTTACGTCACTATCTCGTGCATTTTGAGATTCATCTTCTCTACGTTTTCTTGTAGTTATCTCGCACACTTTGGTTTTGTTCCTCTCTGCAATTTTTACGTTACTGTCTCGTGCACTATGAGTTTGATTCTCTCTGCGCTTGTTCCTTTAGTATCTCACGCTCTTTCAGTTTGATCGTCTTTGTGATTGTTAAGTACTAGTAGGCATCTCGCGCACCTTGTGTTTGATCCTCACTGTGATTGTTATGTCAATGTCTCGTGCAACTTGAGTTTGATCTGCTTTGCAATTGTTACGTTAGTGTATCGCTCATTTCGTGTTTGATCTTCGATGCGATTGTCATAGTTGTGTCTCGTGCATTTTGTGTTTGATCCTTTCTACGATTGTTACGTTAGTGTCTCGCTCACTTCGTGTTTGATCTTCAATGCGATTGTCATAGTGGTGTCTCGTGCACTTTGTGTTTGATCCTCTCTGCGATTGTTACGTTGGTGTCTCCCTCACTTCCTGTTTGATCTTCAATGCGATTGTCACAGTAGTGTCTCGTGCACTTTGTGTTTGATCCTTACTGTGATTGCTATGTCAGTGTCTCGTGCACTTTGAGTTTGATCCTTTCTACGATTGTTACGTTAGTGTCTCGCTCACTTCGTGTTTGATCTTCAATGCGATTGTTATGGTGGTGTCTTGTGCACTTTGAGTTTACTTCTCTGCGATTGCTACGTTTACTTCGTGTCTCGTGCAGTTTTAGTTTGATCCTCTTTATGCCTGTTACGTTAGTTTTTCTTGCGATTCTCACGTTGTTTTCCTGTGCTCTTTGAGTTTTACTCTCTCTGCAGTTATGATCATTAGTATATCGTGCACATTATGTTTGATCCTTTTTGCGATTGTTACTTTGGAGTCAAACACACGGTGAGTTTGATGATCTCTGCGATTGTTACGTTAATGTCTCGCGCACTTCCAATTTCGTCTTCTCTTCGATTGTTAAGTAGCATTTGGCGCTTTCTGTGTTTAATCTTCTTTGCGATGATTAGTAAACATTTTGCGCGCTTCGTGTTTGATTCTCTTTGTGACTGTTGAGTGAACATTTCCTAACCTTTGTATTTGACCTTCTCTGCAATTGTCACATTAGTTTCTCGCTGTTATAGTTGAGTAAACATTCCGCGACCTTTGAGTTCGATCTTCTCTGCAATTGTTTAGAAAGTAGTTTTAGCATCCTGCACACTTTGAGCCTGAGTGCCTCACGCAATTTGAGTTCCATCCTCTCCTCGATTATTAAGTCAGTTTCTTCTCTCTGCGACTGTTACATTCATGACTCGTGCACTTTGAGATTGTTGAGTTGGTTTCCAACGCAATTTTTGTTTGATCCTCTTTGAGATGGTTCCGTTATCATATGACGCACTTTAAGATTAATCCCGGCTCTGTGCGATTGATACTTTAGTATCTCGTGTACGTTAAATTTACTCCCCTCTTCGATTGCTGCACTAGTGTTTCGCGCACTATGACTTTAATCCTACCTCGATTTTTAATACGAAAAGTACGCACTGAATTTAATCCTTTCTTCGATTCTCTTGTTGGTATCTCGTATACTTTGTGTTTGCTCTCAGCTGCGTTTGTTGCGTTATTGTCCCGTGCATTTGAGTCTGATCCCTTCCGCGTTTCTTAGAAGCCGGCCAAAGTCGCCAAATGCATACACAACATTTCAGTGGAATATATTACAAAATGCTGAATCGTGTTGAGAGATGTTGTTAAGGAGCTGGCCAAACGCGCGCAACATCCGAAATTTTCGCAACAAAAATTTGACCGTTTGATCCAACACCATTTGACATCTTGCAACATGTTGCAACATGTGGCAAAATGTTGCTACAGGGTGGCAAAAGGTGTGCAACATTGCACACAACTGTATTGCGAGATGTTTTGTTGAAATGTTGCGCTGCCCATGTTGGTATCTCATGCCCTTTAGTTTGATTCTCTATGAGATTGTCACGTTTTTGTATGACACAGTTGATTCTAATCTTAGCTCTTTGCCCCTATTACCGAACGTTAGTATCTCGCGCACGTTGAATTTACTCCTTTCTTCGATTACTGCACTAGTTTTTCGCGCGCTATGAGTTTAATCCTACACTGATTGTGAAAATGTATCATACGCACTTTGAGTTTAAATATATCCTCGATTCTTGTGTTAGTTTCTCGTCACTTGGAGTTATACTCGACCTGCGATTGTTGATTTAGTTACTCATTTACCTTTTATTGAATTCCTCTTTGCGATGAACCTGTTAGATTGTCTGCACATTATTTAATTCTTTATATTACACCCAAAATCACTGGTGATCATTGCAATCTGATTGGCTCTCATTGATACGATTTATTCACGAATCGCTCCATTTGTTTCGTTAAATTGCACGTTTTTCCCAGCCAATGAGAAAGCTTTACTTAAACACGACAACCAATCAGATTTCAATGCTTGTTCAAAGTGACCAATCAAATAGCAGGAAAATCAAAGACAAGTTTTTCAAATTTTACAAGTTAGTTTGGTATTGGATCAATAAAATGTGTGTGAAGACTTAATTAGGCTGTATCTGAGCGACTGAATTTTGCGATTTCAAAATGGATGTAATAAAATGGCAATTGAAGCTTGTGTCGCGCAATTTTAGCGTGAAATCATACTGCGCACTCGTTCGATTTTGAAATCGCGCATATGATTCCAGACCTACTTGCACTCACTCAGTTCAATTACCATTACTAATATCTCGCTTATATCTTGTTTTTTTTTTCCCTAAGTAGTTGTAATATCAAGACGAACAGCATTTTTGCATGAAAAAAACATTGCGCTAAATCTCAAAGTAGAGACAGCCTACAAAACCGATTAAACAGCAGAGGTGTTGCTAGGTTGTAATGAAAGGGAAGGTTTTTTTCACGCAATCTGTTTCATTTCCTTTATTTATGTTAACGCGGACGGAAATATCTGCAAATCTTGAAGTAGTAAATATGAAAATCTAGTAAATAACATCCGGGCCAGCTGCACATCCAGCACGGTGTCCTGATGCTGAGATGATGAAGAAGCCACTTGAGACTAGCAGTCCATGAAAACACGGCATATCACAGCTTACCAAAAGTTTTAAAGAACAAAACCCATCACAATCCTCGAACAAGCGACCTTAAACTTGGCATTGGTAAAATACTTCTGCTCAGGTAATTTTCAAAACGTCACTCACTCTCACCAACCGCAGTCCTTTTCGTGACAGTTCTCATCCAAACGATCGAACTACACGATCGATAGTGCAAAGGTAATTTATCGAAATCTCGCTTCATGCATAAGTCCCTCTCTAATCTCAGTCTTTCTCTACACTTTAATTCAGACCTGTACTAATGTTAGCATAAACGCTTTTACAACCTTTGTCCTTTCTAACGAGCTTCCCACTTTCGTAAACCCCCGTCCAGAGCTTCAGGGGTTTATTTATTTTATCCGGAATCCTCCCCGGCGGTTAGTTTTCATATCGCACAAAAACCACTCGTAAAAAAGCCAGTGTTGATCTGATGGCGGATGTGTATTTAGAGGACCGACGTCATTGTTACACTTTTACATCACTAATGATGTTTTGGTTCCCAATCTCCCGGACTGGATAAGATCTTTTTCTCGCAGGTGCGCCATACCGCTTGATCATAATTTATCAAAGCAAGATTCACTTCTTTGAATCGGTGAAGGTGTTAAATATATCATGAAAATGGAATCCTTCTGTCTGTAAACACAAAAAGACATCCTGTGTCGTCAGTCTGATCTGTGGGGAAATTACTTTCAGGAGCAAAGAGCGAAAACATTGACCAGAAGCGGCTCTTCCTCAAGGTAAAAAACATTGATGGACTCGTGTTGAATGTGTATTTGGGTAGCTTCATTTGACTGAGTACTTATACATCTGCAGTTATACCGGTCAGTGCTAAAATATAACACTCGAGCCTAGCGCACACTGCTAAGCGCCCTGAGGAAAATGGAGACAAACGCCATGTTTGAACGACAGTCGATCGGGAACGAGCTAGCCTCATAGTTACTTCAAATTGTTCATGCGATTATTCGTAGAAGTAAATACAACGTATCCCTTTCGTATGAGCACGATTACAACCCATCTAAATTCCTATATTTTTCCAAGAATTTAACATGTTTAAGCACAGGCTTCACTCTTGGGATTTATTCTTTATACAAGGCTCCTTGAAATTTCTCGAAGATTGCCTATTCATAACTTGAACTACATATCATATTCATTGCTAAGACTAGGCTATTTCGTAATTTAAGATAATTTGGTTCTATCAACTGAGTTAGTAATGTAAATTGGCCATCGTAAATGGTTTAAAAGCTGACATTTCGAGCTTTGCCCTTCGTCATTCACTCTGACAAAGGACTAACGCTCGAGACGTCGGCTCAGAACCTCTTTACGGAGGCCAATTTACATTATCAGGTTAGTCGATAAAAACAATTTATTTTTTCAAACTCTCCCACCGACGCAGCACCACAGTTTCTCTAGAAACTTACCCCCTTTATTTCTTATTACATTGAAAAAATTCGACTAAACAGATCTTGCCATGGGAAATCATGTGAGGATCAAACCTTTTTAAGCAGTATTATTTTTGGAGATGACAGGTCAAAATCCATTAGACAATTTTTTTTTAACTTACATTGGCGCTTTCTCTTTTTATGTGGGGATAAGCGGCAATGGACGAGGCAAAGTAAAAAGAAACAATAAACGTCAACGCACCGCGCAGCTTTAGGTGCAGCAAGGCCAGCATACTAAGCCACCGTTTAGATCTTATACAAACTCCTGAATATGGTCACACCCGTCGTTTGGACAGGTTGTTTTAATTTCCCACCGTCTAGAAAATCTTAGCGAAGGGGAGTTAATTTTGGAATTTTTTAGCACGAACGAGAAAAGAAAAAAACCTGGGTATTTCATAAAGTTTTGCAAAAAAATCCACGGAAACACTAACAGGACTACAAAAAAATGGCGCGATTTTTGAAAGCTTTAATAATAAGCTTGGATGTTTCACTTAAGCAACGAAACACAACCTAGCTTTTTAATACCTTAGTTTCATCCTTGAACTTTCCGAAAATTGTTCATTCTCGAAAAATTCACAACCGAAAAGTTTCTCAGTTATCCTCAAATTTCTGAGAGCAATTTTGGTTAACTTTGTGACATTCTCGCACGTTTTTCAGCCCCGTTGACTATTAATGATCTTGAACGTTCTCATATTTGAAGGCGAGTGAAATGTTAAAATTTTTTGAAACTCAGGAAATATATTTACAAGTGGTTCATGTGATATTTTGTCTACCATATACTCAACAGTAAAGTGAGTGGTTTGAACCCAGAGGAAACAGCTGATCATATGGTCTGAACGTCCTGGTGTAAATAATTTGAAAAGAACAGCTGTCGTGAACAGTGAATGACGTTTCGACAACCTGAGCGGAAGTTGATTTCACCTCACTCTGATAATAACTTCCGCTGAGGTTGTTGAACCGTCAGCCACTGCGCCGACAACAGTCCTCTTCAGGACAACTCGGCACCCGGACGATTAGGCCACACATCAATTACATTTTCAAAATTCCCAATAATTATAGTTTAACCAACTTGGACTCAAGTTTCACAGCAAATTTGAGAAAACAAGACGCTGATTAAGTATGAAACAAGTCATGTTACCACAGTTACATCAGTGATCCATCGGACTTATCGTATTCTATCGACATTGAAATATGTATACATTGTGCAAATAGTTAACACAAAAGGAGGCACGTTTTGATCTGTGGATGATGATAAGTAACGTTATGGTTCTTACGAGTGAGTTGCAATTCTAGAAATTTATAGAAATTTAAAGAAAAATTCAGGCTTCCATGCAAAGGTCAAAATACGAACTATTTCAGTCATATTTCCCGTATGTGACACATCCCTTTACGCGGAAAGACACCCATCAGCATTGTTGCCTTGTTCCCAACATGTGCCTCTTTAGCCTAGTTTTTTATAGCGACTAACCAGGATATGAGATTCTGTTGAGGCAGGAATTTTTTCAACCCTCTTTTTCTGCACTTTCTCAAATTATAGCTCACCCGCACTAGAAACTTATAAGTTTAATGAGAGCAAATTCATTGAGGTTCGAAAACGAAAAGCATTAGATTTTTCTGTTTCACTCTGTAATTTTCCAATAATTCACGTTTCCCTATCAACTAATCATATTCAAACCGTACCAGAAGTTCGTGGCGTTAGTTATATACATAATTCAAGTAGCACGTGACACTTTAAGATTGTCGTCACCTATTGGCTACTTCCAACTGCTTTCGCATCTCACGCGAATTTAGATGCACTTTACATGTGCTGTATTCGCCCCCAATTTAGATCGAACATATTTGAATAGGAAAGTGCCGGCGTAAGCAAAAATGTGTGTACCATGTGCGTTTACCATTGTGCTGATACACATACATGTAACTGACGAGAACCCACGAAGAAATGGTAAGTTTGATGGTCGATACACGCTATTGTATTGTCCTTTCAGCCATATAGATATACATATATATGCGCATATATCTCTTGGTTCAGTTCTTATACGGCGCGTTTCATCGCGGGAGAAATCTCGATCATCCTCGGCTATCTTGGGATTTTTACTAATGTATCACTTATTATTAGTGTTCCCCAGTGTAATGACAAAACCTGAGAGACCTGTCTTTATTCAAGAAGCAAAACAGTATATATTGCTTGCTTGGAAGTCGTAATCAATGGATTTTTATGATCATTTTCGATTCTCTTTAGCACAAAAGGTTAAAGTTTTTGCCACGAAACTCAATATGAAATAATTTCGTACCGATGTATACCATGATAAGGGGGAATACGTCTTTTCACAGCCTTCCATGACTGTAGTTAAGCGTGAATAAACATCTCCAAGGTCTCTACACGTTAATTACTGAACACATTTAAGATGATAAGATCCTAAACCATTCTTCCTTCCTTTCTTCTGAACGGTTTCTCGGATATTATCGTTCAGCTTTCCTTTCGTACGTAAGAGGAACTTTCATGAGCTGAAATAGAACGTGAACGCTCTGTGGCTATAGTGGAGTGTTTGAATACAATTTAACAGCTTCTGGCTGGCTTGATGTGTTACGTGAGGCAGAATAAATGTTCTACAACTGACATTCATTTGGTCAGCACAACATAGTACGTGCACATCATACAATGTGTTATTGGGTGCGTTTCTTGTATGTGGGAAGCTATGGGTGGGTATCACGACCTAGAAAGTGAATTTTTCGGTCTCAGTGCGATTTCAGAGAGGTCGTGAGTACAAAATATCGTTTGATCTACGTAATTTCCTTGAATCAACGCCCTTTGACTTTGCGGGTGTTCCGTTCGTGCTTTACTCCAATAATATGTATTCGGAATATGTGGGTGAGACCATCACTTTTGTCTTAGTCTTCCGCTTTAAGTTCGACTTCATGAGAGAAAGAGAAACCGCAGCAATTCATAGGACCAAAGGGTTACAGAATGCTAGTATCATAAACTGTATTTACATTCCTAGAGTGTTTAATTATTATTTAGTAACGAAAAATTGGTTCAAGTCACGCGATCATGGTCAAGGGCCAGTGGGATGCTAAGTTATGCTATTTTAAAAGTTTTGAGAAATAATCGCACCCTCTGCTTTTTGGTGCAAGGCGTTCATACGGTCAAACGATTTTCTGCGGACATCTCTCCCTTTTCATTGCCTTATCACGGGGGTTCGTATACGCAATGCAACTGAATGCCAAGAGTTGCATGCCGATTGTGTCACTCTTCAGTTCCTCTTAGATTCCTAAATATCCATTTACGTAGGTACTTCGGATACCAAATTTACCGTTTGCCGAACTTTGCCGGTTTCCGCGAATACTCTGATATTAGGTTTCGTAAGAATGACAAGAAACTATCTCTGCTCATCGAAATAGGATCACTTAAATTAATTCATTTATTTATTTTATCTGTTTGTCAGGATTCGGTTGGCGGGTCATGCTTTCGAGTTTTAAATCATGCAAATCATACCACGGATAAGAATAGAGCCTTATTTTCTAGAGGCTATGGCTTTTTTCTGCTTTTTGTCCCAGTGAGCAAGTACTGGGTCAGTACTGGATTTTTACACACCACACGCACAATTAGCTGCATCGATCACTATAAGCCTTTTTTCGACCTTTTCAGAAGTGCTTGGCAATTTCAAACTGTCCGCCATCATAATATCTGACTTCCAATTCGCTGTTGTCAAAGTTTTACGTCATTACTTTAAATTCAGGTGTCATTCAATTACATCCAATAAAATAAGACAGGGAAAGTCCCACTAATGAGCATGCCCATACTTGCCCAAATTAGGAGAAGTTTTCTTTAAACTTAAAATGTAAAATTATCATGCAAGATTCTTTTCTCACATACACATATAAAATCACAAGATTGTCGATTTTTTTTTTGTCTTCTTAAACTGGGACTCTTTGTATCATAGTAGACCCTCCGAACAACGAAGTTTTAGTCGTTTCTAAGCGTTTCTTCAGATCAAAAAGATGTAAAGTGTATTACCGAGAGATGACATTCAGCGATCCGCACAGTTTGAAAGTGAAACTGACAGTAAAATGCGAGTGTTTTGTTTCCAAACAGACCGAGTTAAAACTTTGTATGGGAACTGTTATGGTGACTAGAGAAGAACTTGATTTAAAAACTTTGTGTTAGACGTGAATACACTGCTCTCGCGAGCTGTTCTAAGGTAGTGAGTAAATGTTTGTTTTTAAATAGTCATGAAATTTCCAGCTTACTTGAAATCCTTCGAATTCAACGTTTAGTTCGTCAAGCATATCGCAGTCTCCAAGTGAGTAGCAAGTTAAGTTTAAGTGGAAAATTGACTGATTCTTCCATAAACTCAGAACTCCCTTTAATTCCTTTAAGCTCCGATCCTGTGATGTAGTAGATTATTGGTGTTCGTGTATGCACCATGTATTTGGAGCTGCTCGCAGGTGCTCATGGATACTTATATTTGGGCTACACGAGCGCCGAATCGAGGCAAGTAAGTCAAGTCCAGTCACTTGACTTTCCCACTTAATGTCACCAAATTGCTTCTAGGTCACTGGAACGCTGACATGTCTAAGATTACTGTGCGAACTAAATGAATATTCAAAATTTTCTTAGCCCAATTCAATAAACCAATACGCACCCACAGGTTAAATTTTGCTCCGAAATGCTTCTCAGACACGAACAAGCAAAGTTACAGCCAGCTAACGCCTCAAATCGCTATTGTCCGGACGATCGACTTTGGTGGCGGGGGCTTGTTCGAGTTTCGACATGGCTAACCCTTTTTGTGTACGCTTCTAGGCTCTCTATACGAAATTTAAGCACCCGCGCCGAATTCTCGCCGGTCTTTTCTACGTTTGTAAATAAAGAAAAAGTGATTATTGATTTCTGGCATGTAGACACCAGCACACTATTTTTTTCAGTTCTTGCCGTGACACTACGAAAAACAAAAGAAGACAATAAACATCTCACAATCATTTCAGGATTGTTCGCTATTAAAAAGACAATATTTCTTTCCAGAAATATCTTAATAGGTGTGGTCGGCGCATCATGACACTTTGGAATTTTTTTTCTCTGAAGAAAGAGCCTTTTACTGTTTAAAACAGCAAATTATGTAGTTCCAAATATGTGATTTTTTTCAGGTCTTTCCGTGACACTACAAAAGACGATAAACATCTCAAAATAATTTCACAGTAGCATCCACCGACGCATAACATAAATCAACACTATTCCTTGTAGAAATATCTCAGTAAATGTGATCTGCACATCATGGAAGCTTCGAAGTTTGAATCATCTTTCCTTTGTGGAACAGGGTACTCATAAATATGCAGCAGGTTTTCTGTTTAGCATATGAGACAAATCTTCTGCAACACTGCCTTCTCGCGTTATTATACAACCTCTAGTTCTTTTCAATGCTTTGAAAATTGTGCTATATCAGGAGCCACATGCAGTCTTTGACTGTCTATTTTTTTTTTATGCGCTGTCCGTTTTGGCGCGAAACCACATCGTTTTACCAGCTGATGTACATGCTTGAAGATATTCACAACAGTAGTTTTTGATAACATGCTTTTGTTGAATTCGGTAGCCGCTTTTCTGTTCCGGTCCTCGCCGTATTTCTTCATTAAGGAACAACTGAGATTGGCTTGCCTTCAAACTTCTATTTTTGATAAGTTTCTAACCCGTAGCATGGTTATTATTTCGTATCCTCTACACATAGGAGACACGAGCGATACGTATGATAAAATTGCGTCCAAGGAATTTTTCAGCTTTCATATTTCACTGATTAAAATTGCAATTCATAAACGAAGAGAGAAGTAAACCTATAGTTTTCAAGGACAGCTCATTTGAATGAGCATAGAAGCTAGAGGTGCAATGGAAAGATGGAAAGTGAGAAATGATGAATGAGAAATGGGCAATGGAGAATAAGAAACGGAGAATGGGAATAGAAACGAGAATAAGGAATGAGGAATGGGAAATGGAAAACGAGGAATGGGGAATAGGGTATGGCGAATGGGGAATAGAGAATAACGAATAAGGAATAGGGAATAGGAAATAGGGAATAGGGAATGGAAAATAGGGAATAGGGAATAGGGAATAGGGAATGGGGAATGGGGAGTGGGAATGAATAAATGGAAAGGGGAATGGGAAATGAAAAAAATGAAATGGGAAACTTAAAATGGGAAATGATTTTTTTGGAAATTTTATGTTTATCATGCGAATAAAATTAATTCAGTGGCCTTCATCGATATCCACGCTTTCGTTCAAAAAACGTTGAGAGGCAAAATTTAAGGAACGGAATAAACTGATGATAGAAAGAAGTGATACATGGCAACTAAAGAATGTTGCAAAACCAAATTTTATTCGTTTCATGACCAAGTGATAGGTTGAATCAAATTTTCTGAAATTGATGAAGGGGCTATTTGAGTGTTTTATCAATAAATTGTAATTTTCAAAGGAGTTAGCCCAATTGAATTTTTCAGAGTCCAAGTCACTATCAACTCCGTACGACAATCCGAATTCACAGATGGATATCTATGGGCAAAAAGTTTTCGTTTTTCATTTTATTTTTCGCAAAATGGAGGCTATTTTGTTTATTATCCTTCAAATATTTTTGCAAATTACGGTAAAAAAAAGTGTTTACAAAAAGTTAACTGTTTAATGTGTGGGATGTTCACTTTTCAGTGTTCTCTAGTACGATTTTATGAACAAACAAACATGTCCCGCTCTTTTACAACAACCACAAAACGCTCTCTCTCCTTAAATTGACTTTGAACGAAGACTTGTCGTAATGAACGTAGAGCTTGAAATCAGGGAATATTGCATGGAACATATCCTCGATTATAATCCATCAAATATTTTGCTCGCTCGCGACTGGTCCAAACGCGTCACATTAACAAATATTCCCCTTTTAAAACCGGGGGATATCCGAGGATATTTTGCCACTGAACGTTTTTGAAAGAAAACGCGGATATCGATGAAAAATATATGTTCCTCATTATAAACAGTAAATCTTAAAAAAAAAAATTTTGAAAAAAATTTTCAATTTTTCATTTTATTTTCCCATTCCCCATTCCCCATCTCCGATTCCTCACTCTCCATTCCTCATTCCTCATTCACCATTTCCTATTCTCCATTCCCTATTCCCCATTCCTTATTTTCCATTTCCCATTCCCCATTCCACATTTCCTATTCCTCGTTTCCCATTCCTCGTTTCCCTTTCCCCGTTTCCCATTCCTCGTTTCCTATTCCTCGTTTCCTATTCCTCGTTTCCTATTCCTCGTTTCCCATTCTTCATTCAAGACGTTCTGGTTTTGTCTGAGTCAGATCTGAGAGGGATGACACGCATGCAAACCTATCTAATCTTTTGTTCACCAGTAGCAATCTATCATTCTTTGACTGGTTAGACTCGGGCGTTTTTTTTTTCCACTAGTCCGAAGGTGGCATGTGTGACTGAATATTTCGGTATGTTTGGCCAGATCGCTCTGGATCATGCGACCTTCTCTCGCGACCTGGTGAGCCGCGCTGGTTCCCAGTCTGCGGGTCTCAATGCGCATGCACAAAATCTGAGCATGAACTTCGAAGGTGCGTTTGCTGGAAAAAGGTGACATACAGCGAGTGTAGCCTATTTTACTCGGTATAAGAGGTAAGAGAACGATAGATTGCGTCTTCAACTAGCTTCCAGTTTTCCTACAGTTTCTTTTACTTCATTTTTAATCCTATGGTGAAGACCATCGAGAAAATCATTGTTTCCTTCACTTACATCTGTTTATTACATGCTCACTTTGAAACCAACTGCTCAAGCTTTCGATAAATCACAGATACATATTCGTGCACTTAGAACAGCTGCGAAAAGGGCGGTAAGATCATTTCCGAAAATGGTCGTCATGTTTGAACCAAACCGGTGTGGGCATACAAGTACTAACTACATGTCTGATTATGGAGAAACATGACTTCCATTTCTACATTTCACTTCGACATGGTCTGTGATACGCGACGGTTAACTTCACGGTTTTAGATCAAGCTTGAAACACGAACGAAAAACTATTTGAATTTAAAAACTTGGAGCAATTGTAGAATGTACCATTTGCTGAAGTGCATAGGTTATTTTAAACAAGTGTGCTTAAATCTATAAGTGGACTTCATATTTCTAGTAGCGTTGCCAATACATCATTCTATACTTTGCGATCCACAATCGTCTGTGACTCATAATCGCGAAAGAAACGATTTAAACATCCGTTTTTCTTTTAGCCAAAGTGATGAACACGTCTTTTAAAAGATTTTGAAGGAAAGCAAATTTCACTGTAAGGGCTGAAGGCTAATCTAAAATTATCATGGTTGTTGTTGATACAGAAGTATATCTCTGTCTCTTGTGAGAGATAATTATCAGTATAGTTGACATAATAAGTTGAATTTTACTGTACTTGATTCACATGTTATTTTTACATTACTTAGAGCAATTGGATAAGAATAGATCACAGGAGAGGTCAAACTGTGGGAAGAACATTAGGGACACACTTGGCTGACACCTTGTGCTATCCCCCCCTCCCTTTTTTTTTGTAACACCTTTTGACATTTGTGATCTATAACAGAACTAATGAATGGAGACATTGGATTTTTATGTTAAAGTGATTCCTCAGTTTTGCACTGTGTATCCTATACTAGGCTTAAAACTCATGTAATCAGGGGAATGAGTGTGTGTGCATTCTGAGAACAGGGTATTGTTTTTCAATCCAAGGACAAGGTAAATAGTGACAATAGTCTTAAGCTGTTAAACAAGCATAATGACATATTTTTTTTTGGATAATTTTGGTGTACAATTTATCCCCTTTGAATTGGGGAAATTAAAAAAAATTATTTGAAAATGGGGTAATTTTGGCCCATCATGTATCATAAACAAGTACGGTGACCTATCTTTTTTTATTGTATATTTCAAAACAGACATTGGTAAGGAACATTGGAGGCAAGTTTTAAAAAATTTGCTTTGTAATTTTTTTTTCCTGAAGAACCACCTTAAGTAGAGAAACTTTACATTCAGTGTTATTGCACTACATTGTTCAATCAACTTTAGCATCTTTCCTTGGCTAATATAAGTGGCAATGCCAATGGGTATCAATTATGTTTGGTGTAAAGCTAAGCCTTGCTTTTTTATCAACCACATGATGCATTTAAATAGCTTGTTTCCTTGAAATTACACTGATACAAAAGCTTCACAGATTTTGTGGGAATGACAGATACATTTGACATTTGTATATGTTGTTGAAAATTTGCCATATGATTGAAAAATGAAAAGAATGAAAATAAAGAGTCTGAGAGATATTCTAGTATTCATGTGAACTTTCTCCATTTCACTCAACCCTTTTTTTTCTTCCATTGACAAATGCTTAAACAAGGCTGTTTCAGTTTAACCAGTCACTCTCAAACATGCATACATACTTATACCTTTAAGTTTGTAAATTTTATCATCTGTACTCTCCTTGCTAACCTGAGTGTCTTGTAAGCTAATACACAACAGTCTTCGATGAGGCAGGATCTTTTATAGTTCTTCACCTCCCTGTTTTAAGTTAAAGAAAAACTAATATTGGGTACAAAGAAGTATTTGATAGCCATATATGTGCCTTGACAGGTAAAATACCTTGTTGCCCAAAAATAGCCTTTAATCATGTAAGTTGGTGTGACTTTTGAGAAGTAATGCAATTTTCCATTGATTATAAAAATGTAAATTAAGGTGAGCCGTTATGAACTCTGATTAAAAAAAACAGCCTGAAGCAAGGGAAAATGCAAGTAATGTATTAATTATATTAAGCATGCAACCTCCAGAAGGTGCAGGCATTTGTATAAGGACTATATTTTGCAAAGGTGCATGTACTTTGCATGAATGTGGTTATTTTCCATTTCAATTTTATTTCTGAATTTTATAGGACAAGTTTGTAGAGGAAAGTCTAAAGGAAAGTCTACTCTCAGACTTCAATTTTAAAAAGGAAAGATGTAAATGCAAATGATTCTTGGAAAATTTACGTACCATCTAATTTTAGAGAAGAAAATATGATCTTCACAAGTTCAAAATTCAACGCAGTCACTAAATTTATTTAAAGTGGAGGTCAGTTTTCTCCTTTGTGTATTTATCAGTCAACATGCTCAAAATACAAATATGCTGTTGGTTAACCAATGTTGTGTGGTACTTACCATTCTGTCAAATAGATGCATATGCCAGTCATTGTATGCATGTATTGCTTGCATAGGGCCATGGATGGCTTGTAGATTGGCATGAATCGGTTGCACATTGCCATGATTTGCAGGCATGTTGTCCTGGGTTGCCAGCATATTGCCATAGGATTGAATGAAGTGCCTCTGGTTGAGAACGTATGCCAACATACTGCTGTAAAAAATCCACAAATGAGTATGAGGGCAGTAATTTTGACCTTCCATCTAAAATGCTAAAGTTGGAATTGTGACTCCTAGTGTTATTTTCTTTGTGGAATCAACTTTTAGACTCTTTTCTTTCTCTTTCTGAACTAGATATACTGTAGCAGTCAACAATTTCATGCACATTCACACTTATGGTATTTTGCTGACCATCAAACAATATGTTTTGTTAATCAATAAAAATGAACTCAAACAGGTTTGCTGGAATGGCTAGATAATTATTACATATGATTTACTTGTGTACATGTAGATAAACACTCCCTGTCTAATTTACTTTTGAGTTTACTTGTGAGCAATTAGAATAGAAAAAAAGGCCTAAGAGACCCTCAGGATAATCAGCAATGGAAACATTCTCAGTATCCTCAGTTTCAAACATTAAAATTGGTGCTTCTATGATTTCTTAGTAAACTAATGATAATGAGCCACATAGGCATAACTGGTATTGGATAATCAGTGATGTAAATATTCTTAAAATCCTCTTTCTCGTTAAGGATAGCTGGTGTTTCCAAGTATACACATGTACAGTATGAAAATTAAAGCCATGACATGCAATGCACAAGATGCTGTATTCTGACATGATTATGACAATAATTTTGATCATTTACCTTGGGTGGATATTTGGTGTATCAGCAGTTATCTGTGTAAAGGAAATTATAATTCAGAGTTGTACAAAATTATTATACCTTCTTTGATAGTTAGGTAAATGTATGGTACTCAATAGTATCAATATTTGCACTCACTTTTCTGCAAGTTTGACAGATTGGAAACCAGATGACAGACAGCTACCTTAAATGGGATCATATTGAAAATTTGGCCCAGGGAGGGATGAGAGAAGTAGTCTGTTAGTGAGGAAGGACACTGAATTTTAAGCTGGCTACTTTTTTTCTGTAAAATACTGCATGATGATTTATCTAGTTACAGTTTTTTTCTTACCCCTAGATCCTGTATCTGATTTTGGGACAAGATGAATGCCATATCTTCTCTATGATGAAATAAACAAGAAATAGGTAAGTGTATTTGCTATGGCCTGTGTCAGGTGTAATGTCATAGAAGATGGGTGTGCAGTATGAATATTCATTGAAACTTAATACACAAGTGTGTACATAGTGACTTGATGGTGATTACAAGATCTCTAGTCACCACATTAATTGGTCATGTACACATGTACAGGTGTAACAGTGAATTAGTATCTTTGTATGTTGGGGTCAATCATAGTCCAATAGTCTACTCTTATATCAAACAAAAAACTGAAAGTTGTTGAGGAATCCCCTCTGCATGTCTGTATCAGCTTGATGTAAGTGTCAAATCCTGGTTAATTTTCAATGAACAAGGGTGTAAAAATTGGGATTAGAATGTTAACTGGTAAAGTGTCTACATCATGGGGGGGGGGGGGGCTGCTCAACCCTTGAACTCCCAGAAGTGATCAATATGTAACTTCTTCCCATAATATCCATAATTACATTACCCTGCAAAAAGGTGATGGGAATACTCAAACTTATCAGGTAGAAGTTGTTATTTTGATCTAACATCAAATTCTCATAGATAATTCACAGAAATGTGTAGCAGCTAGAGGGGAGAATTTACAATCAGATCTTGGGAGTTGAAGTGTTAACACAGGTCTCACTTTAAAAAATCCCACTAGGACAATCAGGGAAAAATCAATGTTTTTTATTTTAACCTTGAGACTTGTTCATTTACAATTTACGTCATATAATCATCTCAAGTAATGATTTCAAGGTACATCTTAAAATGAAAGAACAATTATTTATTACAAGGGAAAACCCCTTGGGGTACACAATTATGTATTTGAGCATGTGACGTACATAAAAGTCGAGAAGAGTCAATAACTTACGAATATGAGCCCATAAATCTGTTTTGGAACTGGAAAAGAAAAAGAAAACAGAATGTAAGTCACCATATCTTGACACAATATAAAAGTAAGCTGATTAAACTCCCCACAGCAATGAGGTGAAGGGCAGTTAGGCTTTGATTAAAATATCAAAACTTTGTGAAGCGATACATGTAAAAATAATACCAATTTAATTTTCAGTTTACTACTGCTGCTGATATGAGAATTTACATGCGTATCATTTGAGTAATTGCTTCGGCCACAGGTATCTACTACACGTCAACGTGCTTGTCTTGAAATCAAGGGCTGTCATGAAAGATTTGACCTTAACCTTGCACATGGGCAATATTTGATTTTCAGGCATTTCGATTACTCTTGAGGCCCTGTATGAAGGTGTACAGGTCCCTCTTCCATGCTGTTACGAATACCTTTGATATGATTTGATTTTTTCGGTATGAAAGAATGAACTTATGTCTTAAACGAGACCTGTATGTAGGATCTACTGCGAGGTTTTTTTATTGCGGCAATACTTTAATTCAATATATTCTCTGAACGTACAGATAATCAAATTTCTCAAACATTGTATATGTGTTTGTGGTTTAATACCCAATTCTCTTAATTGTTGCTTCGATTTCCTCAACTGTTCCTTCCTCAACCACTTAATAGCCACGTAATGGCGGCTTGGCGAAAGTTGATAAGGATGAGTTGAACATCTCAATATTTCTCTCGGCTGCGCTTTTATGCGATATAGAGTAAGCCTGTGCGATGTTGATGGTTTTAACCCAACTTTAACTACTCATTGCTCATAGTATACAATATTTCTCTAAGCGTTTTGTAGAAACAAAAATAGCACTAAACACCGCCAGCTTTTCTCGCTATACGAAGACCGTACTTCCTTACTTTCCCCTACGATCCGTAAGGCTGCAAGATGCGCGAACTACTAACGAATGGATGGTTAAAATGGAAAATTTTCTTACCTTAGCCGCGAATGAATTTAAGCTTGAGGTCGGTTTGTGTGCAAAAGTGGTTTTGGATTGAGCGGTTTACTATGTGACTGACTAACTTTTGGAACCACGTGCACTACTCTACAATCTACTCATGATTGGCTGAGTTTTGATGGACGGTTTCCACACAAATCTGTCACAGTCCATTGAAATTATCAAAACGGCCATTAATGTGTCCGAATTTTGCTCTGTGAAACTTGCGGACAGGTGTGAAAATTATGTTTTGGCTGCCATTTAATTTTTTTTCACTATTGGATAAGCAGCGCGCAAAAAACCAAAAGACCACGCAAGAGAGGAGTAGTAGGGCGCCATGTTTGTCCATATTTGGTAATGACATCATCTTACTATTGGGTAACCTAGCCGTTTATCCGAAGTAGATGGCTTTACGCGTGGTTACTCACGGGAATGACGGGGAAGCAGAGCAAACGACGCGGAGAAGTAAAATGAGCTAAATGGTCAGTTTGCGCTGTCCAATCTATGTTTGGACCAAGTTAATTCTAATTAAAAAGAAAAATTGAACCAAAACCAACTGTTTGATCATTGAAAGCGACGAATTGCGGAGACTTGTTCATAGTCGAAAAATTCTTTTAGCAGACAAAATTTTACCATCCACTTTTGTGAACCTTGTCAAGCTCATTAGCCATTGATATGTTTTGAAAGGGTAGTTTCCAGGAATTTTGAGCTTATCTTTACTGTCATGGGCAGCGGGACAATTGTGCTCGACTGAGAAATCGAGGGTATAGTTTTTGTGTACATACTTATTTGCACTGTAAATACTCAGCTCAGCCAGAACCGGTTCTTTTTAAGTCTTATCAGTCTACTTTAAAGAAGAAGCAAATTATTTTGAACCCTTTTAAGCGAAAAACAACTGAGAAAATTCAAGAAAAGTACGAACAAATACGAATAAAAAATATGACTGCAAACCTGGCCTCGGCAGCCGCCATGTTTACCAAAAGTCAAAGAGTTGATTCCAATCCTTTTACGTTTAGTCCGGGTAATTTAAGTTGATCCCCTCGCCACATTTCACGGGTATTGTTACCGGTAATTCACCCGTACCCGTCTACCGGAATTGGGGTATCTTAAGGTCTCTATTGTATCCATATTTCTTTCACCTTTACTTTTGGAGCCATGCCATGTTCTGAGGCAAGTGTGCCAAGCAATTCTGCAAAACCCTAGAAATATATGGACAATCATCGTAATGTTTTAAGTACGGAAAGTCATTGTTGGCCTTTGTGTTACATAGCTCTCACCAGCTGAAGATGAAAGGAAAATAGGAACTCTTCTTAAGGATCAAATGGAAATGAAATGACCAATTATAAAGCAAGGTACCATGCACTGGCTTGGCTTGGTAAAAGCGTTGTCGTGTGTGTCAATTGATTTTACGGTTGCGTTTAGTTTATTTTTTTAACTTTGCTTTGTGCCGCTTGGGGTACAATTCTTTTGATTGCTTCCGTAATCCCCATGGAGGGGTAGAATCAATAAAAAACCGATATTAACACTAACAATTGACGTTTTACGGTAGCGATTTATACTTACCACGAACGATCGGTGGCAACACTGGCGATCGATATTGTTACGATTGCTGTATTTTAAAAACAATAACAGTGATAAAGGTCGAACACCATCGATTGATACTGAAAACTACGATTGATATTTAGTGCTATCGATCTGCCTCAGAACACCAGCGATTCATAATTAGCGCATTAAATTGAAGTCCTATTGGTGAAACAGCACAAGCGATTGAAGTTCAGCACCAAAAAAACTGATTTACAATTACGATTTGTTGCTAGCACTAACAATAGCGTACGTTTAGCCGTACCCTTCCCCCCACAAGGAGAAACGGTACTCCGTTACTGCTTAAGGGGGAGGGTACTGCTACACGTAGGCTACACCAACGATTTAGTTACTTCTAGAAAGACAAACAAGACGAAAATAGACTTACTATGGCTATCCCTTGTGCTTGTATATGGCATGTGCAAGCAAAACATAGTGAAGAAATTCGGGGATAAGTCTGAGATATTGATTTCTCAAGAAAACGCACATATGCCATCAATCTCCGACAGCATCCCTCCTTCATCTAGTGGAGATTTTACTGAAAGAATGCGTCCATTATGTCTATAGTCAGGTCTGTACTTGTAGGTTCCTCGCCAATGCCACCTTATGCTGACTTGGCGGTGCTTGGTTTCTGTAGAGCACGTATGACATGACATGGATTTACTTTAGAGTTACTCATTGTGTCACACAGGGAGAAAATTCTGCGCATCTTTAGAGATTTCCATTTCTCTTAACTTCTAATCCAATATAAAGCCTTGTTTTAGTTTCATATGTCGTGAATATGTTCGTTGTGCTTAAGGGAGGATAGACAATTTGCTTGTGGTTCAATTTACATGTACAGTGTAGCACTGTTATCTAAATATATTATGAGTAGGAATTGTAGTGTGATGTTGTCAGACCTACAGACCTGTACTTCCGTCCCATTGTCGCCGCACTTGATCAATGCAGTTTAAAGTGCACTCCGCACTGCAGAAGCTGTCTCCTTAGAGTAATACTGGGGAAAATGATTTCGTGCAAGTTTCTTATATACTTTAGACGGGGACTTTTTCTACTCTAACTAGGGAAAAGCCCAACGGAGAATGTGCAAGTCTGTGCAAATTTAAGATGATATTTTAAGCATGTCAAGGTGATTTTACATTCGATGAAGTTCCTTTTTCACAAGGAGATTAAATTGTACGTGAAATTATGTGAAGTTTTAAATACGGTGGTTTGCCTAAGTATTTTTGTAGTAATTTTTGATGACTTTATTCGGAAACTGAAACTATATATAGGGGAACAACCTTAACAATGAGTGGGCGACTTTCTTTGTTAAAGCGAGATCTAGAATCTTCAACATATATTTTATCATAAGGTCGTGAAAATCAACTTAGACGTACTGCTTTTTGAGCAGTTTGACCATTAATATCCGTTAATTAAGACTAGAAGAGAATTATTGACCAAAAAGCCCTTAATTTTGAAGTTTATATATGCAGATATGACATGAACTGTTAATAAGATACGATTTTCATGTTTTCATGTCGGGTTTATCGGAGCGTATCGTAGGCATGACAACAAACAGAGACTGATTGAAGAGTACAGAAAAACAAAAGAAAGATATCTAGTGGCAATTTTGAACGTTTTCGGGAATTTTCCCTGGCACAAATCCTTTTCAAGAAGTAAAGAGAAACCTGCAAGCGTAGCGTTATTTACGCTGTGACCTCCTTCACTAAAGTGGTATTTTTCGTCGATGACTCAGTGTCTCCTGTGGCGTTCTGTGAATGTTTCCTTAGCATAACAAAGGAATGCCAACGTCTCTAAAAGGGCAAGAACTTGTGCTGCCGTTGCAGACTTGCTAGGGCTTTATGAGTGAAATGGGTTGTCAAGTATGATCCTGAGTCTTGCAGCACTTTTATTCTTTAGGTTGAACTTTCAAGAAATTAACCCTGTTTTAAGAAATTGGAATTTAAACCAGATTATCGAAGATTGACGTGAATATGAATTAGGAAAGAGAAGAAAAATTATCATTCCGACCCTATTCTATGATATCGTGTGCCCAGTGCTACCGGGTCCCTTGATTATTTTCCCCACAGAAACGTGTGATGCGAACAGTTGAAAATGAAAGTTTAAAATTGTTTGTTTTTCTTTGGGTTTTTTTTTGTTGTTAAATTCCATTTAAGTTGAGTGAATTTTCAAAACACCGAAGAGACAAGCCAGATGAGGTCAAGTGTGTATGGAGTGCGATATTTCTAGCTTATGATGGAAATGACAGTATGATATCACTTGACCTCGTCAGAGCATTCTGGTAGATGTAGACATCCATGTCAAGGCAAAAGAAAGATAACTTTTACAATACTTTATTTGCTCAGCCTAAAGGATACACGAACGTAAACATACAATCTAATAGAATTTTATTTCAAAGTTAGGAAATTCTCAGACAAGTAGAAAAAAAGTATAATAAATATAAAAATGGCCTCATCAAGCTGGTTCTCGTCATCCGATGCCTTTAAAAGATGAAATTGGAGAAAAGCAAGTAAGCAGATGTTTTGCGAGAAAAATGGCCTGCTTTGCTGTACTTTCATTGGAATAAATTATTTCAGTTGTTTACCTGTATAACAAGGTCTTGTTCTTCTTGGTGGTGTCCAATCCTGAAAAGGATATTTTTAATCTGAATTCGTTGTATTAATTCTCATACCTTTCCTCCCTCTTGATAAAGCGTTGCGACCTTGACTATGGTAATACTTAACTCTTGGTTAATGCTACTGAGGCATTTGAACAGTCAATAACGACCTTTGACTGGGCACACTCAATTGTAAAGGCTTGTACAATCTTATATCAAACACTTACCCGACTATCATTTTCCAAGCCATCAAAAGTCCTGTTGATGTTGCCTTGCAAAAGTATTCGTTCTTCTTCTGTTTGATCTGGCTGCAGTGTTCTGTGACATAATCATTGTGATGAACAAGGTTATGAGGGGGGCTATTATTAAAATTATTTATAGAAGAACTTTGTCAATTTTCATTCCACTAGAGTTAGCTTTGAATGCTTTTCACATTTTTGATTTGATTGAAATACATTTTCATGCTACCGAAATTTAAGATTGGCTTGATATAGAGAACAAATTTCAGAAGTGTAATCTAACTATCCGAGGGTATGATGGAACGAAGTCCCCATATTCTGTGCAACACAAGCTTCTTATTTTTGTTTTTAACCTGTGTTTACCTCTGTGCTAATAGCTACAGTAACGGGGTTCGCTATTCTTATCACCCGGGTCGATGCTGGTAAATTGTCTAAACTGCGTAAGTAAAAACTGGGATGTGGCTCATCTGCACGACAAGGATGACGAGAAATTGCACTTAGGCAATAAAACCAGGATATTTTGGTGCTTTGTCTTTGGTACCTAACTTCTGAACAAAGCACCAAATTGTACTTAAACCCAGGTATTGATGCTAGGGTATCAACTACGGAGTCACTTTGGTTTTTAACAAAAGGGATACTTTCGGGAATAGATAAATGTTCGTAAGTATACAAGCAAGACTCACTCTCTTCCTTCCTCATCTTCCTCGGAAGAACTTGAATCTTTACTCTACAAATGGATACAAATGTACATATGTGAGTCTCATTAGATCTAAATCTGTCTCGTCGACACCAGAAAGAGAAGTAATTTCCCGATCCTGTTAAAACTTGAGATTGCAATAAACTAAATTCTACACAGAAGCAAACAAATTGTGATTACATCAGAAATTAGCTATTTCACTTTAACTTGTTACAAATTGAGAAAAAATGTTTCCTTTTTTGTATGAGCTAGGCTTTGATGCAAATTCGCCTCGGGGAAAAGTCTTATTTTGCAAGTAAAACAGTACCAAAGAAAATCGGTTTTCTTACCTCTCTTCTTTTCATGGCCATCAAAAGTAATATAAAACAATATTCTTGTCAGGATAGACGTAACGACAGATACTATGCAATTTTGATTTTCAGCAAATACGTTTTCATAATGGTGCATCTTAACTTAAGCCGATTTAAGGAAGATGTGGCTTCTTTCATTGTGTAGCAAACAAATTACTTTCCAAATATTTAATTGTAGTTTATGTCGAAAGGGTTTTTATCATAACGTTACATGTGTTATGCAGTGCCTCCTGTCCCTTCATGTAGTTCTATTGAAAGAAACTGGGTACTGTAACCCTATTTGTTAACGTGCTCAGCCATAGAACTGTAATATTTGTTTGAACAACTTTTTCCCGAAATGTCAGTTTAGTCGATGCATTCGGTAGTGTTTCAGAAAAACGTAAAAAAGCAAGAGTACGTCAACGGAAATGGATGCCTATGGAAGGAAGGCATCTTTAAATTGGGTTTTTATTGGACCTGAAAGAGAAGGAAAAACAAACGTTGCGCTTCGGTAGTTGGCCTCTTAAGTGCCGATTACTGCACATGAAATGGAGACGTTTCGTGCGAAATAAAGCTTTTGAAGTAGAGGGTGTCTAAGAAAAGGAAAAACGGAAAAACAAGAAAAAGGTGATAATAATAATTATTTAAAACTGTCCGAGTTCAGTGGCCCACATTTCGTTGTTTAGAGATTTTTCAGTCCTAATGAACCAATTCACATTAACAAAGGGAAAATAGACAGCCAAAGCTCATTTCTCGTTTTACCCTCAAGGTCACGCGAAATATTTATGGCTAATTCAGAAAGATCCTGCAACTCTTTTCAGAATTTGAGCTGGTACTTACCTCGAGTAGATTGGCCGCCCATGATCGGAAGTGTGACATACTATAGCGCAGTGTTGTTGACGGTGCCATAATTAATTTTGTTCCTTTAAAAGATTGGCTTACTAACACGAAATTTCTCGTTAGCCACCATGTAGGAATCAGTAAAGAAATGTTATCTCCACAACCTGCAAAACTCAAACTGCTGACTCTCCTTTTCGCGTTGATTGGGCGAGATTTAGGTACCACGGAAATGATTGCGTGAGTGGGACGTTCAATTCATTCCACGAAATTTGTAATGGCGCGTCATTTTAAATTTTTATGGTCAACCTTCCTGATATGTTTACGAAGAATGTAGTATTTGTGCATTTATCAAAAATTAGCGTGCGAAGTATAAAGATAGATACTAAAGAAGAAACCCTTGGCGAGAGGATCTCGGCAAAGGTGATTAAATTTCTCTATTTTCCTTAACACAAACAGAGGAACTTCCGTTACCCAAAGCCGTCGGAGATGTGAAGGCTGATATTGTTTATTTCGACACTAATACAACTGAGGAAGCCGAGGAAATTATCGTAAAAAACTTTGCTTCCCAATTAAAAAAGGTGAAATAGACCTCTTTTACTTTACTTCGTCATTATTTGGGTAACTCTGAAAACGAAATTTCTCTGATTCGAATATTATTGTTGTAATCGGAAGAAGGAAATTTCTTTGACATCGCTTCAACATCCAACTTGTGTTTGGGTAAGTAAGGAAGTTATGCGCGAAGGAGTGGGAGGGGTAGGTGGCGGCTGACTCGGAGCCTTCTTGTATAGTGCTATCAAGGGAACCATGGTGATGGTTTAGTTATCACTGTGTGCGACGCATGTCTCGTGGGCGATCATGAGACGTTCTAAGGGATTCTAAAGGGATTCCCTAAGTGACTTTAGTTTGCCCTCTTGTAGGGAAGAGTGAACCATGAAAATACGGCAAAATTTCTGGTATTACACAAAAAGCAGACAGTGTGTTTAATAGAAAAGTTATCACAGATCACAGATTGATGCAATCTTGTAAAAAAATGCATAGATAGTGTCCCCCTTCAGGCGTGTCGTCTTGAGGACTGAGTAACTACTGCAACTGTCAATTGAGAAAAAAAAAGTAAAGCTTTGAAGCAGTAAACACACGTGAAGAGTTTCTCTGAGAATCACTTGAGAAGTAAAACGGATGTAACCTTCATAAGAAAATTGACGATTCAACATTTTAGAAATAGGATGTCATGTCTCATGTGTAAATCATTTCCAGACTAACCATGCCAGAGGGATTTAAACATTTTTTCTCGATTTTTGGAATTTTTTAATGTTTCTGGTACCCCTCAGAATCATCTGTTTTCCTCAGGATATTTATTATCTCTTTGAAATACAATGGTTGAGAATTCAGTTCCAAAAAAGAAAAGATATTAGTCCTGCTGCCACTGAAAAACCCATTCTAAAAAGCCACTCAGAACACGTCAATGGCACTTACCTGCTGGCGCTCTATATAGCTTCGAATAGCTAAATTTTCCAATCGCACTATATTCAGGAGACTAAAAGATGGAAAATTTGTGTTATTCGAATTTATTAATTTGTCACTACACCTATCGTTTATTTATTGTTATTGAGGGGTGAAAAATTAGTGGGTGGCTGTCAATTGCAGTGTCCAAACAGTGAGGTCATACGACACTTATTGAAGCCTTATAACTTACTCCTCTGAAGTCCTGGTGATAAGATATACAGTGAGCGAGGATTAGGTGATGGGAAGGCTTTTTTCCTACCATCACACTTTGTGCGTCGTTGCTGATCGCGCTTTGATGATGTGGGGAACCGGGGCAGACTTAGTAGTGCGAAATTGTGAACACAGAAGAAGGAATGGATGAAAGAAGAAAAACGATTTCTTAAAAGGGAAGAAAATTAGGTAAAATGCTCCGAATTAAGAAAAGGAGTAGAAAAGCGATTTGGTGTTGCTAAGTAACCTTTGCAGTGTTCTCTTTTGAAGTCATTGTTTCTGTAAGAGACAGAGTTTGCTTAAATAGGGCCCCTGACGGCTAATGAGTGTGGCTTGCAGATAGTCTTTTTTCAACCATTATGTAACTTACATTGAATCCAGAGTTGATGCAACATTCTGTATAGAGACACAAGGTTACAGTAAGTGGTTTACGTGATTTAGACTGGATGCAGTGATTCAGAAAAATACTTCTCTTTAAGATGTATCAATGCAAATCAATGAATTTCTTTTGAGAAGGAAGTTTTAACAATAACTGATTCCTTAAAAGGTTTTCTCCAACAGCAGACAGCAGTAGTGTAACGTATCATAACATAACATTATGTAGACGTTTTAAATCCTAAAACAGCAACGAGAAAAGTAAGTTCGTTGCTAAGAAATAAATGAGCCTTGGCTTGATTATGATTCAAACCTTCATGTGAGGTTTGGCTGCTACCTTGACCGAGCGAGCTCCTAAATACACTTTTATCGGTGCTCAGGCACATCTCAGCAAAAAGAAAAGGCACCTTTTTAACAGAATAGTCTGCATTTGACCAGCAAGTAAATATGCAAAACAGAAACAAGAGTAACTGATAATTAGTGTTTACCCACCTGTGGGAAAGCTGTTCGCCGAGGACACTGACACCTGAAACTGGACACATGAAACCTTGCGAATAAATCGTAATCTTTGTTTGAAGGGTCTTGATTATTGCGATTTTTTTACCCTAAGAATCGAAGAGCCCCTTGTTTGAAGTATTTAAGGCAACAGTTTTTTATATGCGAGATGAAAGCCAAGCCACAGGCTGTGTTTATGCGTTTTTGAAAGAATCGTTTACCTCAGCACTCTGCAACCTCTCCTAGGGTTCTGTTCAGGAAAGTTCCCCTGTTGAAAAAATAATGTCCGGAATTTGCCAAAATTGTCATGGTGTTGTAAAGAGAAGAGAATCATCAGTGTCAGCCCAATTCTCCTTTCTTCTTTTTAACTTTCTTTATAAATTGATTATTTTATTGTTGAAAATAACTAACAGGATAATGCTACATGTCAGTGCTTACGTAACATGTGACATTCGCGTATTAAGTATACCATCACTACAACAACTTAAAGCACAAAGAATAAATCACAGATCCAACTTTGATTCATGAGGGTTAAATGTTTACTTTGTGATAATACTTACTCTACGTCTTAGAGTAATTGTCATACCTGGACACTTTCGGCTAAGGGACGGTTGCCACGTTCATGATTTAAATCTAGAAAAACTACCCCGTCCCTACGAGTGAATCATTTTATATTATATCAGTTGTTTTATGCAGCAAAGATATGTCTTAGAATAAAGAATACCTCGTCTGGTCCCTCTCTATATGTTCTTAAGATGATTATAGATGTACTAACAACAAAATAAGACGAAATGTATAGACCATTAAACAAACATAGGGAGGCAAATATTTTCCTAACTCCTGATTTTTTTCTTCTTTTAGCAGCAGTATATTTTGGATAAGTTAGAATTCAATGAAACACAGTTCCCATTCAAAAGCCACTCTGATCCCTGTCGTTTTGAATATTAACTTAATAAATTTTAGTAGGAACTACCAGATTATGTATAGTTTTCCATACACTTAGTTGTTAACGACATAAAGTATTAAGCGTCTTTTAAGGGCAGAAATGCAAATAACCGTGCCTGATAAGTATTTTGGATGGAAGCACACGCCTTATTGAATGTGTCAGTTTTGAAAAATCTCACAGAGCTTTGTCCATATCACACTCAAGATCAATTTTCATTACGTTCTGCAACGCGTCTTACAATTTCAGTCTTGAGAATTTGGAGCGTGATCAAACTAAATATATTATCAGTCTAAATTTTCCTTCTTGTCACTTGTTTACCTGGCAATATATTGCTATTACAAAGACAAACTAGTCATTTTCCGGTTCAGTAATTCTTATTGTAAATATTAACCTATGTGGAAAAGTCCCCTATTGCAGAAAATGCCTTGTCTAAAGCATTTCTCTTGATCTTTGATTGATCAATTTTTTTAATGAGGTTGGGTGAGTTACACATGCCACTGCATTAAATAGACAAAGAGATTAAGACAGAAGGAATTCAAATAGGAAAGACTCTCATCAAAATGTAGTCTCCTTTGCAGTAGTTCTTTGGAATGTCACGTAACAAACTCAACCCTCCCTCCTCCTTCTCAAAAAAGATTTTTTGTGAGAAGCTTTGCTTGAAGTCCCAAAGAAAGGCTGTGGAAGAGGCTAGTCAAAATTTAACTTCAGTGAAATAACTTTCCTTTTGACTCAGTTGCTAGATCTTGTGGCTGTAATTTAGAGTAAATTTCCCTACGATTGAATCACTTTTGAAAAGAACCCCAGCTTCTTTGAGGGGCACCTACGTGCAAGCTTATGTTGAATTGATTTAAACAAAACCACTTATTTCTGTAGCTCTTACCGTAAAATGACCATTAAATCCAACTCTGTGTCAAAGACCTGAAAGTCGAAAACAAAATTATTAGTCAATGATCCTTGAATATTCTAGTATGCTGGAAGTGGTCAAATTCAAACCTTATTCCCATTTTACCACCTTTGATGTCTAAAGCCAACTAACCTGGAATTGTATTATTATTTTGTACTTAAGGATGTACTTTGTTTGTTTGTTTTTTTTTTCTTTTGCAGCTATATTGCCCCAAATAAGACCAAAACTATATTCTCAATAGTTAAACCTATTGTTTTAAGTGTCTTGAAAGAAAGGGCGAAAGGGCAAATGAACAACAGATGGGATGAAATCGAAATTTCACTCAAAAACATCGCCAATTTTCTCGTCCACTTTAGGGATAAGATTGTTAGACTTTTCTTTGTTGAGAGACTTGTGTGTAATGCTTTCCAGTGTTTCTAAAACCATTTGTTTTATTATTATTATTATTATTATTATTCAGCAAGTATGGTGATATTTGTATCTGATAGTTCCTTTTTTGCATTTGTTAGAGCATCTTCTATATTGTTGCTAACTGGCAAATGGTAATAACGCCTGGCTTGAAACATGTTCAACGATAGAGAAGAAGATTGACGTAAGTAAAACATGATTACAGCTACTTTTCGGTCTGTTTTCCTCACAAAGAGGATATTTATTTCATTGCTGATGGAGGGCGGGGGGGGGGGGGAGGGAGAGACTTAATATAAACTAGGGAAAATATTTTTATCTTTCTTTTTAGCAACAAAAAAGGAGTATCATGACTCTAGCCATAGCAATGAGTACCATAGTAGTGAAATTACTATTGACAATCTCTATTGACAATCTATAAAAGACAAGATGTTGTTGATAAATGCATTTCTTTTTTGTTCCCTGTTTGTCTTGAGTCTCTTCCTTCGCAATGATTGTAACGAAAGCTCTCCATATGAAGGAAGATCTTCAGTACTTTGTTTACTCAATGAACCTGTAATTTCAAGAGGCTGCTCCTTTATGGTTTTGATATCTAAGTTACTTGGTTATGCTACTCTCAAGGTTGAGTCCTTTGTCACAATGCTCCAAATTTTTGTGCTAATGAGTCATAATGAAACAAATAAGATCAGAAAAGATTTTGCCGTATTTTTAAAGGCTGCAGTGGTACAGTAAGAAGAGTTATTATACTTACAACTCGTCGCATTTGTCTATCAGCCATGTCAGCCCAAAACACCAACAAGGACAAATTGCTGTTTGTAATAAAAAATATACCAAAAAAATTTATTTCTCTAACAATGTTTCAAACTTTGCATGTAGCGTCTAAGTTCTTTGTTTACTAGATTTGCTCAAACCCTGAAGATTTTGTAGCTCCTTTTTTATTTTCCGCTGTTCTTGGTTTGCAAGCCAGTGAGCAAAAGATTACAATTAGTAGCGAAAAAAGAGACGTAAGAAGAATGATATACTAGTTGTCTTACGTCGCACCGAGCAAGAAACTCGTGCGCCGCCTATCTCTTGGTCAACCGACAAGTGAAAGCAATTTCTGGCCAGATTTATAGGAAGTATAAACTGTGATAAGCTTATTACATGAGTTGTGCGAAACTTTACCTTAAACTCAAAAGATACGATTCCTGCTCGTGGTTTCTTTACTACTTCGTTGGAACTGTCCAATTCCAATATTTTTTCCCCACATGGATGATCACATGGATTTGTTTTGGAGAGCCCGCTGGTTGAAAATGAGCCCGCGCTCGTCACTTTGGCTCGCTAGTATGTTTTAACGAGTTTTCCTCTATTAGCTCTGTATGTTGTGGTTATTTTCCATCTCTGGGCGTTTAAAGCAAATGAAATATATTGCTTTATCTATCTTGTTCGCATCCTTGTGCGATTTTCTAGAATCCGTTTACTTCGACGGCATCTTTGTACCTAAACGGAAAAACTCTCGATGATTCAACGGTTTAGAGTGATGAGGGAACAGTCAAGGTTCTCTCACGAATGTATAAATCATACAGGTGTGATGAAAACGTACAAATACTAAAGGTGAAGAGTTTTGAAAATGTATACAAACCCTCAGATCTTGCTGTCGATTTTTGTAAACCGCTATATTCCTTGGAGCGATAAGTGTTATTCCAGTAACGAAATTATTTAACTCAAACGCGCTCATTTCGTCTGTTGTGACAACGTTCTGTGTCAAATTATTTTCGGGGACGTTTCGGTGAATTAATGCAACAAATTTCTCTCTTTTCCTTTCGCTGAATGCTTGGATGTTTTTTGTCGTTTTCTCTCACAACACACTGATTAATGAGGTAAAAAAATAACGTCTGTGCGAAACACTAAGTCAGTGGCCCAAGCCACTGTGTTAAAGCCGTGAAGACGAAATATAATCAGAAGCACCTATATCACCAACGTCTGCCCATAAAAATTAATATCTGATTTAACGATATATTAATATCTGATTTAACGATATATTTTTTGTGGTTAGTTACCATGGTTATTTTCCGCTTCATTGGAGTTTTTATTTTTAGCTCTAAGATATTTGTTTTCATAGTTTGACCGATGTGTCAGTGAAAATTATTGACTTTAAACAGATCTAAAGTTCTATTTATAACGTTTGATTGCTAAAGACGGTTGAAAATAATCAGGCAATGACAGAAAAGATCGTCTGAAATGAATCACTTGTGGAATATTTTCCTCTGCCAGAACTTTCCTTTGTCTGAAAAGAAAATGATCCAAAACAGCTCCTCCAAGTTAACTTACTTGCTATGAATACAAGGCCATTTTTCATAAATATACAGACTTATTTCGGTAGAGTGAGCAGGGCATTAATTTAATCACCATCAAGTGTAGACTTTCCCTCCAGTGGATGTGTGGGGTATCGTTCACTTGGTACATGTTTTTTTTTTTACTTTTGTATATTTTGTTTCGTATTAGATACTATGCAAAAATTTCGTGTTGTTGAGCTTCAAATTTAGCGAAAGATAGTAGTCAACTTCATGTTTCCATTTTCAAGATGTTTTCTGTATTGAACATCTTCAATAAATAATTGGTTGTGTCCTATTATTGTTGTCATAGTAGAGATAACTTAGGGCTCTGAGCTCACTCGGTTTTGGACCAATGGAAATCGAGAGAGAGAGAGAGAGAGAGAGAGAGAGAGAGAGAGAGAGAGAGAGAGAGAGAGAGAGAGAGAGAGAGAGAGAGGATATACTGTCGATGTGAAAGTTTTCTTTTCTTGTTTTTTTCCTTTGGTTTCCTATATTTTCAGAATAAAAGTATTTCTGATAGTTTTTGGTTTGGTAGTCTGTTTTTTTGTTTGTTTTTGCACTTGTACAGTTTGTACATACAAGCTAGGTACGAGGGTTATGAATTCCCAAATTTTTCGTTGTATTAAGTACTTGCGGTACATGTTTCATTTTTTAATATTCCACTCAACATTGCCCTCGAAGAGTTATCTTTGAATTTAGTAAGTTCCTCAACATTGCTGGGTGTCTGTTATTAAAAAAAAATTGAGTGTGAAGGTTTAAGCAGAAAGGATATGGTGTCGCTGTAAATCATTCCTCTTTTCTTTGTTCTTTGTTTTCTTTCATTTCTTGGAATTAAAGTTTTTTTGGCATTTATTGTTGATACTTATTTTGAGCACTTGTCTGTAGGGGCAAGCCAACATAACCGTCAGTTTGAAAGTATCACAGCTGTTGTTGCCTTCTGCGAGTCAAAGTTTTGGCACAGAAAGCTGATCATACGAAACCGTATTCAAACTGCTTGTAGTGATTAAGAAGTTATGTTTATTTGTATTCATTCAAATATTTTCTCTGTTATCTGAACTGAAGCAATATAACAAAATTCATGTATTTTCTATTTGGTTTAACCTCGGCACACAGGGGAGGCCATTCATTTGATCAACATTAGTTGAGGTGTTGGGAATCTTGCACACGGTGCATGGTTTTAAATGTCTTATTCATGTAAATTCATATATTGTATACTGCCCAAAGATCGCGTGTAGTTGAGATTCATGTTGAGCGTTTATGTTTATTAGTATGAGTTATGTTTATTTGTATTCATTCAAATATTTTCTCTGTTATCTGAACTGAAGCAATATAACAAAATTCATGTATTTTCTATTTGGTTTAACCTCGGCACACAGGGGAGGCCATTCATTTGATCAACATTAGTTGAGGTGTTGGGAATCTTGCACACGGTGCATGGTTTTAAATGTCTTATTCATGTAAATTCATATATTGTATACTGCCCAAAGATCGCGTGTAGTTGAGATTCATGTTGAGCGAAACATAGTGGGGTTAACTTAATATTTTCATTTGCGGAATGTTATCGATAACTTTATTTTTATTATTCATCTGGTTATCAGATTGGAGATATCTTAGGCCTCTGAGCAAACTGCCAGTAGGAGAATAACGTGCGGAACAACTGATTTTTGTTTTTAGTTTGTTTATCAATGTATTCATTTTTACATTTGGTCTGTCATATTACGTGAAATTCTTTTTAAAAAATGGTGTACCTTCTTGTGATGTTCAGTCGCATTTCGATAGTGATAACTTGAATGGAGTGTAATGACTGCTTGAAAACACTGATATGCATTCGCTTTGCTGAGCACTAGAGCAGGTACACTTCTAGATTTCAAATGGAATTGACTTGTTCGAGAAGGTGAGGAGGAGCGACGGGGTGAGGAATTAAGTTCTTTTTCTTTAAGTTAGGAAATATCCTTTGGTCCTTACACCATGTAACAGGGTCATAAGTATTTTTGTTTTTACGTGTTCATGACAAAAAGCATATAATCATCTGAACACCATTTAATACCCTTATTATGGGTCAGTTGATTAACTTTGCTAATTACAGTGGCTTGAGGAGTATTTCTTGAAGAAGCAGATACCTTATTAAGGAAATAATCACAGACTTATCAACAGCAGCTTTTGTATATAGTATTTTCTTTCTATTGCTCTAAGATACAGCAGCTTTTCACCTCAAATGAACAGAAATTCTAATTTATATCTTTAAAAATATGTTTATCTTAATAGATACTAGTTCTAATTTAGGTATATATAAATGTACACTCCCGTGAAAAGCAATAATGTGAAAAGTATCAAGCACACAGCCTGGAGGAGACCAATTATGAACTGATCAACATCTGGTCGGTGTATGTCTCTTTCTCCGCTTGATCTCTAAAAAAATCAAGGACAGTGAGCAAAAGTTAGAAGCACTCATTCGTTGTTTAGATAGGAAATGAGGTGGACTCGCTGCTGCAGTATGACATTTTGTGTAGGTGAAAGTGAAACAGAGGATGTGCTTTTTTCTTTCGCTTTGTTTTGTTTTTCACTCGTACAGTTGTTTGTAAGTACAAGCGAGTAAGAGTTTTTTAATTTCCGTTTTTTTTGTGCTATTTGTTGTAAAAAAATCACACCGAAAACATCTCTCTTTTTAACGATGTTTGAAACTTTTCATGTAGGGTCTAAGACATTGGTTTACTAGATTTGCTCAAACCCTGAAATTTTGTAGCTCTTTTTTTATTTCTTCACTTTCCTCGGTTTGCAAACCAATGAGTAGTAGATTATAATTAGTAGCGAAAAAAGATACATTAGGAGACTTTTAGTATTTTAAACTCCATTTTTTTTTGGTTTACTAATTACATGCAGTACATGTGTCATTTTTAAATATTTCACTCCACATCACGCTTGAATAGTTATCTTTGAATTTAGCAAGTTTAGATATCCACAAAAGATGTTGTTTGGATGACTGTCCTCATTAGAGACAGGCTGAGGGCCTGGCATAAGCCAAAACTCAACTCACAAGCAATAATTTTATTTCTTTGTTAATTTATCGTTATTTTACTCACCGGTGGTCCTAAATCTTCAAGAGTCATGTCCTCAAAACTATCAGTTAGTTCTTGCATTGGCTATGGAATTGATGCGCAAATATTAGAAAAAGGATTATTAGAATAAGTTGATTAAAGAATGAGCATTCAATCTGAAATTGTAAAAGTGCCAAAGTCTTTTGTAAAATTCTAACAGCGCAAAATTCTATCATATTTATAACCCTGCAATACGACTTTTGTTAAATTAGAAGATAATAAAGAAAAGCACAGAATCCGCTTGATTATACTTGTTGGGCAGGCTGAGAAATGCCACAATGTGGCAGTATAACTCTTTTCCTCTAATATAGGTTGAAAAAAGGAAAAGAATCAGGATTTGGTCCGTAGTCTACACAGAGGATGTTGATTTCATTGCTGAATGGGGTTGAGGGGGGGAGGGGGGGGGAGACTTAATATAAACTAGAGAGAATATTTTTATCTTTCTTTTCAGCAATAGAAAAAGGAGTATAATGTCTCTAGCCATAGCAATGAGTACAATAGAAGTGAAATTACTTTTGAAAATCTATGAAAGATAAAATGTTGTTGATAAATGTATTTCTTTTTTGTTCCCTGTTTGTCTTGTGAGCCCCTTCTTTTGGAACGATTGTAACGGAAGCATTCCTTATGAGGGAAGATCTTCAGTTCTTTGGTTACTTAATAAACCTGTATTTTCAAGAAGCTGCTCCTTTACAGTATAGAAACGTTCAAGGTTTTGATATGTAAGTTACTAGATCATGTAACTCTAACGGTTGAGTCCTTCTTTGTAACAATGTTCCAAATTTGTGGGGTAATGAGTCATGATGAAACAAATAAGATCTGAAAAGATTTCTTTGCATTAAAGGTTACAATGGTACAATAAGAAGAGTTATTATACTTACATCTATTTGTTGATCAGCCCTGTTAACCTAAAACACCGAAAGGGAAAGATTGCTATTTGTTGTAAAAAAATCATACCGAAAACATCTCTCTTTGTAACGATGTTTGAAACTTTGCATGTAGGGTCTAAGATATTGGTTTACTAGATTTACTCAAACCCTGAAATTTTGCAACTCTTTTTCTATTTCTCCACTTTCCTCGGTTTGCAAGCCAATGAGTAGTAGATTATAATTAGTAGCGAAAAAAGATACATTAGGAGAATTTTGCTGGTTACCTGCATTGCACCAAGCAAGAAATTCGTGCGCCGCTTATATCTCGGTCAACCGACAAGTGAAAGCAATTTCTGGCCTGATTTACAGGAAGTATAAACTGTGATAAGCTTATTACATGAGTTGTGCGAAACTTAACCTTTATCTCAAGGATACGTTTCCTGCACGTGGCTACCGTTGGAAGCAGCAAGTTTTTAAGTTTCGGTGGCTACACGTTTTGTTTTATTTTTTGGAGAGCCCGCTGGTTGAAACTGAGCCCGCGCTCACTTTGACTTGTCACTTTGACTCGCAAGTATGTTTTAACGAGTTTTCCTCCATTAGCACTATATTTTGTGGTTATTTTTCATCTCTGGATAAAGGAACAATCAAGGTTCTCGTGTGAATATATAAATCATACAGATGTGATGAAAACGTACAAATACTAAAGGTGAGGAATTTTGAAAATGTATACGAACCTTAGATCCTGCTGTCGATTTGTGTAAACCGCTTTATTCCTTGGAGCGATAAGTGTTATTCCGGCAACGAAATTATTTAACTCAAACGCGCTCATTTCGTCTGTTGTGACAACGTTCTGTGTAGAACTATTTTCGGTGAATTAATGCTACATATTTCCCTCCTTTCCCTCCGCTGAATGCTTGAATAATTTTTGTCATTTTCTCTCACAACATACTGATCAACGAGGTAAAAAAATTACGTCTGTGCGAAACACTCAGTCGGTGGCCCAAGCCACTGTGTTAAAGCCGTGAAGACGAAATATAATCAGAAGCACCTATATCACCAACGTCTGCCCATAAAAATTTAAATCTTGATTAAAGCTCAGAGTAGACCCATTTGAACATCTGACTTAACGATATATTTTCTGTGGTTAGTTACCATGGTTATTTTCCGCTTCATTGGAGTTTTTATTTTTAGCTCTAAGATATTTGTTTTCATAGGTTGACTTTAAACAGATCAAAAGTTCTATTTATAACGTTTGATTGCTTAAGACGGTTGAAAATAATCAGGCAGTGACAGAAAAGATCTTCTGAAATTAGTCAGTTGGGGAATATTTTCTTCTGAGAGAACTTTCTTTTGTCTGAAAAGAAAACGATCAGAAACAGCTCTTCCAAGTTAACTTCGCTTACTATGAATACAAGACCATTTTACATAAATAGACAGACTTATTTCGGTAGAGAGAGCAGGGCATTAATTTAATCACCATTAAGTGTAGACTTTCTCTCCAGTGGATGTGTGGGGTATCGTTCAATTGGTACATGTTTTTTTTTTTGTTTTCACTTTTATATATTTTGTTTCGTAGTAGATACTATACAAAAAATTTCGTGTTGTTGAGCTTCAGATTTAGCAAAAGATATTAGGGTCAACTTCATGTTTCCATTTTCAAAATGTTTTCTGTATTGAACATCTTTAATAAATATTTGGTTGTGTGTCCTATTATTTTTGTCATAGTAGAGATAACTTAGGGCTTTGAGCTCACTCGGTTTTGGACTAATGGCATCTTCATTTGGAAATCTCGTGTTTTCATGGGAAGCAGAGAGTATATACTGTCGATGTGAAAGTTTTCTTGTTTTTTCTTTGGTTACCTATATTTTCAGAATAAAAGTATTTCTGATAGTTTTTGGTTTGTTAGTCTTTGTTTGTTTGTTTTTTTTTGCACTTGAACAGTTGTTTGTACATACAAGCTAGGTACGAGGGTTATGAATTCCCAAATTTTCGGTGTTCTAAGTACATGCGGTACATGTTTCATTTTTTCATACAACACTCAACTTTGCGCTCGAAGAGTTATCTTTGAATTTAGCAAGTTCCTCAACATTGCTGGGTGTCTGTTATTAAAGAAAATTTGAGTATGAAGGTTTAAGCAGAAAGGATACGGTGTCGATGTAAATCATTCCTCTTTTCTTTTTTCTTTGGTTTCTTTCATTTCTTGGAACTAAAGTTTTTTTGGCATTTATTATTGATAATTATTTTGAGCACTTGTCTGTAGGTGCAAGCCAACATAACCGTTACTTTGAAAGTATCACTGCTGTTGTTGCCTTCTGCGAGTCAAAATTTTGGCACAGAAAGCTGATCATACAAAACCGTAATCAAACTGTTTGCAGTGATTAAGGAATTATGTTTATTTGTATTCATTCAAATATTTTTTCTGTTATCTGAACTGAAGCATTATAAAAAATTCACGTATTTTCTATTTGGTTTAATCTCGGCGGACAGGGGAGGCCATTCATTTGATCAACATTAGTGGAGGTGTTGAGAATCTTGCACACGGTGCATGGTTTTAAATATATTATTCATATACATTCATATATTGTATACTACCCAAAGATTGCGTGTAGTTGAGATTCATGTTGAGAGAAACATAGTGGGGTCAACTTAATGTGTTTATTTTCGGAATGTTAACGATAACTTTATTTTTATTATTCATCTGGTTGTCAGATTGGAGATATCTTAGGCCTCTGAGCAAACTGCCAGTAGGAGAATAACGTGCGGAACAATTAATTTTTGTTTTTATTTTGTTTATCAATGTATTCATTTTTACATTTGGTCTGTCATATTATGTGAAATTTTTTTAAAAAAATGGTGTTCCTTCTTGTGATGATCTGTCGCGCTTCGATAGTGATAACTTGAATGGAGTGTAATGACTGCTTGAAAACACTGATATGCATTCGCTTTGCTGAGCACTAGAGCAGGTACACTTCTAGATTTCAAATGGAATTGACTTGTTCGAGGAAGGTGAGGAGGAGCGACGGGGTGAGGAATTAAGTTCTTTTTCTTTAAGTTAGGAAATATCCTTTGGTCCTTACACCATGTAACAGGGTCATAAGTATTTTTGTTTTTACGTGTTCATGACAAAAAGCATATAATCATCTGAACACCATTTAATACCCTTATTATGGGTCAGTTGATTAACTTTGCTAATTACAGTGGCTTGAGGAGTATTTCTTGAAGAAGCAGATACCTTATTAAGGAAATAATCACAAACTTATCAACAGCAGCTTTTGTATATAGTATTTTCTTTCTATTGCTCTAAGATACAGCAGCTTTTCACCTCAAATGAACAGAAATTCTAATTTATATCTTTAAAATATGTTTATCTTAATAGATACTAGTTCTAATTTAGGTACATATAAATGTACACTCCCGTGAAAAGCAATAATGTGAAAAGTATCAAGCACACAGCCAGGAGGAGACCAATTATGAACTGATCAACATCTGGTCGGTGGATGTCTCTTTCTCCGCTTGATCTCTAAAAAAAATCAAGGACAGTGAGCAAGAGTTAGAAGCACTCATTCGTTGTTTAGATAGGAAATGAGGTGGACTCGCTGCTGCAGTATGACATTTTGTGTAGGTGAAAGTGAAACAGAGGATGGGCTTTTTTCTTTCGCTTTGTTTTGTTTTTCACTCGTACAGTTGTTTGTAAGTACAAGCCAGTATAAGATTTTTAATTTCCAATTTTTTTGTGTACTTAGTACATACAGTACATGTTTCTTACATAAAAATATCCCTCTCACCATTACGCTCGAAGTCTTTCTTCGATTTTGAGGGACACCGCTCCCTGAACAAGTTTCTCTCTTTTCTTTGGCTTTTTTTTTTTTGGTAATTTCTTGGTATTATTTTCTGAGAACACTTGTCTTTAGGTGCAAGCCAACATAACCGTTAATTTGGAAGTGTCAGAGCTGTTGTTGCCGCGTGCGTGTCAACAATTGCCATCGAGAGCCAACGGTCAAAAGCCTTACTCCACTGTTCGTTGCAGTTTTAGTGATTACGGACTTGAGTTCATTGTATTCAGTCAAGGAATTTCTTTTCGGTCAATCGCACTGAAGGAGGTTGTCTGTCCACTTCTGACAAAATTATAAGTTTTCTTACCTGTACGTAACTTCCTCATTATGTCTGCCCTGCAAATACATGACTAAATAAACGACATAGCGAGAATAACACAAACTACATGTTGTGATTACCAGTTTTAGGACTGGTTCGATATTTCCTCTTGTTTTCAGACAACTTGCCACTAAAGTTGGTGGTGGCTTAAAACTACCTTTAATTTCCAGATCAATTTGTAAGTCTCCTTACTGGAACTCATACAATTCTTACAATGTAATAGATCAGATTTTAGTATTGGATCCAACTCATATTCCCAAAGTAATATTTTTCTTTATTCGCATCACTTTTCGGGTTGATATTGTAGTGATAGCCTCAAGGAGAAATTCTGTCTCGTCACTCATGGAGTTACTCGGGTTAAGAAACTTCGTGCTGGCAATTCAGGAAATGTATAACTTACTTCTTGTTTCACTCGAGGTTGTTTCCTGGGCACGAGCTGAAAAAATGCAACATACTCGTACTTAGTAGTTGAAGCTGTTTAGGCAAAACTTGGTTAACTTCTACATTCCTCTTACAAACCAAAGGTTTGATTTTTTTTCCCCCGTTGTCCTATTGTTACTGTGTCCTGTCCTTAATGAGGTTAACCGTTCCTTATTGTGCACCTATTATGACATTTTGAAAAGACATCGAATGATTTATGCCTCAAGATAGCAGAACTTACTTCTACCGGCTGTATTACCTTTTCCTTTAGCATTTGTAACCTCCTTGAGTACATTCTGAAAATAATCGAATGGTTGCGGCTGTGTTGGTTTGTTTCAATATCTTCTCATTAGAAATACATTTCTTAACAATATATACCAAAGTAAAAGTTAGTCTTATGAATAATTTATCCATACTAATTAACAGGTCAGTTTCTTCCGCTTGAATATGAAGATTCAATTGACAATCAAACAACCCAAAGACAATGAATAATTGTGTACTATTGCATTCCACGTATTTTCCTTACCTGCTTGGAGGCATAATCCTGAAAATCCCGGGTAACTTCTGTAGATGGTGCCTTTAGGTTGAGATGGTGAGAAAAGGAACATTTGCAGTTGAAGTTGCTTATTTTAATAACCCTCCAATTTGGTTTTGTGGTAAATACGATAAAAAAGAGAAATAGTAATCAAAATCCGCCACATATGTAATATGCGATGGTTATACCTGAACAGTTTTCCTGATAATTTCCCTGTCTCCATGATCGAGAGATGACAATAGAGATTCATTATCCTCCCACTGTCTGCCTCTGCTTTCACTGGCTGTCACTGCTTTCACTGCTGTCCCTGCTGTAGTGTATTCTGGAATTTCTGTAATACTTAAATTACCAATGACAAAAAGGTTTACTCAGAGTCGCTTTCATAATGTTGCAGGTTAACTCTTTTCCCCGAAATCAGTTGAAAAAAACGAGTCTATGTCGCATATGCTGTTGCTTAAACATTCGAACTCGTAATCCATGTTAATACGTTTTGTTTTTTTTCTTTGCTTGTAATTCTCTTATAATATTTTAAATTGTATAACCTGCATCTCGTATTTACGGCTGTTTATCTCTGTATGAATTAGGCCAACAATGAATGAAGGGCAATTGGAACTAGGAGTGTGTACTTCGGAAAACTTGCCTCGTTCAGAGACAATCTGAAAGTCATCGTTCGTCAAAAGTTTTCACTATAGTCTTGGTTATTGGGGTTAATTTTTATGTCAAAGCATGGCATATCATTCTCCGACCAGCCTGGAAAAATATAACCTATAAGTATGTAAAAAAAAATCAACAGGAAATGGCCATAATCCTCCAGTACATTTTTAGGAATTGCGATTGCCTGCCCAACTTTCGATGCCAACTATTTCTTTCGATGTCCTATCCATAATTTAAGCAGTAATTTGCAGGCGCCGCGGGTCTGCCATTCAGCTTTAACTTCCCTAAGTTCCAAGTTGGAGTCTTCAAGCAAATGTCCTTTCAGGTAGAGATATTACACTTACCCGATAATTTGCCTCTCTTTCCGCCATGTTGTCAGAAAAACATGTGTGAACGTTTGAAGTGAGCGAACTGGAAAGGAACAAACCATTTCCCAACATCCTTAGCGGGTTTAACCTAAGTACTTGCTCCGTCCCCCCACCCACCCAATCTTCCACAACCAAGGGATAAGCCTCTTTTAAAGATCTTTATTTAAGAACCCTTTTATTTTGTTAATCTGTTCTGTCCAAGAGAGGGTAACATTTGACAAAGGTCTTGTAGCCTCTTTTTTTTAATCACTCTCCTTGTTTCCTTTAATTAATTCAAATGACGCTTATTTTTTAAGTAGCTGCGTGGCGGTTGTAAATACTCTGCAATAGAACAACGCAACGTCTTGGGTTCAAAAAGATGATTAAATCAATTAACTCAACTTCATTCCGACGTAGATATGAAAAAGTTTCGAAGCGCTGCGGGACAAATTCATGTTCAGCTCGAATCGATGTTAAGTTAATGGATTGAATTGCAATGATTTCAAAGCTTGTTTTCACTTCCGAGGATGTTTCGATATAACGACTTCAAAAAGACGATCTTCTGTGGGTCAGTGATTTAATCTGTACTCATATGGTCTTTCGCTTGACGTAGGTTTTATCATTTTCACGTCATGTGCCACTTGGAGCAAATGAATTGCAGGCTATTTGTTTTAGAGCGAGTCCGCGTCGTTATAATGTGAGCAGACAACTGTTAGTCCTAGCGGTTGCAATCGTTATCATCCTTGCCTTCCTAATCTTTTTCGTTCTGCTAAGGTGTCATTGTGATTGATTGTAAACGTTGGCTGGCTTTCCTAATTTTTGCTGAATAGTTTTTAACCTGTTTTGCCAGGAAGAAATTTGATTTGTTTTCCTTCGAATTTCGTGCCAAGAAATTCTGCAAAAAATATGAAAACGTGACGGTAAGCTGTCAAAGAATACGCTTCCTGAATTGAGATCATTGCAAATTAAGCAACACGTGAGTCCTGTTAGCGGTTTTCAGAGCTATGAAGTATAATCTTTAACACCCCGCACTGCAAGACTCTGATAACCTGTTCAATGTCACATGCACTAGAGTGTTATTCGATCAGAATTGTGGAAAAAAAAAATGAGGTGTCCTTAATTCAGAACTCTTGTATATCGTTAAAGCTTGTCTTGAGTTGGTTGTGAGGGAATATGATCTATAACGAAAGTTCGATTCAATTGGTACATAATATTTGATATGTATACTGCGAGTCAACCACCTCAGAGCTTTGACACTAATCTTAACCTTGTCCTATGGGGTGAAGACATTTACGAAATTCGCATTTGCGTTTTGGGATTTGTCTTTAGTTTGACTCCGCGAACACTTTCGGTTCACCAGGCGTTCCTCTTCTTTAGATTCTTTTTTCACGTGAAAAAGGTAGCATAGCTGCAATACTATAGTATTTGGTTCACAATTTTGTGAATTCAGCCTATTATGTGTAACCAAGTCAACTCGTGGCAGCGGAAATGTTGAAACTATTTCGTACCCTGCATGCAAAGTCAAAGTTTTAAAGCATTTTCAAAGTCAGATTTATACAAGCTTACCTTTCGAAGTATATATATCTGGGTGGAAAGGCACCATCTTGCTGAGTTTAGGTCTTTCATATCTTGCAGTTTCTGTCATTTTCCCGCCTTTCGTGATCGCTTATTGATTGTGGTGTCCGTTCTGTCCTTTGTAACTGACGATGTAGAACATCAAGGAACGAATAACTGAAACAAGTTGAGTAGTCCGAGAGTTCTAAACCATCCTCAATAGAAACAGTAACAGGCACAGACAAATGTAGCTCCCTTCCTAAACAGCTTTCAGTCAAAGAACAAGTCAAATTCTCGTGACTTCATCGAAGCAATCAGAGGTTGGTTGACACCTCTTCCTGTTGGTCACTTCGAAAATTCTTGCGGCTCCAAATGATCTTTTATGTGGATTACCTCGGGCTAGAATTTCCTTTGTATACTTTTTATCTGTCCTACTCCTTTTTATTCCTCTTGAACTTGAACAATCGACTCTAGTTGAGTGCTTGTGCTCGTCTTAAAACTTTTAACCGTGACGTGCTTTCAATCAAAGCTTGCTAACCCACTTACAAATTCCAATTAAACCTCTACTTAAATTTGGCTTGTCTTGGTGCTTTTCACGGTGCGTTGGGAAACATTAATCATTCCATTTCTCTTGCCTGCGCAAGAGACAGCATTCTTAACGCTCTATCTTTTTAGCAATCATTGTGTGTCTAAAACGTTTGCATGATCATAGAATGTGATTCGGGATGAACCGAAATCAACTTGTTGAACCAGCTGTTCTTTTCAAATGTTGTGTCGGACTCAAGACAGATTTAGTCCAAATTTAGCTTCATTGAGATATTCGAGTTTCCTAGAATTCTTACTGTGCCTGTTAGTGGATGATTTTAGCAGTACGTTAAGTTGCTACTCTCCTCGGTGCTCTTCAGTACATTAATTCTACTTTGGTTAACCGGATACTTATCTCTTCAGTTTCCGTCCCCAAAAACTGTTAGGGGGGTCTTGGTTGTTTTCCATTCAGAGCGTAGACGTAGAAATACTGATGCAAATCATCGCGTTCAAATGCAAATATTATACTGTTTTATTTGAGTGGTGGGCTGGTTGCCTTAATTAGTAGAATGAAAGAAGCGCGTCAACTGATAGAACCCATCGCTTTTTGTTTGTTATAGACTCAATCTTGATGTATTTGTGTTGTGCAAGTGGTTCTTTGTTTTTATTCATGGAAAGGATTTATACCGTAACCATGTATAGAGAGAATTAATAATATTTTAATAAAAGTTATTGGTGATTCAGTGAACTCCATAGCCGTGTAAACAACCCGTGGCTGCAGAGGTTGGTGTATAGAACCAGTCGTGAGGTTACCTGAGGCAACTCCGGATTACTAGATACACCAGTTAAAAACCACTTTGATGGATTGTTTAGGTCCTGGTCTACTAGTAACTTGGCTAATTAAATCTTACTGATCAGCATTATGTGCAGTGTTTCATGAGCCGTCAATTAACTAAAAGTTTCTTAGCGTCTAGGCCCGAAAACCCACGTGAATCTACAATTCTCTCGAACTGGAGGTTAATGTGTCGAGAACACGAGGCAGCCTGGATCGATGATCGTTCCCCTGGGCGTAAGGGCTGTTTCTTGATGTTTGCATACCAATGGTTTTCCACTCTTTCTGTTTCCTGCATAAAAGAAAACATGTAAAGTTTACCAAATAACTTCATAAGTAAATTGATAACAGCCCTCACTACAGGAAATCAGAGAGCTGAAAGTTTTTGCGTGTATGTTTGTTGGTTCTTTGATACAAGCCCCTATGAACGTTTGGACACGTCAAGATGGAAATAAGAGAAACAAGGAATAAACTGTGGAAAATAAACTATCCTTACAACAGCGGGATGTGGGTACTAGGTATAAGATTTTTTCTTTCCTGCTTACGCTTACCTGATCATCAACGAACATCCGATACACACCGTGTTGCAATGTAACCTGCAGGGTTTCTAAAAAAAAAAAAAAAAGTGTGTTATTTCTTGTTCATAACATTTCCTGTATCTCACGAGTTTTGATTTTAAGTAATAACCACTGAGTCTGCCAAATAACCATTTATGTGAGTAACACCTACTCTGGTTTAACATATACAAAAAAAAAACTTCCAGGAAAAGGGCGGGTTACTTCGTGTAGTCCTCCCTGTCTTTGGGCCATGAAGGTTGTATGGTTCAAAGAAAAATCACTTGACTACAGGAGCTGTAATGCCAACAGCTGCGCCGTATAGAGGAATGGCCATCAGGGCACTTTTTCTTTGTCCATCCACAGCTTCCCTGAGTGGTTATTCTTCTTTTTTATTTCTTGGTAATCATTTACGGGGGTATTCCTTGTATTCTTATCGAATATAATAAGTATATGAATCTTTCATATTGTTTCAAGAATATGTATTTGATTAAGAAATGGTTTTAAAATTTAAGCAAAAGAATTTTATTATACATGGGGTCAAAGAATAAAGAATATTAAAAACAACAGTTTATTTGTAATTAGTAAAGAATAACACCTGTATAAATATATGGCACTATGGCATAAGTAAAGAATATGGTAGTTAGTCAAAATTTACAGTAAATTGGTCAATGAGCGCTTGTGTCTCATTTGATATCTTGGCTAATACCTAATCTTTAGGAGGAATTCAAATATACCTGGTTTTCTTGTCTATCTCATAACCGTCCAACTACACAGACATTAATACGAGTAGCATGATATACCTGTGTTGTCTTCGATTACCACTCCTTCTTCTAGTAATTTTACTCTCTCTCTGTCTTAAGTTGTTGTTCACGGAGATCCTCTACAGCAACATTATACTCCACTTTCTTTCTCTTTTTCAGTGGATTTGATTTAATGTTTATTACTTATTCTTGTATTTAATAGCGTACTTATTGATATAGCAACTCTCTACATTTTCTAAAGATTTTTTTAGCAGAAGAGGTGTAACAACGAGCTCAGTTTTTGTGGTTATTCTTTCTGTTTTTGTATACCTGGCTCTTTTTGTTAGACAAATGCCATCTTAACCTTGGATTTAGTTCTTCACATGTTGAACCTACATATACTCTACCGTCATCAAACATTATCTTATATATCTTACCATTCCTGTATAGACTATTAAACTTACTGTTTGTCAATTCCAACATTGATTTTACTCTGGTAACATACCTATTGTTTAACTCTTTGAAGTTTAGATGAATGAACTCAAACTTTCTGGTATGAGATAATGCAGTATAAATTGTCTTTTATCCATGCTATTATTACAGTTCTCATTGATGTCTGCACCTTGGTATTTATACACTGTAACACAGAAACTAGGGATAAAGTATTCTGTAAACGTACCAATGTCAAATCCTTCACCATTTACCTTTATGTTGTTATGTTTAATATCCTCTACAATAACACCATTGTACTGAACATCTGTTTGTCTTTGACATTTTGTGTTGCAGTTATAGGAGTACCCACACATTAAAATCGTAGTCCATCCATTTATGAGGTATCATATTAAACTCCTCAATAAAGATGTGTTAACCTTCAAAGCTATCAACACTCCTAACCTTACCAATACCACAGAATACTACCAAAAGTATAACACATTTTATTGACCTGTGTCTTGTCATATCCAAAAGCTTGAAACCTATTTTGACATTATCTACGGCTTTATTAGTATAAGACAACACAACACATTTATCTGATTGTTTTAACCAACTCATAGAGCTTTTGTGTTTTACCAGTGCCAGCCTTTTCATTGTATAATACACTATCTCCCTTTTTAACATGATAGTCATGATAGCACATATTTTCTCTGTAATGCTTTTCAAAGTATGTTGGCTTGGAATCTGTCTTGAATGCCTTGCCAATCGTTTTTGTGCTAAATATACATCTTTCTTGTTCCTGAGATTCATTTTACTGTTTTTGCTATAAATACCGTCTGTATTATAATCATGTAATACACTATCTTCAGAATAGCAATAATCAATGAGCTGCAAACACTTGAGTATGGCCTCTGATACCACAAAACGGTCAATACTGGTATTGTCTAAAAACAATCTCTCCACTCTCTGCTCATATTCAAGTCATTATAGCGATCAATAGTAAGGTTTCTCTTCTCATTCATGGTAGATGTCCAACAACACATAGCAGTATCATGTTCTGTTCATTTTAAACCATGGTTGATCTTGTTCTACTTCCTACCAAGTTCACCAATGAAACTATTAGCCATCTTCTTGGCTTCAACTTCTGGTATTTCATCAAACACAGACTTATTATACTCCTTGAAAGTGTCTGGTGTTAGAGCTCTTTTAGTTGTGATTTCTTTATTTTATCTGTGTGATTGGCTTTGTACTAATTATCTTACCAGATTAGCACTGTAAGAAACCTGCTTCTATAATAATGGGTGACTTGTAATAGTTGATAACTGTCTCATCAATATAAAACTCACCTCATTGTTCAGATCACTCTCACAATTAAACTTCTCTACCACATCATGAATACTTTTTAAAGGTAGTAGATGGGTATTATTTAATAGCACATTCGGATGGGACTTACAGATGTCCACATTAACTACATTATGTGGTATATCAACTGTTGAACACCATTGTAATGCCCTTGGATAAAAGTCATTCAACATCCGTTTAGCAGTCTCATTATATGCAGATTCTGGTAAGAACCCATTTAGTTGCTTGAACAATGCATTAGTAATACTGGTATAGGATTGATTGGTCCAAACAAAGTCATGTGTCGTATTCCTGCTATACAGCTTATAATAGATTTATTTACCCACATCATACTCATCATTCTTCATTGTTCTTATGTCTTTGTGACCATGTAATATCAGACGTGCGTCAACAGATCACTACAACCCCTCTGATTGGCCTTTGTTGCAGCTATCTTCAAATTGTAATCAGTAACAGTGAACCAATGATGATTTTTAACAGAGTGATGTAAATTGTGGTATTTATATTGGTAAATGTAAGGAACTTCTTAGAGGTACTATCAAATGCATGTACAGATACATTACCATGACATTCTTTGGCCCAATGAACAAGCTCTTCAGTGGTTATTCTTAGTGCACTGCATAGTCATATATCTCATCTTTTCGTTTGTTCTAATTATAGGTTTTAAAACCTCTCCAACCCTTCACCCGATCTCAAACATAATCAACAACACAAGTATTATCACCATGTGTTGTAATCTTTTCTGGTCTCTTAACAAATAGCTCTCAAACTTCAGAGCGCCCATACTGTGCTTGACAAACTGTTTCTTGTCATATGGAATAATAATACCACCAATATGGTCAATGTATTCACCTAATAGCATAGTGAACTTGTTTTTCAAAAAAGTGTACATTAAACATACATATCATCATCACCAAGTTTTGGCAATTCAACAGTGAAAGGACCATACTTCCTCTGTTTGATACCCAGATCAAAGGTTTTACTATCAATTACTTTTTTGTTTGATGCATCGTACTCATCACGTTTATCACCTTTTTTTCTGTGTTATCAAACATTGTTGCCATCTTTACACCAATACAATGTTACGTACAATGTTGTTCATTCTTCTTTCAAAGAGATTAGCAAAGGGAAGATCCCTCTCCTTTTCAGGCTCAGCAAGTATCATTTCATCAACAAGGTACTTTTGTGATGAAACATCTTTCATGAGATATGTTTTTACATTTTTTGTATTCATAATTTTTTACATTCTTTGCGTTCATGGAAACATAATCATTAACCAACTTCTTATACTTCTCTTCTATTGTTTCAATAGTTCCATTTCCTCACTGTTGTTCATTATTTTCAGTATTTTGAATTTGTACCTTGATGGAGGTACTGGTGCTACTTTTGTTGCCTTTTCAAATTCTGCTCCCATTTGCTTAACACTTTTCATACCTACCACAGGTTTTGGTCCTCTAGATTGCTGCTTCATCAACAGGTCAATCAATTCAGATTTGCTTATTTTTGCATATTGTGTCTATTCATATTCTTGCTTTGGATAATATTTTCCATTAACACTATATATTGGTGAATTACTTTTAAATACTTTTGTTTTGTTCTTTAAATCCATATGAAATTTTGAAAGATCCTTTTAAATTGGTTGTAATAATAAAAAACGACATGTATTTGATTCTAAGATCCTTAACAACACATAATTACTCTTCAACAATTTTTATGAATGCATTTTAAATGTGTACCCAATGTTTCATCTGTTTTCACCTGTATAGCCATTTTTATGCAAACTAATTCCTTTGTATGAAATATCTTGGTTCTCTCCACATTGGACAATAGTGGTAGTATCAGGAAACCGCTTTCTAATGAATGTATCAAGTTTATAATGTACATCAGTCTCTGTCTCTATTTTAAACACCCTATTATCTGGATTATCAAACAATCTACACTGACCATATTTCCTGATTGATGGAAGTACTTTACTTGTAACCCGGCGTTTGAACTTCTTAGCTGATTCTAATTTACTTGATAATAATAGAGAGTATAACCCAGATTCATTGATGAATGTGGTGTGATGTATGCGTTTGGTTTTTCATGAGCCTCAGAAAGACCCGTCGATTTAACGGGTCTACTTTTTTTGTCCTCAGAGCATACATGTCATGGCTTGATTAGTATCTACATATCCAAGTATTTCAGCCACTTGTTTACCCTTAAACCAGATATTCTGTTTATCATCAATATAAGCTGTTATTTTAACTTCAAGATTATTATTATTAATATTATTGCATACCTATTAATTAAAAGTCATTATACTATACACAAGTGACTAACGTTTAAATACTTTTCATATTGTTCTTTAAATCCCTAGAGATAATTTTATATGGGCTGAAGCAGGGGGGTCGTTTTTACACCCTCAGCTCTTAGCCTAAAAATGGTTTTTGTTATTACACGGCTCTTCTTTTCATCTGTTATTACCTTGTTCTTGTAAGAGAAAACCACTTAGTTATCCTCTGTACTGTTAACAACAATATGACTACTGGATAATGAAACTATCTTCTGCTTTAGTCTCTTGAAAGCCATTAAACAGCTCTTATTTTCTATGGTAAAAGAAATATATTTGTCTTTCATATACTATTTTGTTAAATTAATCAAATCTTTAATTGGTATCCAACTGTTGAAGTCATCATCATATCCTTTACACTTCACTAGAGCTTGTTTCTTTACATCATCTCATCGAATAAACTCTGAAAACTTCATGTTTTGCTCTCAATAATTCAGGTTCATAAAATGATCCTTTTTACTTTACATTTTTTAAATGCTTTATGGTACGAGATTTTGGTATTACAGCTCCTGTGGTACTTTAGATTGCTACTTACGTGGTAGGGATACGTAAGTCGTTTTGCTGTGAACATTGGGTCATTATTTCTCCTCGCTCAGTCAACGACATTTCACTAAAGCCCTAATGAAGTTAAAAAAAATTATGGTTGCTTAATTTTTGTTGGGTTTTTTATGTAGCCTTTTGACGTTTGTACACGATAAGGTAGTAAGAGAAACAAGAAACAAAGAGGGAAACAAAGTATCCTGATAACAATGGGGATATGGGTGCTTCGTTATAAGATCTTCTTACAACTAACACTTACCTGATCAGCAGCGAACATCCAATACACTCGTGGTCGCAGTGTAAACCTGCAGTTTCTAAAAAAAAAATTTTAAATACGGTGTATATATATCTTTTTCAACACATTTCCTTTCGCTCATGAGTTTGATTTCAGTGATAACTACTGAGAGCTACATAACCATTAAGGGAGTAACAGCTACTCTGGTTTGACTTTAAAAAAAAAAACACAAGGAACAGTGCAGGTTACCTCGTGTAGTCCTATCTTTGATCACAATGGGTTATATGGTTCAAAGAAAAATCACTTTAGATTGTTACTTACGTGTTAACGATACGCAAGTCGTTTTGCTGTGAACATTGAGTCACTATTTTTCCTCGCTCACTTAGCCACATTTCATGAAAGCCCTAATAAAGAAAAAAAAATTGAAGAAAGTGAGAAGAAAGCGAAAGTGCGCATGCAATTAAAGGAAGATAGTGGCGCCCATGGTATTTTCGCCAAGAAGTAGCGAGCTTCTAATTCACTCGCTGCTAACTAGTTTGCCTCATTTGAGGATGAAACCCTCATTTTCCCACTTTAGTCGATCACAGTGCGATTATATTTAATCTCTAACCTGGCAAAACCTGAACTTAGCAGGTTTATGACCGATAATGTAGCTCTTCCTTTGCATGATAAGAGTAGTTTAACACTTATTGTATTTTATTCATTTTTTAGGGAGGCAGAATTCACCTCACAGTCTAATCCAGTAGCGATTCCACCCAACGGAAAGAGGGATCTATAGACCATCTGGAATTGCTGGGCTGCCATCTCTCTTGATCCTACACCGAATACAAAACGGTGAGCGTAACAGTATTTTATCAGTATAATATAAAGTGTTTGTCTACAGTGTGAGTATCGCGGAACACTGAAGACGAATGGAAACCAAAGGAATAGGGATCCTCCATTCTGTCTTATTCCAGTGTTACGTGACACTGAATAGATTTATCTGATTTTGTTTTTCAGATTTTTGTTCGTGGTAGCAGTCAGCAAGTTTTAAGCTGTAATGTGATACTTTGTTGAGCTGTTTTGGATATAAAGCTAGAGCTTGGGGACATCAATGAATCCGTGAGCGTCGACGAGTTTAGGAACGGATTCATTAGCTTGGTGGCAGGGGACACATCCTCGTTTTAGAGTGTTCAAGAATTCAAAAGTAAAATCTTACAATAAGACATGAAAAGCAACAGAAGCGCTTTTAAGAATAAAAAATCGAAAATAACCAGAGAAAACCCTGATTCTTACACACGACCACGTGTGTGCCTTCTTTTTCTGCTGTACGTGAAATTGAAGGAAGACCTTATGATTAGGAAGAAAATGTCGCAAAAATAGCAAAATCCCTACTTACCGCTCGCCTGTAGACTAAAGAGTTATGGACTGAGATGTGCACAAGCTCTGACTCTTGTTTCGTTTTGCAGTTCAACGTCGTTTCTCTCGCTCGACATGCTTCATTACATGCGCGGACAGCTAATATCGCTGACCAAAAATTCTGGTAAGGGCCGAAATAAGTCTTTTCCACCAAAGCGGTGACTGGCCTTTTTCCAAATGGGTGCTATTATTTCCGTTAAGTACTGGTATATCGAAGTCTTTGCGTAGAATGCGCTCCCTGGCGCTGATAGAGCTGCTTATAACATAAATTTGTTGACTTGGACCAAAAAGGATGCCTTTGATAAGCGGTGACTACGAGAATTATTCTCTGAACGTCACCGCGAAAAGTTTCCGTCTTCGCAACCTTCGATGTGTTCATGACCCCTGGTAGAGTTTTGTTCACTTCGCCACGCTTCAAAATCTTTCGAATCCTTTCTTGGTGAAACAGTTTAGCCAAGGGACCACAGAAGTAACTTGTTTTGTAATTACGGTCAATAAAACCTGTTGCAGTCTTCCCTTTGAGACTCGAGAAAGTTGAATGATTGTTACAGCTAATAGATGTTGGTGTTAAGAAAATTTCATGGATGCAACCGTGATGATATTGCTGCGCGTTTGGGAAATTCCCTCCCAATCGCTTGATCCTTCAGTGACGATGACGTCATCTGTGAAATTTGCGCTTTTCAAAGCGTTCTTGAGCCACTGATGTGAGGTGTGTTTAATCACACAAGGTATTTAACTGCAATGCAAGTCATGCAGAGAGGTGAAATGTTCCTTAAAGGCAAAATAGCGTTCAGTCAAGTCTAGAATTTTAAATGCCACGTAGGGCCTAAATGTGCCCAGGCGTGCATCTTTCTTAATGAGCAAAATAATAGATTGCTGTCATTAAATGCCAGTCACAACAGCGAGAGACAGTTCATTGGTTACCTAGAAAATGCCTCGACTGCAGAATGGCGTAGCCAGAGAGATCATCAGATTATGTATGTATGTATTATCGTTTCCTTACAGAATTTTTCTTGTTTACCCTTCTTCATTCGATGGCTGGCAATGGCTAAAAGATATTGATTATCGTCCATGAAGGATAATGCAAATTCATGCCTGAAATTGAAGCAAACCGTAATTTGAGCTTTTTGTTTACATAATTTTGGGTGATATCTAAAAGTAAAAGTCGGTTTTCTTAAAGCGAAGACATTGTTCACTGAAGGAAAAGGTTTCTTCGCTTTCTTTTCCGACCAGGCAATGTTCGATCCCTGATCTCTCGTGGATCACAGACGCGGCGATTCCACCCCGCATTCCAGTCGTCAAAGGAAACGATCACGTAATCATCGTCTACTTCTTCAACAGTGCACGCAAACCAAACTCTTTCTTCATCGACTGCTTCAGCTTTGAAGCCCTCAGTTCGTGGAAGCGCCATCACGTTTTTATTTAACCGTGCGTTTAGCTCATGCGATCAAAACAGGTTTGCGATCGATAAAGCCGGTCAACTTGTTTTGATGAATCTGCAATCGGTCGCTAGGATACTTAGTGGTGTCCAGTGCCCCTAGGTAATTCTAGCGCCTCATTGCGCATGTGTCGATTAAACCCGGGATTCTTTATGAATTACACACTTTGTGCGTGTTGAAGTCGTAATGAATTGAAGGGACTCTACTTGGGATAAGACATTGAAATCCTCTTTCTTAGTTTGGCATCAAGTTACTATGCGCTGTTATGTTTTTATTTTTTTACATTCATCTACCTAGTTCGTAGGAGGCATGCAGTGTAACCGACTCCTGAAGAATTGAGAGAGTTATCAACATTTTCGCGGTGTCGTTTTGAAAAACGTAAGTTAGCGAATGCTTAATGCCGTTAGCGATCTGGGGATGTATAAATCGTTTGAAGGACACACATTTAGCCTCATTTAGTTATGTTATTTTTATCCGGTGTGTTTACTGAAGCGATTTCACGCTGGACTGAGTTTGCGTTTCTTGTTTATAGTACGGTTGCCTTTTCCCAGAGCTCACGTAAATTTATGTCGTTATATCATTTTACTCCTAACCAGGTCACCTTTCTGTGGAATAGAAATCTTACGGCGGCTCAACAGTGTGCCCTCCTGAAGAGAAAGGAAAGCTTGAACAAACACAAAATCATGCACGATTGCATCTGGTCTATCGAGTGAATTTGAATAGCTGGGAGGGGAGGCAAGGGCTAACTAAGTCAAACGGAGATGAGAGAGGCACGGGGTGGGCCTTCTGGGACACTGGTTCTTCGTTCGTACCGTTAAGAAAGTGAGATCGAGATTATGCATACCTAATTGGTCTTTCACGAAAAGCTCCGAGCTTATTTTAAAACGAGGCATGTGAGAAGCCTTAGTTCTGAACATTATTTCCTCATTGTGATAAAGGTAAACGCACTTAAGCGTTAAGCTTGATTTTATTTTCAGAGTGAGATGAACTTGCAAGGGGGTCTAGCAATCCTTGCTTGAAATCTTATCGTTCGGTTAGTTTTCATATGAGTGATGGACACTGGCACACGTAGTTAATAGAGACCGAAATACAGAGCAAGGGAGATAGAAAAGATAGATTTTACTCTTTTCTTCCCACAATTTTTTTAGTTTTTTCTTATTAAGGCTCCTCTTTATTGTAGGGGCGATGATAAATGTTGAGTGGGATTGTTACTAACGATCACCTTCGTCCGTTTTATGGGGGATCACTAAGCTGTCAAATTTTACAATAGTCTTCTTTTGCTTATGATCTGCCCTCTGACTCCCGTAACTTCTGCTCACATACAGGTGAGGTTGTCCTAGTTCTGAAGCCTTACAAATTCTTCCAAGATAACTTTATAGAAAGCGAAAAGCTATTATATAGTCAAACGTTTGCCGCTCTTTTCTTGATAACGCATTCTAAGAAATACACGAAATCCTTCGTACTAAACCGAGACCGCGACAAGGTTACCGTCTAGAATTCTTTATTTTGAGTTCATGTTGACATAAAGCTCTGAAACCCTACAACTGCGAGATTTCTTATAATAGAAGTCTCGTTGTAAGTCAATCTTTATCTTCAACTTTAATTAAAGAAGGCTAAATGACTCGATACTTTATTTTCCTAACAACGGATATGACGGATACTAGTTGTCAACCGCCAAATTACGACTTACTTGAAGAGAACCTAAAACTTAACCAAAACCTTTCTTAATTTTCGTATCGACAGTGAACTGAAAAGTTAAATTGGGATATTTTCTGATTCCTTAGAAGCAGAACACCGAAGTTCTAATCAACTTCGTCTCTAACGTTTCTTCGATCAATTTGAATTTCTTTTCAACTCTTTTAAGAAGTCAAAACATTAGTGCTTTCATAATAAACTTCTTTTGATTGGTAACATTACTTAAATTATGTCTCTTTGAATGGCCCAACGTTTTGACCAATGATAAACAAGTAATTCATAGATTGAAATGTTCCTATAGTACGGCAACACATACGCTACTAGAGTTACCTTGAGATGCAAATCTGATTGCAACAATAAGCTAATGTCGGGGAAATGTTTCCCTTATAAAAAATCGAAAACAGGAATTACAGGATCGAATATCAAAGAAGAGAAGAAACTGGGGGGAATCTTATTCACCTATGACTTTAAAAGTGTTCTATATTGTTTTTCTAAATGATGCACAGAGCCCTTTTCATGGCTTAGCTATTTTAAAAAATAGGATAATTACTATAATATTGTACAAATCTACTAGATTGATAGGATTTGTGTTTGCTTTTATGATACATCTCGCCTAGCTGATTATTGGATTTTCAACAGTTATCCTTATTCTAACTTATTATCTGTTTTAGGTTCCCGGTTTGGATGTTTGGATGTTTTCTACCCAACATGACTAAAATTCTCTATTCCACGATATTTTTCTTGATAACATGTACGTTTGAAGTTTCAGATTTCATCTCTTACTGACAACAGGATAGCCTGCAAACACAACCAAGAGGTTCAGCAATGCCAACAGGGCCAAGAGGAATTCTTGGTTATTGCTTTCTACATTTCCTTTTTTAGTTTTCCCTTCCGCTTTATAGTCTAAAATTTCAACCCAACCCATTGTTACTTGAAATTATCAATGCCTCCGGTGCATACCTTATCTTTTGGCAGCATTACAAAGTTAAGTTTTCTGCAAAATGAAAAACCGCAGAAATTTCGTCAACTGCAGAACGACGTTTCATTAAAATAAATTTTGCCCTCGTGGATTCTTTCGCAAACTCTTCTGAAGTCCTACAAGGAGCGTTCGTGTGACATTCGAGTGATTTCCCTTAGATTAACGCGCTTAAACATTTTTAAACATCGTCATCAAACGGATTAAATAACTTAATGAATTTAGTACGAGTCTCAGTGTAGCCGTAATAAAACAATACTATCAAAAAGTGAATTGGATAGAAGCTTTGGGAACAAAAGGATGTTTTTCATCAAAATGTCATTTCAGAACGGCGCGCGCAGCAAAAATGCCGATCAGAAACTGGGTCGAGAACGTCGTCACGTTGTGTTGAAAAGAGATTTCGCAAAGAGAACGTACTGTAAATTTTTGTTCTAGAATATCAGTTGACTCTCATTAAAATTCTCGCCGAAAATTTAAAGGTAAACAGCTACAATTTAGGGCAACGAAATTAACGTTACTGTTCACCACTTGTCAAGCGCCAGCATGGATGACTTCAGCAAGATTTATCCCATACGACGTGGTTTGGATACCGAATGAAGTGAATTTTCTATTTCTACTTTGACTTAAACAAAATTTGGGAAAGTAGTTTTAGATTTATTTTCTGTAAAATTGAGCCCATTCAATACGTTTTTAGTGAAATTTATGTAATTGTCGTAATTTTTTTATGCGAGTTGTTTTCGTGAGAACTGCTTTCGTGATCTCTGTATTGCTACTCCTTGGTGGCTTTCCATATCTTAGATCATAGCAAGTGGTGGCTCAAGTTCCGTTCGCGATATTTTAATTTGTTAACAGCCAGCTGCCTCTTTGATATTATTGACGATTATGTTTTTGCTCTTCTATATCACGCCTATTCGTCAAAATCTATTCTCCCATACTGTAACTCCCCAGATTCAGTGTAGAGGAGTGGAGTGATGTGGACTGTAAGACCAAGCGTAGGTTTGCGAATAAAGATCTGTCTGAAATTATGTGAATGTTTAGGAATCCCCGAAAAAATTACATGGATGCAAAGAACAGTTTTTGGTGGGATGGAGGGCCTGTGCATTTTGTTGAGGAGGTTGGCATACCTTGTAAATACACAGACATGGTACCCTGCTATGGCAGTAATCAGATGGAGCTCTGCTAAATCTTCAACACTTTGATTAATTTTATTTACTATAATTATAACCGTCGACTTTGCAGCTTGGATCAGTTCTTTGAACAGTCTGACCAGCTGTGCAGCTATGCAGAGGCTCTGCACCGTCTTGGTGTTCAATTAAGTAATTTTTTTCGGATTTATTGATGAGTTGCGGACTCCAGTTTAAGGCCAAGTGCCCTGTTCACCTATATAAGTGGCATAGAAGAAATTTTCGAGAAAGAAAATCTTTATAGCTAGTACCCAAGCTACGAGGCTGAGAGACCGTGTAAACGCGACTCGGCCTATCGCGGATTATGATTGTCAGATTGAATCCCCCCTCCAACGAAGAGAGCTTGTTGGAGAAATTTTATGGCAACAATGGTCCTCTTTGGAGTGTCACCTTCCCTCCAAATGCTAGGTACCAGTCGAACGCAGGTTAAGAAATCCCAGAAATAACCTTACACCCTCATGAATGCATTCGTATAGTTGGCTTTCATCGAAACGTAATAGATGGTCAATCCTATTCCCGAATGTTTGCCGTGTTTAAGACGTATTTGGGCAACGTACTTAATAACGAAGAACCTCAAGTGTCCTCCATGCTATGTTGCCACCAGTAGAACTGTACTTTGATGAAGTGACCCCGTCTAGATGGTAACACCCTCTTATGCCTCTAGCATTTAGAATACTGTGCATGATACCCGGATTCACCGCACAGGGGATGGGAAGATTTGTTGCGAAAGGTAATAGTTTACCAGAAAATATGGCGTCAAAATCCAACGATATCCGCACATTTAACCAAAGACGAAGATTATTCCCTTGGAGTTTACTAAGGACGAGACCTCAAGGTTGCTGAAGAAGTGCAAGGAGCATAAGACAACAGTATAGGGGGTTGTTCGGACAGAAGCAGGTGTTTCCATGATCATCATGTTAGAAGATCAGAAGTTAGAAGTCCCCACCCGAGTCACAGTCAATATCAGGCCCTTCCTGAGATCAGAAGTACCAAATGACTATGCCGGACCGTACTTTCTTGTCGAGGAATGTGAAAACCTGGTGATCTCTGCTCCAGATCCTGGTTTTTTCTCGGAATATGGTTAAACAAGCCTGAGATGACATCCATACCAAACTGAAAACAACGTACCCGTCAAGGAATGGTCAGTCATGAAGTATCTTTCCCGGTGGCATTTGGAGTAATGAATAAAGAACCTAAAGAAGATAATGGATTCACTGGACGTTCTCGACAGCTAGTGGTTTTCATCTGGGGTACGCAAAGTTTCTCGACAGATCTCCCAAAAGATGAAGTCATCCTTCGAGCAAGGAGCTAGAAGATCTCTACGAATTCATACTCTGAATGACAACTTCGTGACCATTAATGTTTATTCGTTTAATTGAAATTTATAAGTTTATGCCCCGATCAGTACAAGTGCCGACTGAAAGTTATGTATATCTCTTACTGATTTTTGATGCCATTATCTTTGTATTGATCGAAGTCACGTCCAGTCGTTTAACTTTGTAGGGGACTGGGCTATGCAGTGATTGATGATTAACAATTAAATGAGAAAATGTTGAAAGAGGTTATTTAAAGGAATTGTGCAGTCGTGCATGTTACCATGTATATTAGATAACCGTATATCATCTTGTTTAGGACCTATATACAATCTCCGAATTAAATGCAAAAGTTAAACCAAAGCGACATTGTATGGATACTATCCTCGGCGGCCGGATAGATAATCCTGCAAAACTTGTTCCAAGCCCTCAGTTAGTCCTTCTCTAAACGACCTGAACCCTCTCAGACTTTATACCGTCCGTTGTTCGGTTCGACTCCGAAAAAGCTACTAGTAGTTACGACAAAGTCGAATACCTTTGCTTTAATACTTGTGGTGTTTTTGATGGCCCTGTTTCATAAGCGATCCTGAACATAAACGGGAGCAATAACATCAAATCGAGGTTCATTGGAACACCTTCCACGAGCTCGAAAAGAGTTTTCTTTCATGGCGTGACTTGTTATTTCCGTTTAGCGTCTTGTTTCTTTAAATGATAAGGCCTCGGAAAACAAGCAATTTTAAAGCGCAGTCGTCTGGTTTAAGTACACCGTGCAACTAATATGAGCAGGTTGGCCGATTTAGTAACTTTTCTGCACTACTGCATAAGTTTAAGGTTCGCAAAATCGGCAGATGACAAGAATAGTTCTCACAAGGTCATAGATTCGTTTTCAGCTTTAAAAGACTTCCTCGCGAGATGAGGCAAAATAATGGTCAAAGAGGTTTATTATTTGTAAATGTTTCTGATAATTCTGCTTTAAATTTCAGGCTACAATATCGCAGGACGTTTTCAAGGAACGTTTGGTTGTGAACTGATATTAGAAAAGAATTAATCCTGTGAAATCAGGGTAACAATGACGGTCAGTGGATTGTCGCTTATGCATGACGGTGTAACCGAGAAAATTTCAGGAACTCCAAAATTTCATTACTTGCTCTGGGTTTGATTACCATGACACTACTTCTGACTTTCGAATTCCATGTGCTTTTTCATTGACAGAAGAATGATCATAACGCGGTTCACTACTAGCGATAGCTCTATTCGTGAATAGAATAGAAGGGATCGCTACAATCCCTTCCTTTCCTCTTCCGTTACTCAAGCGTTTAAGAAAGAAAAGAACTGAACCACAAACACCAACGTTGACAAGAATGGTGATTTTGAATTCTTCTAGTAGCTTCTAAAATTTTTGTCGCATTTGCTCGGTACGAAGTTGACCCTCACATATCCAATTGGTCATGCAAATTAAAAGTAAACATGCAATCCCACTTATGGAAAAATAGAAAAAGAATATGAGTTGTTTGCCATTTTTTATTTCATTAATTAGTAATGCTACTTTAAAATCTCGCGGCGGCTGTCAATTACCTTCTCATGTCGAATCACTTCTCATCTAAAATAAACTATGTCCGTCCGTCTAGGTTACGCGTTGGTTAGCAAAGTTAGGACTTTCGTCTTCGATTAACGCCTATAGAAATTAAACTGTTGGTTTTTTTTTCTCTTTTTATTGCGATCCAAGAGAACTATAGAACGATTGAGATGGGCCCAAGTGTAAAACAGTCGATTCGATTACAACTGAACAAACTCCTCCCCTGAGGAGTGCGTCATGTTGAAGCCCTCTTAAAGCAAAATTTAACTCTATCATTTAAACCAGAGAAAACGAAGAGGGTCTAAACTAGGACGCAAACTTTAAAGAATGTCAGGACATCTAGGCCGGGGGGAAGGGGATGACCAATGAAGTCGATCTTCCCTTTCCCGCCTTTCTCATAAGCAATTCCCCTGACGTCTCCCAGGAAAAACCTTTTTCTCTCTTCTGTTAGACGATTGGCCGAAGAATACAGTCACGCAGTCGCGGTCTTGATCCGAGAAGCTGCTTAACGTAATTTCGCTTTGCCATGGTGTTGTCTTTTACCAATCGAATATGCTACCCACTGAGAAAGAAGTAATTCTGGTAATGGCTTTAAATGGATCCGATAATGGTTAGTTTATCTTTAATTCAGGATGAACTTTTTAAAGTGCTCCGAAGTCACTCCTGCATAATCCGGTTTAAGGTTCTCAACCGTTAACTCTCTAATCTTGTTCTGGCCTGCAAAGCATTACAGGAGCGTATTGAGCTTGTTTCTATTCACTTATGTTTTAAAAAGTGCTACTTTTTGTAGAAAAATTACAACTACGTACACAGATTTTTCCCTCTGATGAGTGTTTATCCTCATAGTGGGCAACGCAATCATTACGGTATTACGTACTACGACCCACTGTTTGCAGCAGCGCCGTCGAGTCAATTTATATTCCTACTTTAAAGTGATTTCACTTCCTAAATCTCCTTTAATGACTAGTGCAGTTGGTGCTTCAGACATCCGCACGTCAAAACAATCCTTTAACGAGAATGACAGTTGTAACCGTAGGATTAAATGAAGGTGTCTCATTGGGACCAACTAACGCTTTGAAAACTGATACGTTATATCCGTCCGAGTGTCGCTCGCTCTTAACATGGCGTAAAGTAAACTCAAAGGGTTAATTGTTTATGGCATTTCTAAACCTTAGCATTGAAAAAAAAAATCGCGAACTGCTCGGCCCTCTTGGTTCACGTTGTTAAGGAGTTGACAGAATGATATCTCTCTATACGTCAAACTAAATTTCTGCATTTAGCGTGACTCATGGCTTTCATCAAAGCAATATACCTTAAGATGTATTTTTCTCCTCGAAACTTACTTGATTCGGAGAAGATTTTGTCACACTTAGCAATATAGTATCCTGCAATTTCTAGTCAGGAACATATTAGCTCCTCAGTAATCATTGTCACTTATTGAAAAAAAGAAAACGGAAACCCGGGTACAAATCACCACTGATATGAAGTGTGCTCTCATTAATGCAATTGCCTTATCTTGAAAGCAAAATTAATTATCCCGTTAAAAAACTTGAGGGATTACATCTCTGAAGTTTGGCGTTTGGAGCACTTCGAAAAGCTCACTGGTGTTAACAAGTGCTTTCCTAAGATTTCAGTTTGCAATTCTGATTGTTAAAGGTCTATCACTTTAATATTTGTGCAGCTAAGAACTCGGTCATGCATGGCGTTTATGGTGACTAGATATCAAAGATTGCTCCTGATGCTGGTTATCTCTTACAGGTGACGTTCTGATATAAAGGGACTCTGACTTCACTATGAAATATCTCTGATGTACTTTTTGGTCGGGATACTAAGTTAGATGAGCCATAATCTAAGGATCTGTGGGGCCATGAGACAGACCGAGACGTATTGACCTAGTTTCATTTCTGTGACAGGTCTGTGTCCTACTTTGCATTCTCTGTTATCTGCAACTGATTTATGCTAATCAAAGTTTATTCAGTGTGCATGAGTATGATGTTGGTAACTCGGAGTTTTCATCAATTTAATTTTTCAGCGACGCAATTTTTTAATTTAATTTTCTTTAATGATGTTCTTCCAAGGGCTGACTGATTTAGAACAATCAGTGCACAGTTTTCTACACATTGCCATCACTCCTTGCATTTAGCCTTGAGTGACATTAAAATATAGCGCTAGCATAGCTATAAATCGTAAAAGCTATATGAAGTATGGAATGGAGATATAACTCATTCATATTCGAACAAGCCTTACTGACATGAAAGTCATATCGCTCCCTATATAATCCTCCAGAGAGAAAGAACCGGCATATACATCCCCTATAGAGCACCACAGATCATGTTTAAGACACTGAAGGCTTTCAAAAGATGACCGATTGCTTGAATTCGAATAAGCCAGAAGTGAAATTGGTTCACCTGCGGCTGACGAGGGAATCAGAGTACTTTTCCACTCAAGAACGGTACCGGTGCCTCCCCAAACTTTGTTTTAGCTTTCTTATAGTAACATGGAGAGGAGAGAATTGAACAACAATGTTTTGAAGTATATCGCCATTTTGAATACCAAAAGTCACGCCATCTGTGTGATGTATATGTCTTTGTTACTTGTATATCCTGTCCCAGCAGGGAGATTTCCTGGTTAGCACCTTTGCAGTTAGTGGATTTACACCGTCATGCCATCGAAAGTGGAAGATAACGCCATTGCATGTCTGAAGCCTAGAAATATGTAAAATCTACCAAGTGTTTGGTCAAGATGGATACGTGTTCTTTTATCGTTTTGATGGAGCGCGACGAAATCGAAACGTGTTTGCAACACTTTTACTGCCAAACACTGCTGGAAAACTTTTTCCCGTGGACAAAAAAAAGGTTTTATGGTAAAGCACCGATTGGAAGCACTTAAACGTTTTGAAAAAGTAATAAAAGGTAAGTTAAAATATACTAGTACAATGTCAGGGTTAAAAAGTTTCAGGTAGAAGAGTTAACATGTAATGATTTTGGGTCGGTTATTTACATGAGGTCTAGCCTAAACTGCGGTTTTAAGCAAGCAGTGGGCCTCAGAGTGTCTCTATAGGAGGGTTGATTTGAGAAATAAAGGTCCTTCCACTGTTAGCTTTGGGCTCTATCGACACTGTTCAATAAATGTTCAGATGAAAGGTTCAGCTAAATTGCAGATAGTTTAGAACGCGGTTTTGTTAAACAACGGCTAAGGCTTCTTTAAATAATCGGCCCTTTGTACTGTGCTTAGTGTAAGTTGATAGTTAAGTGACTTTCTTGGATGATTAACATCTGAGTTAGTGGGTTAGTGGGTGGAAATTATTGCGGAATATTGATTAATGAATGAACAATCTGGACTAAGAGAAATTTTTTAGGGCCTAGTATAAGTGATGACGTGGTAGGAAAATAGTGGATACTTCTGGTAAGTAGAGTCACCACAAACGGGTGGTAATTCCTCTCTTTGAGATAACTGACTTTTAGTGACTGGAGTAGGTGAAAATTTCATCATAAAAATCGAGTGAAGATGCCTGGGGATCTACAGTTGAATACTCCTCCACCGGCTCGGATGAGAATGTTTCCTTTCCGGCTTTTCACTCAGCAATTGCTTTAAATGAAAGCCTATTATCTGACTGAGTGCACGGTTGTCCACCTCTGACATTGAAAGCCTTCAAACAGCCCGTAACTTGGAGTTTTCCATGACTCCAGCAGCAGTCTTTGGTTTTCTTTACAAGTCTCCGATCACGGGTGATCCTCTCAGTTTCATCCATTTTAGTCAACGTCCTTAACATTCCTCCATAAAGTCACCAAATGCTCTTGATCGCAATTAACTGACTTTACAGGGTACAGATTTTCCTGTGTTATTTTCGGACTTTTTGCTCAACACTTCCTAACTGGGGTCAAAGATGACCTCTTCTCTGTCTCAAATCTCTGGATTATTCTCTAGGGATGTAAATGTATCCTAATGGGCTCGTCATGCAAACGTAACAACATTGGAACAGGATAGAATGACCTCGCGTGATAACAATTAGAAATGCTCATATACACTTTTTACGGATTGGCTTAAACTATGTTGTAGTGTGCTCCTGCGTGATATCACGTGACCTTATAATACAGTAGTTGAAGGGCAGCGGTTAAACTTTTGGGATCTCGCCATCCAGGGGTACTGGGGCAGAGGGTCACGACCCGAAGGTCGACGTCTCTCGTACTCTTCTGTCGGGAATGAAGGTGAGCGTATGTGAGATGTCGATGAAGGAAGAGGATCAAGGAGGGCAGCTTATGGATTAAATTTAATGGTATGTTATTACAGAGAATACATAAAACATTTTGAAACTTTCCAAGCTCAAAAATCGAGTTGCATAAATCGAAGCGATTGCTCCACGAAGTCAGTCTGTCGAAGGGCAAAAAACGTCTTTCTACAGGTCAGGGTTCGCGGTTAGACTGGCCAGGAATTTTATCAAATTTTTGTTCCTGGCCTGGAGAGCCTTGGAAATGGTGTGTGGTTTATGGAAGGTCGTGAATGCTGATTGAAATTTTTCCATAGGCATCAACAAAGCAAGAAAGATTTTGAATGCTCACAGTAATTTGAAACCAATTACTTGATTGCTCAAACTTGTTATAATATCCTTGGAAAAGGCCATAGAAAGCCATGGAATTTTACGAGTCTGAATGGCTAGTAACGCTAGAAAGACTAGATTCTAGGTCGTAACTCATAAAGTAGTTGGAATTGTTTAGTTCCATCAAGGATTACTCAGTCCTGGTTCACTGGCACTTTTTTGACAGCACGTGTCGATGGATGCTAGGGATTTTTGCGCCTAAGTATGCCTCAAACACAGCAATATTACTTTCTCAAGCTTGGTTCTTTCTGCATGGAATGTTTGGAGAGGGCAGTGTGACTACCAATACTGTCATTTGAATACATTTGTTACCCCAGTTTAACAAACTTCCATCTTGTGGAAGAAGAGGAGGGTTCAGCTGTTTGGAATTTATAAATTTGACCCGAAAAGGAATTCTTTTTAGTGTCCTAAGTTAGTAAACTAAAGCAACACATAATAAGGGACTATGATTAGATAAGAAAAGTTTACCTCTAGGTTGAGAGGAGAGAAACAGTGCACCACAGTAACTTGATAATTAAATACTCCTGTGAATGAGGGTGATTCCTCAGTATGGTAGTGCTTTTTCCATCAGTGGACAAGGTCTTTTGCTCTTGAACGAGCATGGTGACATTATTTACTGTGTTTTCATAGGGTACAAATTATCCCCTTTAAATTAAAAAAAAAATTTAATATGAGCACAAGGAAAAAAAGATAGACTGGTAGCTAAAAGCATACTTGAAGCCTGTTACTCAAGAATGCAAAATATGACCTTGAAAGCAATTACTCAGGGAACCTTTTGAGTCAATGTTGTTTAAAATTGTATGATTTTTCAACAAATATTCCATCAAATTGTTTCACATGCACGAGACTTTCTACCTATCAAGTATTTTTAAGTTTTACTGCTACTAAAAAATGTACTGTGAACCAGTGAAATAGTATGGTGATTATTACCAGTACATTCAAATATATATATGATTGGCCCATCATATTTCTTTAGCAAGCATGATGACTTATCTTTTTCATGTTGCTCTGGAGACAGGGATTGGTAAGAAGCATTCAACAAAAGTTTTAAAGAAATTGTTTTGAATAATTTCTTTGCAAAGAATAATCTTGAGAGCTGCTCTTTGAAGCAAAGTTTCCAATTAGTGCTGCCCTTGAATAAATGCCATACCTGACTGGGAGAATTTTCCTTCAAGTCATGACTTTAGCAAGGACCTGAAAGTGGAAACAAATAAGCTTGTCCTGTCACAACTAAAGGAAATGACCTGAATAATCTGAGGCAACTATCATTCTGATAGGTTCTTACTTATGCTCTGTTGGAGGACTGATGCTTAGATGACGTCACTATTCCAATAGTTTGCCTTTTTATTATATGGAACAGTCATAGATTGTAGAGGAAGTACCAAATATGATAAGAACATCAGTAGCACTTGGCTTCACTCCATATACCACTTTTTTGTTCATACCCCATTTTGACATTGTGATCTTTTATTGACAAGACACCCAGTAAGTTGGAGTCTATGTGTTAAATTAAAAGAAGTGTGAAACATACTTTTCAGTATGCTTAGATACTTAAAAAGCAGTGGTGTCTGCTGTCAAGAGTAAATTTTTCAATTGCTTTGCTTCTCTTGGTCAAACAGACTTGAATTCTATGCATATCAAACATAAAAAGGATTTTGAACAAAGTACAATTGTCCAATGTTACTGAGATATACCTATTCTACAGATTATATGGGTGAAGAAAGGATAAGCTGTGGTCAAAAGAAACAGTTCAGGTGAAGTGAATGAAAAATGGAAACCACTCTTATCTCTTTAGTGGAAAGACCATAGGTAATAATAGCGACGATGATGATGAAAAAAAACAAAGCAAATGCATACTCCTTATGGATTTACACTAGTAGTGCTTGACAAGGATATTTACAAAAATCTGAATTTCTTTTAACTGCTTGAAACTACATGTTGCCCATGTCACCCTCAGGAGTGACCCAAAAGGAGTTTCTTCCTAAAATATCAAGCACAAAGGGATGGAAAGGATGAAAAGTATCAAATAGGGAACACCATGTGATTTAATAACAAATTCTCAGATCCTACTGTAAGTTGTAAGAATTACATGACAGACTGTGGAGAATATGTATTTAGATATTGGAAGTGACCTGAAATAATTAACAATTATTCATTAAGGTGGAGGTGAGTAATTCTCTTAGTCTATACCACACAGATACCAAAAAAATTAGTTAATTTTTTTTAATCCTTTAACTCCCACAATCTCATAAGTAGTTCTCCTTACTTTTTGCCAAACGATTCTCATCATGTTAGTTTGGAAAATTTTGTATCGGATCAATTAGTTATCCCATAATTGATATTTTTCTTTATTCTCATCACTTATCTGCATGATATTGTATAGATATAGGAAGGAGAAATTCTGTCTTGGTCACTCACTGGAGTTAAAAGGGTTAACCCTTTCTTTCCCAAATCAAATTTGTAATTCTCCTTACTATCAACCATACAATTCTTAGAATGTTAGCTCAGAGAATTTAGTATTGGATCAAATAATTATCCCCAAATTGATATTTCTCTTTATTCACATCACTTCTCATCACTGGTTGATATTGTATTGATATTGTAAAGTGAAATTCTGTCTTGGTCACTCATGGGAGGTAAAGGATTAATATACCAAAAAATGGAGGGAAATTAAACTTTTTATATGTGATTTTGTCTCTGCCACTACTCAGAGGTGAATAGTACTTGCCATTCACTATTAAACTACCCAATCAGTGTGCATGAAAAGCACTTTTCACCTGTGTGGCATATGCTAATAAATAAAACTCACAAAATTGCATTGTAACTCACCTGTTTTCAGCCAAAACTATACCCATTCTTCTCCAAACATCTGTAATGACTGTATTTGTGAAAACAAACAAAAAATAAAAAACAACTTAAATTCATAAGAAAGTAATTGACTGGGTTAGCAGAGCTGGGGTACCCTACATGTATTTAACAATTAGATTATGAGCCCCAGATTTTCAATGTGTTATACATTTAGCTGATTGGTTGGAAGCCCAAGTCAGCCATGGGGCATAGAGAGCAAATATTCTAATTGTGCTAGTAAATCTACCACTTGTTCAAAACTTTAAAACACTACAAGCTCATGTTTTTGCTTCATTTTGTTTGCAATAGCACACTGTAGGCTAACTCACTTAAGTTACTATCTATCACAAATAGTGAGTAGGGATGTTAATTATAATGCAAGAGTTGTGATGGAATGCTGGTAGATTTATACTATGATATGTTTAGAGAGGGATGACTCATGGAGTTCATTATTTTGAGATGTGCCTATAACTACCACTGTTATTGTCATGGTGGCTGACCATTCATATTGTTTAGAAATATATAAGCTTACTATGGTCTGCAAACTGGGGGTTTCTTTTCTAATAAAAGGTTTATTAGCAAGCTAACAAGCTCATTAAGACACTGTCCAAACTTTGAGCAAGAAGACTAAAATAGGAATTTTGTTAATTGAATTTGATGTCTAAAGGCAGAGGGAGAACATGACAACATCTGAGGCTATGGAATGTTTTGCAAGGGATATGGACTTAACTTTTGGTCCATGAGTCAAATTAAACCAACATATAATTTGCTTGGCTCACATCATTTGGTTTCACTGCTCAGTTGGTGGTGGTGCTCAATACGTTTCTAAGAGATAATTGCCCTTTTTATCATTCACTGGTCAGAATTTAATTTCCTTCATTTACAGTATTTGCAAATAGAGGATATGTGGATTGGAGGAGGGATTTTAATTTTAGCTGTGTCTTAAGATTCAAACTCTGTTTTGCCGGACCTGATGCAGCATTGACTTTTTTACAATTTGATGGATTTTACACAATTTGTAACCTCAGTCAAGACAGATCTGACATGTAGTTTTTGTTCTTGGGAAATGGGAGAGAGTGTGCTAAATTATTCATGTAGCTTGTCCTCTTGATATGCGAGGAGTAACACTGGGAGACTGAACATTGCAGGACAAAAAATAGGAATTTTAAAGGATCCAGGACTGCAAGACAGTTTCGTGACTCCAGACACAAGACTTGCGCAGGGTGGACAAGTAACAGTTGTATATTATGGCTTTTTCTTACCTGTAAGCCCTGATTTTGAGTAAAACCTTAGACTCAAAAAACACAGGAATTTAAACACCTACTATCACAATTTGGATGGAAATGTACAATTGTATGTGGTTTGGAAACAACTTGAAAGCTACACTGAGACCTCAAAGACTAATTTTCACTGTTTAAACTACACATATTTTACCTCAATGTAGAGAAAGATCTCACTAGAACTTTCTTGCTGACTTCCGTCATGTCAAATGGAGAATGAAATAGAAATGTCATTCTGAAGTACAGCATTCTCGTTACTACATGACTGAACAGGCCTTCTGGTCACAAAGAAAGTTGAAATTGAAGTATGGAATTTTTTAAGTGTTTCTAGGGGAAGTTGGACCACATTCAGCACAGTTTTTTTTTTTTAATGAATTAGTTATGTGCTAATCAAATGTATGATCATGGATGAAGCCAAGCCTAAAAATGCAGCTGCAGATCTTTGTTTGTGTTTACTCTTCCAGTGAATTAATGTATAAGTGCAGTTACAAAGGGCCCATACATGAACTTGGTTGGGTGACCATGAAAACTCTCTGTGTTTTGATCTACTTTGTTACTCAACTTTTATCAGGTCTGCAGCAGAACTTTTCCTGTATGGAAGTTAATGAAGCCCTTAAAACAGTTTAGGGTCAGACTCAACTCTTTGAGTCAAAAATTCTGAGACCAGCAACTCCCTGTAATAACCCAGACATAACAAGTTATTGTTATGTCTGGGTTGAAATTTCAAGTGATGATGATGATGATGGTATTTAACTGTGTATTTACATTCCAATCTCTGTTTAAAAGCAGAAGGCTATGAAATGCATTAGCTTCCCTTGCCCTTGTAAATGGACACATCAGTTTTACTATTTAAACTAGTATACAGTTATAGAAATTCCTGCTTTCTGATTTGCTCTCCAGTACAATAAAAGCAGGAACGTTAAAATTGTGAAGTATGTGAGTGATCTTCAAAAACATTAACACTAATTTAGAGCAGCAGTCAAAATAAAACCTGAAAAAAAAATTCAGGCCTGTATGGGAGTTGAATCCATGACCTATACCAGTGCAGTGCTCAGCCACCTGAGCTGAATGGCCAAGTGGGAGCTGGTCATTTTGCTGGCTCAAAGAAAACGTGTGGGGTGACGAATAAATGACTGTGAATCATATAGGTGAACTGTGGATTTTTAAATCAATAATTGAGTGATCTTTGCAGTAATGAACTCTATTCAAGCAGTAGTGAATTGATTATCCATGAAATGGATGAAACCTATGAGAAGGAAACCATTTAACAAGCTAAGTAACAGTATGATAAATGTATAAATGTAGTATTTAATTTTTTAAAACCATTAGGATACCTACCTGGTCTTGATTGATGGCACATAACACCAGTCCTCCTTGTTCCTAGAGGAAAATAGGACATGGAATACGTCTGTGAGTACTAACACATTTTTTAATATCTTAATAATGGAAGGACCCTTACAGAAGTACTCCAATGAGGCTTTGTAATATATAGCTACACTAAAGGGCTTGGCTCTATTCGCTATTTGAAGAGTAATATTCTCTATGCTGTCGTGAAAAGTCAAAAGAGTGGCCAGAAAAGACGTGCTGAGCAGTGACACAGACGGTACAGAAGTGAATATAGTGGTAATTGTTTTATGCACAAAATAACATTCTTACAGGTAGGCGTAGAATATTTACACATTCAGCTTGAAACTTGGCACAGGCAGAAATAGCGTTGGTAGCTCTTAGTATTTTTTTTCCAAAATGTTTGAAGGAGGTTAAATCCACATATGTAGTCCTCAGGCCTCTAAATTACGATTTACTTTGGTTTTTCATTAAGTAGTATATTGGTGTGGCATGAATGTTTATTGCATTATGCAAGTTGGCCTTGTTCCTAACTGAATAAGTTGTTTGTAATCGGATCCTTGTGTTGGTTTGGAAGGGACTTACGAATGAGTCGCGAAATAGGGAAGAACAAAGAGAGCATAGAAAATTAAATTTAAACGACTCTCGTGGATTTATTGTGCTAGAAACACTGTTTAGATTTCAGGGATCACCACGGGGCAAACTTTGTATGTTTTCAGAAGGAAATATTTGGTGAAAGGTTGATTTGACGTCCAAATGAACTATTTTCGAGGGAGATCATCGCTTTTTCGCCGCTGTTTTATCATAAATCGATTTAGGTGATGTTGATACAAGGGAACCGCAAGTTTATGTGTGAATAACCCTGAAATATGTAATACAACCTACCGATGAACTTTTCTTCAGGCACGTATGTTTGTGAGATTTGTTGTGTTATTGACATGGCGTAATGGTCTCGAAATTTTGAAAACTTAGCTATCAATCACCAAAAATAAGTTTTATTAAGGTGTATGTCGTCTACTTCTAGATTTTTTTCTTGGCTTGGTAATACAAAAGAGCGCTTCAACAGCTACTTTGAGGCAATAGGAGATTGAAATAATTTGCTTGAGCGTAATATTATCATGATACATTCGCCTACATTCCCTATTTGTTGAGATTGATGAGAATGAATCCGCATTGATAATCGGTTCAAACCTGAACCATTTCCTTAGCGACAATGATTAGATACAAATGGGTCGCTTAAGGAGCGCTGCACAACTGTGTATCGACCACGTCTTTGGGTCGTTTGCTGAAATATTAGACGTTTTAAGTAGATATAAGCCAACAAACTGGCTCAAAGGGAAAACGATTGAGGTCTCTCTTTGCCCATTAGCGGAAGCATGATTTACAAACCGTTTCTTAAGCACTGTTTTTCGAGCAGATAGATGTTTGTTCTGAATGTGTGAGGATTACTTTCTTGCATCTTTATCTCAGCCTTGCTTTTGCCTTATTTTAAGGCAGGTATTATTGTATTTTTATTAGAGTGTTCTCGAGGTTATCTAGGCGAAGGAGGATGCTACTTTAATCGGGTATATTACTAATTTGAGCGAGAAACATTCTTGTCGTCCTATGAGAAATTATGTGATTAAAAACATGAGTTAACGCGGTGATCTGCTTAACCTAAGATAGATCTAATTTCGTGCACGGATAGTGAGATGAACTTCATGCGTATAGTATTGAACCTCTACGGCATCTAGTTCACTAATGATATATGCTTATTAGCGTATAGCGACTTATATTGTGGCTAGATGCCCGGTAGGGGACTTTCATTGAGGCTAAACACCCAGCAGCAGGGCAAGGCCTTGAATAGACTAAATGCCAAGCATTCAGACATTTTCACAGAATTTCCATAGAAAAGTCCCTTCAAACTTCTTTAGAATATCCGATCTTTGTTTGGAAATGTCAAGCCATTCCAAGAATTATTTTGGTGTGTAGTGAGACCATTTCTCCGAGCTTGTGCATCCTATAATATCGCTCGGTTATCGACACTTAGAAGTTCTACGCTTCTGATCAAGCAAAGTTTCGAATAGACTGATTGCCCGGCAGGTATAAATTGATATTCACTAAAATGCCAAAATTACTGGATACACAAGCTCGGAGAAATTGTTCACCGAATAAGAAAAATTATTTTTGGAATCTCGTGACATTTCTAAAGAAACATCACAAACGTCAACTTTTACGTCACAACTATTTTGACAGCATAAATTGAGATTTTGTCTCGAGAGCGTGTTTCCACAGACGAAGCTAAAATTTAGCATAGAAATACAGAATACCTTTTTACCTTTAGTCCAGAAATGTACTGTTTCAAGCTATCTCGTTTTGTCCCCGACTTCCGTAGGAAAGGTTTTAGTGCCTAGTAGATTGGAAGAGTGGAACTTTCCATGGTTTAAGTGCTTGTTTGAACTTGTCATTTGCCATGTTACGTTAGTAAATGAGCACGTTATACAAATGCAAAACCTCCACTTCCAATCAACATTTTAGTGAAAATGTTGTCTGAAAGTCTTTTGACTTAACCTGTTTGCGTGACAAAGTCATGAGAATTGATTTGAAACTTTTGTCGAGCCAATCAGCAAGCTCAATGAGCTGTTTAGTTATTTATGATTGAATGTCGTGCCAAGTGCCATGTGCTCTCGATGGACGTCAGATTTTACGGTCGCTCTACGTTTCCAGCAATGTTATTGGCGGCGAATTTTCTCCCTTCCATCTCTTAACCCGATTTAACGTGGCATTTTTTATTTGAATCAAAACTGTGAAGCCCTTGGGGACTACTTTAAAGACAACGGCGACTCTTCAGATATGATGGTCTACCTTCACTTCGCCGAGTTGGAAAATCCAAATATTGGCGGACGTGCTAAACTGTAAGACGATGATTCGTCGAATGTTATTTTTATCAATGGTCAGACTATTAGGGCCTCGATAAAGTAGTGCAAAATTTGAATCAATCGACGCCTCTGTACGAATGCTAACCTTTGTATTGCAACTTGGTTAAGTAGATCGACCACTCGTTTGAAAATTGCCTTTTTTGGTTCGAGTGTAGCGTCGGTTCCTAACCGTATACAAATAAGGTAGGAAAGGTTGTATTTACCTTTCATAAGCTGGACTTCACAATTTGGAATAATTTGTAATAAGCCCAGGTCGTTTGCCAAAAACGACTTGTCTATTTCCGCGGTGGAGTTTCTTCTATTCAGGCACAGCGATATGTTATTACTTTGTGGTTCACTTGTACTCAGATTTCTTTCTTCATCGGTTGCTCTATTTTTCAGTTATACAGTAATTATGAGATATTAAGGTCATCTTGTTGGCATTGTTGGGCATCCTTTCCGTGTATGAAACAATTTACAAAGTTTGCTCCTAGTTTTCTCAGATATTTTTTTATTACAAAGTTATCAATGCCTCAAGACAAATAGGATTGTTAGCTTTCTTAGTTTTCTGTGGGTATATTGTGCGACTTGTGATTCACACAGAGGTTCAAAGTAGTGTTGTCGAATCCCTACGAGGTAAAGGAAAAAAAATAAATGAATGAATATAATGAAGGTTTGGTTGCCACGTAGGGAACAAAATATTTATAAGCTGTTCTTAAAAACTCGTAATAGTTTTCTGTGTGTGCGTGCGTGTGTCTGAGTCTGTGTTTTGTATACTTGGCATTTTACCTGAACATCTCCTGGATGAAGGTCGATGCCCCTGGTGTAAAGAAAAGAACCTGTGAATTATGTTCGTTTCTTTATTATTTTTTATCTGGGTTTGCTTTTTTTAAAAGCCAAAGCAAACTTGGAACTTAAAGAAGAGCCATGCCATTTGTAACAGCTTGATACATATTTCAATTGTTCTGGTGGGAATTAGGGGTAAATAAGATATGATGAGAACTAGTAGTAAATACGGGAGTGATCAGTCTTATGAACTGTTGTATCGGTGGTTTACTGAAGTATATAGTGTTTTACAACGGTGTCTCACTTTAGTGGTATAAAATAACGGACACGAGGATAAAACTAAATGGAATTCAGAAATACACGAGATTTCTTGAAATCCAATATGTTACTTACCGTGTGGGAAAACAGTACCCACGAGAACCACACGAACTTGTTTGTCTCTCGTAATTCTAGGAGTGAAAAAATTTTGATTCACTTGTTTGTTAGAGCAAGAGTATTGTAATTAATTCCAATTCAGTTGGAAGCTATTTTTAGTTCAATCATCAAATCATGGCCATTATTTTTTCCATACCTCTTCATAAATATATTGCCTGATGCGCTCAAGCTCTTCATATACTAGCTTTATGTCCTGGCTAGAAAATAAAGAATAATAACTGCTGTTTACCTCACTGGATTATCTTTTTTTTGCACAGTGTTCTGCTCAAAATATCATCTCTATAGTGTGACCTCTTTAAGCTCATCGTAATTTGTTGTCGCGCTTAAAGTTAGTGAGAAATTTGATGTGGAAAGAACAATAACGGCTGTGAAGTGCTTTTCTATTCCAGATATCATGTTGGATTCTCGCTTACTGTCCGAACGAAGAGATTTTGTCATCAGATTTCAAATCTCTAGGTATTGTTCGTATCCATTAAATATAAACCTTACTTTAAAGAATGCAGGATGTATGTAGACGTAGGTAAGGAAATATTTGTTCGATTCTGATATGATCTCTTCTCGTCTGTTATGTGTGACTGCCCGTGGCTTCAGAAGAGTTAAGAGAGAGCAAATTTTTGCTTACGACGCACAAGTTAAGTCAGACGTGCGAATGTTGGGTGTTGACTCGAACCTCTCCTACAGTTTAATTACTGGTCGAGTTCATAAACGATTGTGCCGTGTAATTTGTTGTCATTAATTATGAATCTAGTGAAAAATCTCCGGAAAGCTTACCTTTGTCGAATAGTCTTGTTGTATTGCATTAGCATAGGGATTAAATCACTCACTTTGTTGAAAATATATTGAAGGAGTATCGAAGTGCTTGTTTAAGCATTTGTGATGGCGAGTTTTTGCTCTCTTGAAATTATTTGTAGATGCAATTGAGACACTCATGTTCACCATCCCTACTAGACAAGCAGTTATATCGAAGATATCTCAGACTCGGAATACGCCAATAGGAAACCCAAATTATTGCCATCAAATAGGAAAAATTATCAATGAAAAGCGTTTTCCAAAGTCAAAATTGTAGGGAGCGCTCATAGTGCGAATTGTTGTCCATCATCAACTTGAAATGAACAACCCACAATAATACTTTCTTGGTGCTAGAGCCGCAAAACCTTAAACAATACTAACATTCACTTTGCAGCAAAATATTATGGAGCAATGTCTCTCACCTATTACTAGCCATGATAACCTCATTTACGCCCAAGGTCCTTTGAAATAAGTACCTGGGTAGGCTCACAAGCGTGTATATTATCAAGTGCGACGTGACGTTCGTGTATGCGTGACCGATCTCAACTCATTTATGATAAGCGAATTTCCGTTAAAATTATGATATCAAACCTGAGTTATGTGGCCACGATGGTGACATAATCAACCATTTTTAAGGAGAGGCAGGCGAGCACACGACTTACTTTCTGTCCTAATGATTTCATGTAAATTGTTGTATTTTATTTACCTCAGTGTCGCGTGCTGTTTGCTTCGTTCGTTGTCTAGCATTGGTTTGACCGAATGTTTCCGAACAATTTAGTGACAGCCGATACTTGTGACACTCTAGAAAGATAACTTTGTATAGTTAGGACGTTCGCTCGAATATTATTTGAAGTTAGAGTCCTAATATTTTCTAATGAAAGATGTGCCACGCCAAACATTTCTGGTACAGAATAAACCGTTTCAAACCTCATTATGCTCAGCTTTCATATTTGAAGTCTCCGCGATTACTGTTGTGTCTAGTGCTCAAAAAAGTAGCCATTTGTAGCTAAGTTACTGAGTTATAGTTGTCCTCGCGTTCGAAACTATCACCGCTACTCTCAACCAAACCAAAAAGCTTTAACATTTGGCACTAAAGTCTATTTCTCAACCAGAGCACTTTTGAAGGATATCACGTGGTACAATTTGTCATACTGGGTTTACATAATGTCCTTTATTTCGTTCCCATTTAACGAGTGCAGAAATTTAACCTTGTATCTCCCACCTAAAGTAATGAAGTTGGCTTTTTTTAGAGTGGGCGAAGTATATTTCAGCTCACAATTAATTTGTATGATGCTTTTGTATAAATGTCTATCAGAAATAGGTAAAAGAAAAGTCGTGTATGTAAAAAAACAAAACAACAAAAGTAAATGGGTGGAAGAAAGAGAGACTATTTTAGGGAAAGGGACTGTTGGTTTATTCAGTGGTTATGCATTCATGTTCGTTTTGTCAACTTTTTAATCTAGCCTTGTTATTGTGAAGTATGGGATCCGTTATGAATTTATTGAAAAAGGAAAACGGGGGGGGGGGGGGGGGGGCAACGGGAGTGGATGCCACTCTGAACTTGCCCTCTCTGAAGTTGCCTCTCTGAATTTCTCTGTAGAGATGGAAAAGTGGGCTAAATCGCCAGTTTCATTAGTCCATAGATGGCAAAAGTATTTGGGTTAAAAAAAGAAAATTTGTAAAAACATCAAGAAAAGCTATCAGATACATATGTTGGTGTCGGGCTCTTGAAATACGGGTTTCTTTGAACACTTACCTCTCTACCTTTTTGCTCCATTAGTCTGAAACGAAAACGTGAAAATACTTATTTCATGAGCAAAAGTTGACTTGGTGCAGGAGACTGTGCTAACAGAACTTTGTCCGTACCTTTGCTAGGAATTACACATTTGATTCGCCCCATATAAATAACAGTATCATGGATTAAGTTGGAGTGGTCACGCATGGTGAAACACTGATCTGTAGAAATTATAATCCTAGCACCCGGTGGACTTATTGTTTCGAATAAAGCCTCATTCAAAAGTTATGTTGTCTAAGTATAGTCCTTAGGGACAATAGTGACTCGTTTAAAATCGTAAAATCAGGAAAACGTGGTGAGAAAGCACTCTGGCCATCACAATTGTTAATTGATAGCGCATGCATGTTGTACGTAGGAAGATACTGCTCATTCATTATTTCTGGCTAAAAGCAAATGACAAAACTTAGTTATCTTTCTCAATGGAACTATTAAAGGGGCCCCATCCCAAAAGAAGTACTCTTGGGGTTATAGCCTAAGGAACATACCGAGCAATAAGTCTCTGTTACGTGTCTCTACATTAAAACTCTCATCGAGTATTGCTACCTAAACATGTCTTTGCGACTCACTTTGTCAGTCCATATGGTCGAGCAAATCAACCTATTTTGAATTAGAACCGCTCTGTGTGGACTAACATTTGTTGCAGATACTTCCTTAAGAATTTTCTTCTTTACATTTTACTAATTTTTGATGCCTTGACTTTCTTCCACGGCTTGTTGTATAGAATGGGCGTATTATGTGTCCTACGCCTTTTGTAATTGTTCGCGCACTGAGGCATTACAGACTGACAAAGAGGACATAAGGACATAACAAAACTTTCCAAATGCGATGATTTGTCATTAACTTTATTGGTTACTTTCTAAAGTTTTCTTGCAGGGCACTCTCCTGTAACTTGGAATCTTTAATGCTCTTCGTCGGTATCCGCTCTTTCGATTGCAACACACGTGCGCTAATTTTTAGATACAGCGCTTATTAGCCATCTGCCACCACGTGACTTGCATACTTTAAAATCCATTTATTACCCGAAGAACGATTAGCTTACAAGATTTTGAAATAAGCTCAGTCTAAATAATTGAAGCAGGATATTAGTTGTCAAACGCTTCTTTAAGGGCCTGTCGTTCGTCATCGATGTGTGTTTTGATTCCATTGTTAGCTGTCCGTGGGAACTCTGTGATGCCATTCCGCTGGCCGTGTGGCGCTCTAGAAAGAGACTTTTCTATAAGTGTTGACACAAGTCTTCAAAGAAATTGTGTAAAGGAAAAAAGTTTGTACAGTGTTAAACTAATTATGTTACCTTTCATTCCCTTGGCATAAGATGTAGCAGTTATTCTACTCCTAAGGTGTTGTGGTGGATATTTGGGAAGCCTCCTTTTTGTGACATGAGCAGAATTTGGCATTGATTGAGAGACGTGTTCTACGCTAAGTAAAGGTTGCAGTCACGGTGGAGAGAAACGCAAAAATGAAAAGTCGAAGGAACCAATATCCGCCACGCATAAGTTGAGGCTTGACTTCTCCAAATGGTTGTAAAAGACAAATGTCTTCATGTGATTGGTTAGCACTATCATTTAGCTTCGCTTGGCTTCATTCGTGACATTGAAATTTGCATTTTAAACAGGCATTTCCACTGGAAGGCGCGGAAAGGCAACCTCATCCTTCAGCGTATTTTTGCCAGTTCAGTCTTCTACTTTAACGACTTTTCTTTTGTTGGTGTGGAATGTTTTATGTTTAAATTTCTATGTCAATTGTTTGGTACGAAATATTCGTCTGGCTGTCACGCAACTTCTCAAGCATAAATTTGAATGTTGAAATACACACTGTTGTTTTTTTTAGTAGATGTTTTCCGCTGTCTCAAAATATCGCTGAAGCAGAAATATGGCGGCAAAACCTTTCCAGCGATAAATTTGAGGTTCATTTGGCCGAGACATAGCCAAGTCTTCGCTCAGTTATGTTATTTGTGGTGGGAAAGGGTATACATGATTGTAATACAAAAAGGAACCAGTATGTATATGCCATGCATTGCTTTCTCTAAATTATTGATGGCAAATGTTGCTGTTATTACTGGGTAACACAGGTACTAATCACATCTTAATATTTTATTTAAAATGCGTGATAGAATTAAAAGATCAACACATGCTCTTGTATATGAACTGTTAATTATTATTAACCCAAAATATAAGGTTTTCCAAGAAAATGTTTCAAGAAAATATACCAGCAAGTTGCACTGAACTTGGCTGGAAAGTTTTTCCTCCGCAATTCAAGAGTCTCCGTCCATGGTAAACGATTTCATTCGTTTCCCTCTCTTGGTGCTTTTTTTCTGGTTTGTACGACCTCGTTTCCCTGACGAAGTAAAGCATAAGAAACTGTTACTGTTAAAGTGAAAAAACAAACTGAGACGTAAAGTCAGTCAGTAGGTCAGTTGCGTTTGGTAGCTTTTCATAAAAAGTGCCAACTCAGTCGTACACAGTTTTTATTATACAGTTGAACCTTAAATTATAATCATAAATGACGTCGATTCACGAGTATGGAAAGGTAGGGCTCAGATTCACTAAAACCTAAGTACTTCTCCTTTTTAGGGACCCATATTTAGATTGAAATCAGCACATTGTTTGAACATATCTTACTTAGAAATCAAGATATTTGATACCTGGGTCATAATGTGATTTCTTATGACCTCCATCTCTTTCTCCATCTCTTTCATCTCATCCCGACTTCTTGCACTTATGAAAAAAAAGAAAATTTACTCGTATAGATCTCAATGAATAAGATCATTGAATGCTGTCCATTAAAATGCCAGATTGTGCTCTAATATTTTTTTGAGGCAACTGAAATATAAGATGGAGACAGGACTAGGAAAACTTTAAAGCTACCCCAGCAACTGCATTGGAACTTTTTTTGATCACACAGAATGTTTGCTATTAAGATTTCAAAAGGAGGGATATTCGTTGCTTGAATACCTTGAGAGAAGAATGCATCCAAAGGATCAAAATGTGATAAATGTAGGATGAAATCAGCTCATGCTTTGAAATTTTTCTGGTAGTGTTAGAACGTGTCTTACCTTAAAGAGCCACAACTGCTTACAGGAGAAGACTGGGATCGTGCATTTGAGGAGACCTTTGAAGAAAAGTGATATGAATTTACAAATTGACTAAAAAATGTTATCTCCTAGAATGTAGCATCCTTAGGGGCAAATGACATCTACAGGGTATTGTTTCATCCAATTATTTCGAAGTGAAGCTTTTGCCAGGGGCTATCGATTCAAAAGGAGATAATTTTTTGTTTACTTACCCTTAGGAGGTTCCTTTGTTCACCTGGCTGGCTTTCTACAACTCTGGCACTTTGCGCATCACTAGAATGGTACAAAACTCATAAACGTTAGTTTTGTTGTTGCTTAAACCCCCCTCCTCTTTTTTTAATCCCTTTTTTGCAAAAATGATAAAATATCAAACAGCAGCACACGAATTATGAAGGTTAATTGAGAGATGAAGAGAGAGATGAAGTGGTGAATCTGCCTTTTGAACCCAAAAGGGACTTTAAAATGGTCAGCCTTTTTCCTGCCGGTGATACTACTCGTGTTGCTTTGGAAACGAGTTGCATCTAATGTGGGATATGTGGAATTACAAATCTAGACCTTCGACAAGGCTCGGCGAGGTAAAGTGATACAAACCTCTTCTAAAATGCTTCGAATGCTATTCTGTTGCGCTCGATTTCTTCAAGACGAGTTTTTCAACCTCAATTTATTGCAACTTAAAGCCTCGAGTTCGGCTCTAGTGGAGTCGAGAATCGAGGTAGGAAAGTGGTCGATGGATCAGCTTCAGAGGAAAGTTGTTGATTGCAAACGAGTAGAAACGTGCTACGTTGATGGATGAGAGCTGGAAGGAAAAATTTATCGTATAATATACGATAGTTATGTAGTCCAATAATGTCACATTGATCTTACCTGGATTTAGAAGCCATTTTTGATTTTCAGGCAAATCGTCCAAGGCGTTGCTTGCCTGAGTGGCCGCGCCTTTCAGGACTTTAAGCGTATTAATTAATTTTTTTAATTAATTGTTTGTAAACCTTCCAGCGACTTATGGTTCTTTAAAAAACTATGAAACTGAATGTTGAATTAAAACGTTGAAAAATCGAAGCCGGGAGAAAAATTGAATGTCGAATCAGCCCAGTGAAAGTACTGTCGACACCGCGTGCGGTTGATCCTCTTCCCTTGTGGTGTCGTGTCAAATGTTTTAATAAGTCGCCGTCCTCGTTTGGTGACTAGACTTGCTATGGCTGTGTTTTTCAAATCGATTGCGCTCCACTCGATTCCTCTGACATTCTAAAAATAAAGATTAAGCAGATTAGGCTACAATCGCGGGAGAATCTTTCACATTTAAGCAAATGAAAGCGTTACCTTTTGCTTCAGTAAGGTAGAGAGATGACCGACAAGAAGAAACCATTTGCTAAAGCTTTCCGAACTCATTGAGATGAGCTCTCTTTTTCCGTGTCCTTCGTGTCTGCTATCATGAGCTTCCGTGGGTAAATAGAAGACTTTTTCCAAGCCGTTTTTTGCCACAGAAACCCGTTTTTAAGTCTCATGTTGAATTAATGTTGTTGATGAAAGTTACGACGCAAAATTTGTGAAATGGAAAGCTTTAGAGAGAAGGAACAGTACTCACAAAACTGCCTAATAAGCTAGTGAAGTCGCTGTTTATTTCAGCAGTAGTTCTATTGTTCCAATAGATTCTAAAAGAAAAGCCTTAATACGATCGGCCGAACACAGTATGACTTAAAATACCCTGTGGCGCGTTTGTTGACGCATTTTTTTGTTTGTTAAAACTTCCTTGTGAATCCTAGATTGCATCTCTCCGATTCGTGCATAAAACCCCCACAACCAACTCGAGCAATAAGATCTCAGTTACATGATTTGGTGGTAAACAATAGCCTAAGAAAAGTCCAACAGTCTTTTCAGTCGCAGTCTCTCTGGTATCCTCAGAGGTTTCAATGTATGGAGGCTGTTAAAGCCAAGGGAACAGGACTATTCTGAGACACAATTATCAAATGGCTAATTCTGACTACATAAATGCATTTCCGCGAACTCAAGTTGCATATAACAAATAATCCAATAATTCCACTAGTATTATTTTTATTTTTCTATTATCTCTTTGTTTCTATTAGTATATGTAAAGATGTAGTCTTGATACAAGATGATCATCGAAGGTTTGACACAAATTCAAATTCGATTTCGATGATCCTTATTAAAGGTGATGGCAAGGAATTTGTTTGTTTGTCTCTAGATGTTGGCCAACTGAAACACCTTTGCAGTAGCGTTACAGCAGGGGCTGGTAGGGATTGGAACTAAACAGCTTGTCGACAAGGAATTGAAGAATGCGCCCTTGAAGGAGAAGACACTTCTTCATTGATAGTTTATTGAAATGCATAGCACAGAAGACTCGTATAAATGGCTTATAAAGGAATACTTCTGTAGGGAAATCTTCAACCTTTTAGTTGCAGCTGGATAACAAGCTCCAAGTTTTAATCCAGTCAAGAGGACCAAACATCACTAACAACTTGCTGACAGACAAAGAATCTATAGAGGAAAGGTTGAAACAATCGGTCACAGAGTGAGCTCTTGCAGAGGCTTACCCCAAAAGATTTCGGGAAACAGCATGTTAAAGGTATGCTTGGCTGGTCATGGGAATCAGTGTCTTACAGGGCTAGACAGAGTGTTGCAGTATCTGTGTGAAATTTTCGTTGGGAACTAACCACGCAAGGCTGCTTAGGAAGTTAAGCACACTTGGCAAGACAAATTAGATTCATGCGTCGTTAATGATGTTGTGGTACACGAAGACGATAGAATACAGGGAATTATTTTAAAAGCTGCTGACCTCAGAATGGAGATTGAAAACATGCAGAAGAACAAACTGAAGTCATTCTATTTGTTATAGGAATTTTTGGGTAAATTACTTATTTTGTCTTGGGTCATTTTAAAGTGAAGTACAGCGTTGGTATTCCTCGGATGTCTGCTCGGAGCTTCAAATGTCGTGCGGAAGGTGCTGCCTATTGCTACTGATAATGCCACTTCTGCCGCCGTCGTTGGAAATGATTCAAGATATGAACTCTATAACTGCTAATAATATCATTCTTATTGATTTGTGTCTAAATAAAGCAGATTGCACAACTCCTGCTTAAAGGTTAAATAAGTCTAGGAGACTCATTATTCATCATCATCATCATTATTATTGTCATCATTATGTTGCCATTATTATCGTTAGTACTACTCATAATTATTATTAATTCGTCCCGACTGGAGAAATCACTTTTTTGTTTTTGATCGGTTTTTAGATGTCTTAACTAGACTGACGATTAAGTAAACCGATGACATTGTACTTCATTCTTTGGCGCAAATGTTTGTTTATGGTGTACTTGTCGTGGTCGTGTAAATATTTTATCCAAGCCTACGAAATCGAAGAAGAGAATCCTTAATGTTTAATGAAAACATTGTGATCAGATCGTAAATTGATTCAGTACGATTGTTGGGTTTTGTAATAACTCAGGAACTGGCCAAATACAGTCTATACAAAGGGCAAACGTTCTGGGAAGAATTTTATTAATTTTAATAGCAAGAGAGGGTAGACAGAAATAAACAAACGGAACTGATGATGAACACAACATAATATTCTATGCAGAGTACATGTAAGTACTTGAGATGTTAATAGGGTTTCAGGCGGAGCTCTGGAGACTATTCACCCCATCGATAAAATGAAACAGATACCTCTTGCTTCAAACATAGAAGTAAGAGAGTTAAGAACCACACGCAGGGAGCTTTCTTTCCCATCATGAGTTGACGAGTTTCCCCTATCCTGAGTTTCTCTAGTGAGTAGCATACGAGCCTTATCAGTTTTTCACTCCAAAATATGTCTTCAAGGAAGACTTGAATGGTTTCTTCAAAAATCTATCTCGTCGAATTGATGGTGGTCTACGAATTTTGAGGCGAAATCTCGACGAGCAGAACTTAAGTGAGTAGACCCAATTTTGAATAACCTTCCTAGTTGGTGTCTGAAACTAATATATAGGCAGATTCTTGATAAATAGTTGCGTGAATGGATAGATATTTAATAGTGATTAGCATCTGAAAGGGCAACCACCTGTCAATACAGACATGGCTCGTATAGTTATTGTGTTATGAGTGTCATTGAACATGTGAATTAGTATTTCATGTGGGGTTTGGATGGAATTTCTTTGGAAGTCTCTCACAACCAAACAGATGCCAACTATAAATAATAACTCTTTACGCCGGATAACACTCGTCTGGCAAACTTCATAAAGAAATTACAATTAATCGCTGGTGTATATTCCTCATTTAAGGCCTACCTTTTGTATATGTAGTCGCATAGGCCCCTGGGCAATAATTTATGGTAATAGGACTGAGCTTCTGCTTCAAGGTTATGAGAGACTAGGAGACTCATAATTCATCATCATCATTATTGCGATCATTATGTTGTTGTCATCATGATTATCAGTCATAATAATCGTTATCTTAATTTGTTCCGATTGGGGAAATCATTGCTTTTTGTCTTTGATCAGTTTTATGATATCTTAATTAGACTGGCGATAAAGTTAACCGATGGCGTTGTACTTCAGTCCTTGGCGTAAATTTTTGTTTATGGTGTACTTGTCATGGAAGTCTCAACATTCTGCTTGACGAGCTTTGCTGAAGAAAAAAATTCTCACCAGGGATGCGTAAAATGATCCATAGGCTTGTCAAAGTAAAGCGAGAGGGCTCAATTAGCAAGAGAAAGAGAGGTGTTTGGCTTCGAACGTGAAATTAATTAAAGTTAACATAATTAAATTTACTTGTCTTATTTTTTTTCCTTTGCAGATTTAATTGAACGTTAACCGTGAAAAGTCGTGATAAAAAAGCAATGTGTGTTTTAATAAAAAAAGATAGTTTTCCTGTTGAGATGACCAACCAACCTTAACTTAATTGCCCCCGCAGGGTTTTTTGGCCCCAGAGGGCCAAAAAACTTGAGGAGGCACCTTAGGACTCCCCGCGTAATATAGAGGAAGACTTGAGAAGAGAGAATGTAGGTATTTTCGGTAGATCATAACCAGAAAAAATCTCGATTTGATCGCTTGCACGGCCGCAAGGTATCAACGTTTTTCCCGCAAATGGTCATGGGCGGCCAGCAAAAAGACACGCGCGCGAGGACTTTTGGGATCGGCGTCTTTGACACGAGCTTTGTCCTTGTCGAGATTTCGAGTTAAGCGTCCGCGTCGAGAAGCGTTTCCAAGTCCAACGGTAATTGTGTATAGCATCTTTCTAACAATTAAAGGTAGTTTTGAGTTTAAAAGGTGATCAGAATCCGTCAAAAGAGAAACGGTTGTGTGAAGTCTCGATCGAAGGCGGCGGAGGGTCCACAGCTCAGTCAGCTAACGTGAGAACTTAAAGCAAAGAACTTGCAGCATAATTAAAGTATAACCAGATATCAAATACATGAAAAAGTTGAGTTTCTAACTCGTTTGCTTTGATGTTGGATTATTCTCAGAGTTTTAGAGTTTCTTCGGTCGGAGTCCACGCGACCATCAAAGTGTGAAAGGCGCGGAGAGTGCTGTTTTGTTCTTAAAAGCTGTCTTGACTCATTTGTGTTATACAGAAGTTAATACAGAAATAATTTCACCTATGCTCAGAAGACGGTGTAAGTTTAGCATTTTGACCGAAAAACTCGGTTAACTCCGATTTGTCCGCCGCAAATCAAGCTTATTGCACAAAGCCGAAAGACTCGGCAATTTCTGGATTTGTCAGAGGCAAGTCTGTTATTGGGCGCGAAGGACTCGCAGCACAACTGAAAGTAAACAGTAGTCAAAGAAAGGAAATTACTGGTTGTAATTGTAAATTACAGCAAAAAAAAACATCCCAAGCACTTCGCAAAACTACATTTTGTACACTTGTAGTATTTTGAGATCCAAAATTACTAAAACCAAAGTATTGAGCCACAATTCCGTAACAACATAGCAGAAAAATTACACAACTGTAAACAACAAGCCCAACTAAAAAAAAAAAAACAAAAGAAAATGGTACTGTAGGGCGGGGGCAGCTCTAGTGAGAACTATAACTAGTTATATATCATAAGTGCACGTTCCGTTGACTGGTAATTTTTCCGTCGATGTTGTGTTTGCCTTGGTGGTGTCTATCCTCAAATGTCGCGATGTTTCAATTAAAAATAAATAACAAATTTAGGAATAAAATTACCAACGAGTAAAATACCTCTTCTCGTAACGTATTAAATTGAATTTACATTTCCAACTCTGCTCTCAACTTGCTTAAAAATCAACTTCAGACACGAGATGTAAAATGGGTCGTAGATTGTAAAAGAGATTTGTGAGTAAAGAACTTTTTTTTTGTTTTTTTTTTATTTTCTTGCAGCTTAATACATAAGTTTAGCTGTGTTCGCAGCGGCGCGCCAGGAAACCCCAAAAGGAAAAAAAATTTTAAGATTTTACTCCATAAATGATCTCTTTAAAGTACATTACTTCCTTAGCATTTAGCCAATTATGCGGTGCCGGCGGAGGGTGCAAAAAAACTCCGTTATATATTTCTTTACAGGCCAATATTATCGGAGAAATCCATAAGTGTTCTCATCGCGGTTAGGGCTCGCTGTTGTTTGCGGTGTTATTTTCCGAAGTGGACATACCATTACTAAATTTTTGTTAGCGTTTAAAAATCGGGAATACATGGTTTTGGTAAAAAACTTCATCTTTTTCAACTCTTAACGACTGTCGAGTTGTGTGTATCAATAGAGTGGGTCAGCAAATTTGCATTCTATGTTGCGCAAGGGGCAAGAGAAAATGGTTGACTCCCCGCGAGTGAATCTGACGCTCTAGGTCGGTGTCGATCCATTATTATCCTTTGTAAACAAAATTTCGATCATAGAGTTAAATTATAAAATTTCTTTGGCTTACATTGTGCACTTTAAAGTAAACTTGAGTTGTTAGTTCCACGCGAGGGTTTAACCTTGAAAAATGCAAGCAGTGAAGCTGACGTTAACGTGTGTCCCTATCTGGAAAACATTCGTATTATGACAAGAAGGGTCTGCTTTAAGGTTCTGGGTTACTCTCTCCATGCAATTTGGTCGCCGAAAAGTGCCAAAAAAGTAATTACTAAAAATTCAGCCGCAACACCTCGATCGTTCTGTGGGCGCTAAGTCAGTTCTTCTTTTACAGTTAATAATTGCTAGGCGGCAAAGTTTTCCCAAAATTGCCTTCGTCGCTTAGCAGTTAGGGAAATTTTGGGAAAACTTTGAAAATACAAGTGAAAATAATCCTTAAATCCAAAAAACGTTCATTTTCTTTTCACATAGATGTTTAGTAAATATATCAAGTACACCAAAGGTGCCATTCGTTTTTTCTTAAAAGTCCATTTTCACTTTGAAAAGGCTCTTCCAAATTCGAAACATTCGCCATTTTGAATGGCGCCATCTTTCCTGCGACGTCACGGGTGGAACCTCCAAAGTTTCGTTTAATAATCGCGTGAGACACGGAATCTTTTCCACAGCTGTTGTTTGCCGGTCTCGTCATGATTTTTTTACTTACAGTTTGCTACAATATACTCAGTTTTTTCATAATGGTAAAGCTTTGTGTCGTCCAGTTTTGTACTGATTCAAACAAAACGGCATACAACGCAAATATTTCCAAATGACGTAAATTTGAAGCCACAATTTGTGAAACTGGTTCAAATGAAAATAGCCGATTTCGTCGAGCCGTTCGAACATCCTGTTGTTTGTAGCAGTCATTTTTCTTCCTGGTGTTATACCGACAATTCAGGCCCTACCAGAAGCAAATTATTCGGAACTATAAACAGCTAGCTGTAGTACTGTATTATTAAATCAATGACAGAAACAACTCAAGCAAATCGATCTCAAAATGTAACAAAACAGATGAAACGGAAAACATTTAGCTTACTCGTTTCCGGTGTTTCCGGTGTCTCCAGCACCAAGAAATCGAGGCAAATTGACAAAAAACCTGGATACCTGGTTTCAGACCCTCGCTCCTCTACTTTTTGCCACGATTGCCCGATTTCCGAACAACAAACACTTTCACGAGTTGTCGGCATTTGTTGACAAGTTCCACACTCGCACCTTTGACAATTTTATATAAAACACCCTCGGAAGCTCAGTGGGTTTAAAAAATTTCTGTTGCATTCTTTTAGATTGTGCCCTTGCTTTATTGGATTTTCATATCAAATACAAATAAATCACACAGTAAATTAGATACCAGTCTGAGTTTCCGAGGAGGTCGCATCGCTGTCAACACTGTGTTCGTGCGGATCGCTTCGGTGAACCCTACATAGTAGTATTTACATAGTATGAGAAAAACATGTATTTTTGGGTTTACATGCCCTTTAATTGCCCAAGGGCACTTTCGATTGCTTGTTTATCACATAAAGGGCAAAAGTTTTGAAGGAACTGCATTCGCGCACGGTGTCCGCGCGATGAAGCCCTTTCAATACCACCAAAAATGTCAAAACTAACGTAACTAACCAATAGATTTAATGAACATTTTGTTCCCAAAATATAATTAACAACGTTACACGGCTTCATTTAGTTAAACTACAGTCAATAAATTGTTGCCGCAAACAGCCAAAACGCGCAATCAGCATCAAGTAATCATGCCCTCTTTGATTACCAAATGTGCCCTCATGATTAAGAAAAAATGCCCTCTGTTTCAGCCAATAAGCATTCAATAAATTTTTTCCGCATGTGATACTAGTGGTAACTCTGCTTTTCGTCAAAATGTAGGAAAGGAGTTCTTTTAAATTTGATCACGTAAGAAAAAAAATGAGCTTTCTAATACTCTTTAAAAGGAGCAAAGGTAAAACCGAGATTAAATGTTTGTTTAATTACATATCTTCTGAGAACTCTAATTGTGCACGTGGTGGTCAACAATTCCTTAAATAAGCTTAAGTGAAGTCAAAGGGATTATTTGATCCCGGCCCGTTTCGCACATTTAGAGTTTTTCTCTGCATTAAGACTTTCAAAGCTGAGAGGACTGAACCATCCTAAGACAAAATCACCAAATTGTCATTTCAGCAAAAATGATCTCGTTTGGGGTTGTCTAACAACCCAATTGGTAATATAACTACTGTATACCGATAGAAAGTGCGGAATACAGCTTTTCTATGGGTTTACCGGTGAAAAAAACGATATATTTTAGATCTATAAGAGAATTGGCACTATCTTAGTTATTTTAAAAATCTACTTTGTGTTCAAGCACGTTTCTTTAAGGTGTCTGGTGTCTGCAAAATAAAACAAAAGAATGAAAAGCATCAAGATAACATATGTTAAGACGATACTTTTGTTTTTGTAGTTAGAGCGCCTTCCTTTCCTACACGATAAGCTAAGGGGAATATTAAATTCCC